>NC_090247.1:70494475-70792427 GCF_037325665.1 Littorina saxatilis
TTCCTGTGAGGACGTTAAGGACCCCCTAGTCTCATTAACTGCATTGCTGCGTTGATGGCTTTGGCCAGAGGTTGGAACTAATCCATTGAGTGGGACATTTGACCAGTTTGGTGATACTGAGACCTCCACAAATCCCCCCGCGGGATAGGGGGAAGAATTTACCCGATGCTCCCCAGAATGTCGTAAGAGGCGACTAACGGATTCTGTTTCTCCTTTTACCCTTAAGTGTTTCTTGTATAGAATATAGTCAATTTTTGTAAAGAATTTAGTCAAGCAGTATGTAAGAAATGTTAAGTCCTTTGTACTGGAAACTTGCATTCTCCCAGTAAGGTCATATATTGTACTACGTTGCAAGCCCCTGGAGCAAATTTTTGATTTGTGCTTTTATGAACAAGAAACAATTGACAAGTGGCTCTATCCCATCTCCCCCCTTTGCCCGTCGCGATATAACCTTCGTGGTTGAAAACGACGTTAAACACCAACTAAAGAAAGAAAGAAAGTCAATTTCATTGCCTTTGCCACGAGTGGTGGACAGACGATGCTACGAGTGTACGGTCTTGTGGAAAAAATGCAGTGCGTTCAGTTTCATTCTGTGAGTTCGACTGAGCTTGACTAAATGTTGTATTTTCGCCTTACGCGACTTGTTGCATTTAGTCAAGTTTTGACTAAATGTTTTAACACAGAGGGGGAATCGAAACGAGGGTCGTGGTGTATGTGTGTAGGCCTATGTGTGTATGTGTGTGTGTGTGTGAGTGTGTGTGTGTGTGTGTGTGTGTGTGTGTGTAGAGCGATTCAGAGTAAACTACTGGACCGATCTTTATGAAATTTTACATGAGAGTTCCTGGGCATGATATCCCCAGATGTGTTCTTTGATGACGTCATATCCGGCTTTTTGTAAAAGTTGAGGCGGCACTGTCACACCCTCATTTTTTAAATAAAATTGATTGAAATTTGGCCAAGCAATCTTCGACGAAGGCCGGACTTTGGTATTGCATTTCAGCTTAGAGGCTTAAAAATTAATTGATAATATTGGTCATTAAAAATCTGAAAATTGTAATTAAAATTATTTTTTTTATAAAACGATCCAAAAACAATTTCATCTTATTTGTCATTATTTGCTGATTCCCAAAACATACATGGGTGCAACCTGGAAAATTCCAAAAACCTGCAAAAGTTGGGGTCCAGGGGCAGCGCCCCGTTGGGGGGGGTTTGGGGGGCGAAGCCGCCCAGAAGCTGAAGCTATTTTAGTATTTAAAATGCCAAAAAAAACCTCTCCTGGAACAAAAACATACAAAGTAAACCATACTATTCATCCTAAAATTTTCAAAAACCGGCACTGCCGGCAGCCGATGAAACCAAAAACCGGCTGCCGGCGTGTAGCCGGCAGAGTTGCACCCATGAACATATCAATATGTTTTATTCGGATTAAAAACAAGCTTTGAAAATTAAAAATATAAAAATTATGATTAAAATTAAATTTCCGAAATCGATTTAAAAACAATTTCATCTTATTCCTTGTCGGTTCCTGATTCCAAAAACATATAGATATGATATGTTTGGATTAAAAACACGCTCAGAACAAGCGGTGGACAGATGATGCTACGAGTATACTGTCTTGCGGAAAAAATGCAGTGCGTTCAGTTTCATTCTGTGAGTTCGACTGAGCTTGACTAAATGTTGTATTTTCGCCTTACGCGACTTGTTATAAGTTGTGGTATTTTTGTGAGAGAGAGAGAGAGAGAGAGAGAGAGAGAGAGAGAGAGAGACACACACACACACACACACACACACACACACACACACACACACACAGAAAGAGAGAGAGACAGAGGGAGACGGAGAGAAACAGACAGACAGACAGACAGAGACCGTCCTAACCAACGCCCATGACTCGAGTTCATTAACATCTGGCCTCAGGCAAAAGGCCTGACTACCACTCAGACAGAGACACTCATAACAGTGGACTCACAATTCATGAACATCTGACCTCAGGCAAAAGGCCTGACTACCACTCAGACAGAGACACTCATAACAGTGGACTCACAATTCATGAACATCTGACCTCAGGCAAAAGGCCTGACTACCACTCAGACAGAGACACTCATAACAGTGGACTCACAATTCATGAACATCTGACCTCAGGCAAAAGGCCTGACTACCACTCAGACAGAGACACTCATAACAGTGGACTCACAATTCATGAACATCTGACCTCAGGCAAAAGGCCTGACTACCACTCAGACAGAGACACTCATAACAGTGAACTCACAATTCATAAACATCTGACCTCAGGCAAAAGGCCTGACTATCACTCAGACAGAGACACTCATAACAGTGAACTCACAATTCATAAACATCTGACCTCAGGCAAAAGGCCTGACTATCACTCAGACAGAGACACTCATAACAGTGGACTCACAATTCATGAACATCTGACCTCAGGCAAAAGGCCTGACTACCACTCAGACAGAGACACTCATAACAGTGGACTCACAATTCATGAACATCTGGCCTCAGGCAAAAGGCCTGACTACCACTCAGACAGAGACACTCATAACAGTGGACTCACAATTCATAAAACGTAAAACGGCCAGCCTTGATAATTCAACGCTCATTTTTCACATACGCCGGCCCAATAAAGGCGGCATCTGACGGACACAGACGGCTGGGAATGGTAGGCCATGATTATTTAAATGTCCTGCTGGCGGCTTGTCGTCTGTCACTGTCCTTCACTGCTTTCACTTGTGGTCTGGGAAACTTCTTTGATAATCTAAGGATTCGGGAGAGGGGTAGGGGATTTGAGGGTAAAGATACAGATTTTTTGTAGATTAGCCAAGAGAAATTACGACGAAAGACAGAATGAAAAAGAAACAAACACAGAAACAAACAACCAAAGAAGGAAAGAAAGAAAGGAAGTAGAAACAAACGAACAAACACGATCTCTCTCCAAAAAGACATTTCGGCGATCGGAATCTCTGTGTGGACACTATCTCCATAAGACTCACTGCAACGCACACTATGCCGAACGGGCCTAATGTCGAACCAACACTATACCGCATAGCCGCTGTGCCGAACAGCCACTATTACTGCACTATGCCGAACTACCCCGATGTCGAACGGGTTGAGAGAGAGATAGACAGAGGTGTCATCTTGTAGTCTTGATCTTGACACAGACAGATCTTGACATCTCCCCACAGAGCAAAGCAGCCGTCCGATCAACACCCACCAACACACCTATCTCAATAAATCAAAGAATACAAAAAAGACAAACAGTCAGCTGACGGACTTTGGCCTTTACATCCCATACCTCTCTCCATTCCTCTGTTCTGCTGATCTGGCATTTTAATGAATTCCCTTGATCGTAGCCCTGTGGATCTAACGGACAAAGACCAGAAGGCCATAGATAGGCTTGTACGTTGACCGGATAGGGTCAGCCAGGGGTCAACTTGCCCAACGGATCAACGTCAGAGACTGACTGCAGGCTTTGTGCGCCGGACACTTTACTTTGTGCGATGCTTTACCTTTACTCACAACACGACACCTGTAATTCTTACATGGCTTTGTAGTATAGACGGTTTCCTTATCCGGTCAGGCGCGTTACTTATCTCGCTTCGTACGATGTACGGTTTACTTACCTGGGCGCTATACGTACCTAGCTTTGTATGATGATGGTTTTACTTACCTGCATGGGGTCTTTACTTATTTGGCTGTGTGTGGGTTGTGGGTTTACCTACCTGTGCCGGTGGGCCTGTTTATCTAACAGTAATTGCTTACCTTGGCTGATAGGTCTGCTGTTCAAACACCGCTGTCACCGGAGTGTTTTGTAACGTACACCTCACAGCCGGTAATGTGGATTAAATGTTAAAATGGCACGACCTTTTTTCCGAGACGGGAATATTTCATTTAATGAAACATCCCCAAGACACTGCCTGATTGTCTGTCTTCGTCTCTGTCTGTCTGTCTGTCTTCTCTGTCTGTGTGTGTGTCTGTCTGCCTGTGTGTGTGTGTGTGTGTGTGTGTGTGTGTGTGTGTGTGTGTGTGTGTGTGTCTCTCTCTCTTTCTCTCTCTCTCTTTCTTTCTCTCTCTCTCTCTCTCTCCCTCTCTCTCTCTCTCTCTTTTTTTTTTTTAGAGTGAATGGAGTGATAACCGCAGCTGTCAGAAAAAATTCCCAAACTTGGGCAATATTTTGTATTCTGTATTCTGTCTGTCTGTCTGTCTGTACGTCCCCCCGCCTACTTGCCCTTCAACATCCATGCCTTCCTGTTTGTCTGTCTCTGTCTGTCTCTATCTGTCTCTATCTCCGTCTGTCTGTTAGTCGGTCATTCAGTCATTCCGTAGTTCCGTTAGTTACTTATTCAATTGGTAAGTGATTAAGTGAGTGAGTTAGTTTACATCTTGTATAATCTCTCAGGAATTAATACAGAGCTTGGATTGTTTGCTCTGATTATGCATCTTGGTCAGTCAGTCAGTCAGTCAGTCGGGTAGTTTTTATTGAATCAGCCAACTCATACTTCACACCTTGCACAACCCCCCAGGCATTCATATATAATATAAGGACAAAACAACGTCATTTTCGACCACACTCTGGCCAGCGTCAGGTGAGTTTTGTTTGACCACTGGCATAACTGACCACCGGCCACTGGCAAAACTGACCACCTAACACTGTCGTAACTGACCCGACACTGACCAGTGGTGTGACCCCCGGAAGAGAGGCGTGGACACTGGAAGACTGACCAGTGCCCGCCACTTGATTCTGAATGATTCGTAATTGATTGTATATCCCACTCTTCACACGAAATTGGCTTAGCGCTGTGATAACACAAACCCGCAGTGTGTGAGAATGACTGAGATGTTTACCTCGAGTAAATGGTTAAATTGACTTGGAAAGCCCTTACCGGTTTTATGTAAGAACGATAACACTTGTGAAATTGTGTTTTCCATGTGGACATTCTTTTGCTACTAGGCGTCACCACATTTCTGCCACACAGTTTAGTTTGTTTACGTTCTCTTTTAAATGTTTTATCTTGTGTATCTTGGGGGAAAACCTTCAAGGTAAATGCTACTTTCATAGCAAAAATAATAAAACACTGTATAAACCAATTATCGAAAGTTTTAAGTAGCTCTTGATTGGTGTCATTGGTGTCATTTTTCCCCACCGTTTTAATGTTCGACAGTATTTTCCTAAAAAAACAAACAAACAAACAAGCAAATTGTTCGGCGATTTCAACTAACTTTTGGCGCTTCACCGACTGCAGACGCAAAACTACATCCCCAGATTGGTGTGGTAAAACTACATCCTCCGACTGGCGTGGCAAAGCTACATGCTCAGATTGGTGTGGTACACTGCATGTACACATTCTCGTAATGACCTCTTTGATACAAACCACATTTACGCATTTTTCTGTCTGCTTTTTGAACTTTTTCTCTGTCCGCTTTTTGGCGTCAGAGACGACGTTTTGGCCTTCTTCTAAAGAAACGGCAAGAGTCGTTCACTGAGTGTACAAACAGACAAACAGACATAGTGTTGGTTTAGCGTGCTAAAGCGGGGCAGCCGACTGTTTGTGCAACATGACTTAACTGTGTAGATGTGACTTAAGTCAGGGTTGCGGTTCCTGTGTCTGGTTCTTTTCCCCGGTTGGCGCATGCGCACACCGTGTCTGTCACCGCTGTTTGCCGTTTGACCTTTTTGAGACCGGGTTTCAACTTTGACCGCGTGCAAGTCTTTCCTAGCAGTAGCAAACGCATCACCGTTTTTTGCAGACTCATAATCATTTTCTTCGTATCCTTACCGCGGGACCGGCACGGCTGGCCTAGTGGTAAGGCGTCCGCCCCGTGATCGGGAGGTCGTGGGTTCGAACCCCGGCCGGGTCATACCTAAGACTTTAAAATTGGCAATCTAGTGGCTGCTCCGCCTGGCGTCTGGCATTATGGGGTTACTAGGACTGGTTGGTCCGGTGTCAGAATAATGTGACTGAGTGAGACATGAAGCCTGTTCTGCGACTTCTGTCTTGTGTGTGGCGCACGTTATATGTCAAAGCAGATATGGCCCTTCGTGGACGGCTGGGCGTTAAGCAAACAAACAAACAAACAAACAAACAAATCATTACCGCATCCTCTCACCAACGATGTCCCTTCATGTTTTTCCCCCATCTTGTTCATGTTAAAGTTGACAAAGAACGGGCTCTAAATTCAGACCCCTCTCTGATTCAGTTGGTCTTGAAATACAGCACGACGTTTATTGCTTTTTAAGCCTCGTGTTGTTTTGCTCGTTTTGGCCAAGCTGGTTGGGACAAGGGGAACGGCAATAGGGGAAGGGCTCCTAATATGGACCGGCTCCTAATATGGACCACCTCTTGATCTGACAAACTAACGGCGCTAGAGCGCTAAAAACAATTTCATTCGCTGTATTCACCCTATCTGGATAACTTGCGCATGTCAAAACAGTTGCAGAAACACAAACCTTAAAACCGTTAGGCTTTTTATCTTTTTTCACTTTTGGCAGTGTTCACTCTAACTTTGATGCCTAAAACGGACTCGTTTCTGTCCACAGCCAAAGCTTTTATCACACAAAAATTGCTATATATGACACCTAAGACCGTATTTGTTACATTTTAGCAGTTTTGACCCCGAGTTTCTACTGCAAACAAAAAATAATAGCAAAATCTCAAAGTATGTGTGGGTCTCCTAATATGGACCACCTTCAGCAAATCGAAGAAAATAAAAGCTAAAGGCTATTTTCATTAATTCATAATCGAAGCTTGCTAAAAGTAACCTATAACTAGCCCTCGAGATTTCAAAAAAATATATCAAATCGTCTTCTTTTTGCGGAAGTTGATAATTTCACTTATTTTTACTCTGTTTTTGATATGCTTCTTTAGTTTCCTGGTGTGCTTCAAATAATGCTCTCATCAACCCGAAACAGATAAATCTAAAGCATATTTGAATTAGTCTGACATGCACAATAAGTTGTATCATGTTATTTTGAAGTATAGGGGGCTTTTGACAGTGATTCGTGAAGGCCGCTTCACTGGTCCATATTAGGAGCATTTGTGATTTTTTCTGTATTTAATTTTTGCTGAATGTCCATCAAAGCTATTTCACTCTAATTAGGCCTAACGGTTCACTTAAGAGAGAAGGACTACCAAACACAAAATGAAACTTCTTCGCAAGAAAACAAGCTAGTTATTAGCATGAAACAAAAAGTGGTCCATATTAGGAGCCCTCCCCCTACATGTTTTTCAGAATGAAAACTTCAGAGGGATGTTTCTAGAATATAATACGATCTTCACTCATTCAAATGAGTTAGCCTGTCCCACCAGTGCCATTGAAGTCCAAAACAATCATGGAGTTTTCTCTGCCTCATTTTAACGTGCTTGTGCCCTTGTCGCCTACCATTGAAGTCCAAAAAACCATGTCGTTTTCTCTGCCTCCTTTGAAAGTATTAGCGCTCTTGTCGTCATGTTTGTTAACATATTCAAAAGCGTTTTGAGCTGAGCTGTCGGAGCATGTCAACAGCACGAAGAAACGCGTTAAGAGCATTGACAGCAAGATTGAGGAAGGGGATTACGATACAATATCTGACCATTCTGACCTCAATGCTGTAGTATGCTGTTGGGGTGGTCGCCGTGTCAGTGAACGTGGTTAGATCTTTGTGTTTGGTTTGCTTGCTTTGTGTGTTGACATAGACACGTCGCTTTGAGGTCATCTGAAAGGAGCTTGTTCGGTTTGCACGTGCTTGGGAAAATGTCAAATGATTTGTGACTGAGTGCTGTATTCTGTGCTAATCCAATATTTTCCTTGTGGTTGGGTCTTCTCTATTTCTACGCGGATTGTTGTTCGATTGAAATACTAATATTTTAGCTGGATGAGTCTCGCTCTGACTTAATAGCGTGGCACGAAGAGACGATAAGAAATGATATCTAACCAACCTGTCTGTCTGTCTGTCTGTCTGTCTGTCTGTCTGTCTGTCTCTCTCTCTCTCTCTCTCTCTCTCTCTCTCTCTCTCTCTCTCTCTCTCTCTCTCTCTCTGTCCCTCTCTGGGCGAGGGCTGATTGAAAAGAAGCTCGTTTATATTGCTTATGCCACAACCCTCGTAAAATAAAATTTGATTTGATTTGATTTGATTTGATTTGATCTCTCTTCTCTTTTTTCTCTCTGTCTGTCTGTTTATATGTCTCTGTTGCACGTGGAGTCGTCTCGGCACTGTGATGGTCTCTGTCTCTCTGTTGTTGTTTGTCTGTATGTGTCTGTCTCGATCTCTATCTGCCTGTCCATCCTTGGCTCTAACTCTTTCATATATATGATATATATATATATATCCTCGATTATCCTGTTAAAAAATGTATCTTTTACAGTATACATATTTACAAGCCACTATATATAACCCTTGCGTGCAACCTGTACCATTAATAAGCATTGCTATTCTCTATTTTCATTGATCTATTATTTGTTTTTTGTGTGTTTCAGCTGTGACCGTGAGGTTTCTCACCAAGAGATTCATCGGCGAGTACTACTCGAGCATTGGTGAGTCTCAAACACTGTGGCACGCACGCAAGCACGCACGCACGCACGCACACACACACACACACACACAGAGAGACACAGACACAGACACACACCGCACACACACACACACACACACACACACACACACACACACACGAAATTCGTCTCTCAAATTAATGAAGTCGGGTTGTGAGACAGAAATGGGTACTAGTGAAGCTAGGCGAGGTGGAAGGGGATGGGTGACTGATCCACCCCAAGAAACAGGGTGACACTCGGAACAAGAGCGCTGACAGCATCACCCATTCCGATCCTCCAGTCACCACAACAAAACTCTTTCCTGTCCCAGGCAGTCCATGCAGACCTCGCTTCAGGTGAAAGTATGAAATTAAAGGCTGACCGATCGCTTCCTCCTCCCTTGTCCCAGTACAACTCAGCACTGACCATCGGAGGATACAATTTCCAGGGAGGAAAAGGTTTGGGGACACACTGTGACTCGCGGAGGGGGTCAGATCTGACCGTCTTTGTCCGTTAAAGGGGGGACCTGAGAAGGCCGCGTAGGGCTGTAATGACGGTTATCGCCGCGACGAGAGCTTATCTGGTCTATGTTGTTGCGATGTCCACTGATATGAATTTAAGGAGGGGGTCTGTGTGTCGCGCCTTGGTAGCCATGTCTGGAATTTGGATGAAAGATTAAGAGAGAGAGAGAGAGAGAGAGAGAGAGAGAGAGAGAGAGAGAGAGAGAGAGAGAGAGAGAGAGAGAGAGAGAGAGAGAGAGAGAGAGCGGCAGACCCACAGACATACAGACATACAGGCAGATAGAGATCAAGTCACATGTCACCGAGTCCGATATTGCAGAATATTGCACTACACTATACTGTCGAAATGACTACTGATACAGACCTTATTTACCTCGCTTCCAAACAAATTGCATAAGCTAGGGGAAGGTTGTCTAATATGGACCCCTGCCTAATATGGACCACCTCCTGTTCTGACAAACTAACGGTGCTAGAGCGCTCAAAACAGTTTCATTCGCTGTATTCACCCTCTCTGGCTAACTTGCACATGTCAAAACAGTTGCAGAAACACAAACCTTAAAGCCGTTAGGCTTTTTAACCTTTTTGCAATTTTGGCAGTGTTCAATCTAAATTTGACGCCTACAACGGATTAGTTTCTGTCCATAGCTAAAGCTGTTATTACACAAAAAATGCTATATATGACAGCTAAGACAGCAATGTTGACCCCGAGTTTCTACTGCAAACAAAAAATAATAGCAACATATCAAAGTAGGCTTACGTGTGTGTCGCCTAATAATTTGAGGACCACCTTCAACAAATTGAAGAAATTAAAAGCTAAAGGCTATTTTCATAAACTGATTAAGAAGCTTGCTGAAAATAACCTATAACTAGCCCTCGAACTTTCCAAAGAATATAACAAATAGTCTTCTTATCGTGGAAGTTGGTAATTTCATTTATTTGTACTCGGTTTTTGATGAATGTCTTTAGTTTCCTGTTATGCTTCAAATAATATTCTTATCAACCCGAGACAGATAAATTTAAAGGATATTTGAATTAGTCTGACTTGCACACTGAGTTGTATCATGTTATTTTGAAATATAGGGGGCTTTTTACGGTGATTCGTGAAGGCCTCTTCACTGTGAATTTGTTTTATTTAATTTTTGCTGAATGTCTATCAAAGCTAATTCACTATAATTACGCCTAACGGTTATCCCAAGAGAGAGGGACTACCAAACACAAAATGAAACTTCTTTGCAAGAAAACAAGCTAGTTATCGGCAAGAAACAAAACGTGGTCAATATTAGGCAACCTTCCCCTACAGACACAATTTATGTCACTATAAACCTTGAAAATGATTGCAATCTCGGGCGCAGTGGCGTGGTGGTAAGACGTCGGCCTCCTAATCGGGAGGTCGTGAGTTCGAATCCCGGTCGCTGCCGCCTGGTGGGTTAAGAGTGGAGATTTTTCCGATCTCCCTGGTCATCTTATGTGCAGACCTGCAGAACTTAACCCCCTTCGTGTGTAAACGCAAGCAGAAGACCAAGTGCGCACTGAAAAGATCCTGTAATCCATGTCAGAGTTCGGTGGGTTATGGAAACACGAAAATACCCAGCATGCCTACTCAACGAAAGCGGAGTGAGCTGACTATGCTCTCAGAGTATAGTGTGGGGAACCCAAATGAGCAAACGAGCTCACACGTAACCAGAAAATTCTGGAACGCTGAAGAAGAAGAAGAAGATTGCAATCTTGCATTTGATCAACGAAATACTCCTCCCCCCTCCTCCTCCCCCTCCTTCTTCTCTTCTTCCTTCTATACAGGTACAAGATGTCTAACCTGCGGTGGGTTGAAATGCACTTCTGACAGAAACAACCTCGATTACGCTTGACTGCCTTGTCGCCGTGATTCACCAAAGGTGTTTGACCTCTGCTTCATGTCACGGTGACAAGACTCATCCCCCTTTGAGCTCTCCTCCTTCCGGTTACGTCAAAACCCGAATCGGCGCAAATCCGACGCGAAATCCGTGACACAAAGGTTTTATTTTCTACAAGCTTTTGGTTGATTGAGCACATACCCCCCCCCCCCCCCATACACACACGTTAGATTCCCGGCCACGATAACATTACGGTTACCTGTCCGTTGTACCGCGACGCGGGAAAGGTACTTGGGAATGTTGCTAAATTGTGTCACACTCATCACCGACTGTGGTGGGATTGGGTAATGGCTGGATGCTACAGGCTTAGGAATGAATGATGAGGGATTTGCGTGGGATTGCGACCCACACGTTGGTGGCTTGTTTCGCCTCTGAGGTGTCATGTTTCACGGTGTTGAGTCATGGGAATCACACGTTTATATCCCCTGGCTAAGCCACTACTGATTTCTTAATGAGCATCGTTAATCTGACGGTGATGATTATGCTACTTATCAGAACTGCTGCGGGGGTACATTTTTGGTGTCTGCATTAAAAGAGCAATTCATGGAAAGGCAAAAAGGGACTCCTTTTTTTTTGTTAAAGTTATATCTTTGTTTCAAAGCCCTCTGGGCCCAAAACAATAACATACTTGACTTGACTTGAAAGGCCGCGGTTGTGAGGTCTGACGTTTATCCGTCTCGGAATTCTAGAATCACACAAGATTTCAGCGTTCCTGTCGATTTTTCTTGGAATGATGATAGTACCATTGAAAAGAAAGTCGTTTTCACAACCTAGCCAGGTAATTCATGCCTCTTCTTGATGTATTGTAGATAGAACACTTACATTCCATCAGCATTTTTTTTTCTCAATCTCTACTCAATGCTCTCCCGCCCCTATTCCTAGAGAGAGAGAGAGAGAGAGAGAGAGAGAGAGAGAGAGAGAGAGAGAGAGAGAGAGAGAGAGAGAGAGAGAGAGAGAGAGAGAGAGAGAGAGAGAGAGAGAGAGAGAGAGTAAAGTAATGAAAATGAAAAAAAAATGAAATGAGAGAGAGAGAGAGAGAGAGAGAGAGAGAGAGAGAGAGAGAGAGAGAGAGAGAGAGAGAGAGAGAGAGACAATGACAATGACAATGACAATGACAATTCTTTATTTTACGAGGGTAACAGAATAAGCATAGGTATACTTTTTTGCATCTGGCCCTCGTCCTAAAGAGGAACTAAATCTACTATAACAAGAAATTCCTCCGAGGTAGGAAAAACACCCCCGTCAAAGGGAAATAACCTTCTCAGTTGGTGGCAGTGACTGAGTGAGAATGGTTATTTCCCTTTGACCATTAAGATGTCCCTCTATAAGTCCTTGTATAATTTTAATCCACCAATAACTCCCTAACCGTGTGTTTGACTGGTCCCAATTTTTGTAAGGACCGTCTCAGGAATGTATGGAACCTGTTCACCAAGTTTGGTGACGATCGGTCCGTTCATTCTTGAGATCTATATGCGAACACAAACAAACAAACAAACACATGGACGGAATCCTATACACACCCCTTTACCGGGGGTGTAATAACTACTACTACATACTTACATAATTAGTAAAACAGTATAAGTTTATGTACATAAGTGCATTATATGAAACATTGTAGTTTATAAATGTTCATGACAAGGTGCAAAGCAAAAATGTGCAAGTCAATTAGAGTCAGAATACTATGTAATAGTACTTCAACTCTGCAAGACAATGGATAGTATGCAGAACATCATAATTTCGTGAACAAAACTATAAATCAAAAGTGAGTGACTCTGTCCCAAAGGACATAACAATCAAGAATATACTATTTTCATTAAATGGGATATATATTTGTTTTTGAAAGAATCTGTGCTGGTAGCTTCCCGTAAGGCATTCGGAAGAGCGTTCCAGAGACGGCCACCTGAATAAACTAGACTAGACTTAAATAAGTCTATCCTAGGAAGAGGAGTGTTAAATTTCATAAGGTGGTGTGAGTTCTTCAAAGAGAATTTTGAACAAATGGTTTGGGGTAGAGTTTCGGATATAATTTTATGCATAAAGATTCCTTTGTTAAAAAGCAGTCTTGACTTTAGAGGTAAGATCCCTAAATGTATGTAGTCTAACTCTGTGAGGGTAGTGTGCTTTAGTAATACTACTTTTAGCGCTCTTTTATGTAATCTGCTAAGTGGTTTTAAGGAATTTAAGGAGAGAGAGAGAGAGAGAGAGAGAGAAAGAGAGAGAGAAAGAGAGAGAGAGAGGGCGAGAGAGAGAGGGCGAGAGAGAGAGAGGGCGAGAGACAGAGAGACAGAGACAGAAAAAGAGAGAGAGGGAGAGAGAGAAAGATAGAGAGAGAAAGAGAGAGATAGAGAAAGAGAGGGCGAAAGAGAGAGAGAAAGAGAGAGAGAAAGAGAGAGAAAGAGAGAGAGACAGACAGACAGACAGACAGAGACTAAGAGAGGGAGAGACAGACAGACACACAGACAGACACACAGACAGACAGACACAAAGGCAGACACAGAGCTAGCTTCTCTTTGACTTTCGCCTCGTAAAAATACAGATAAAAGTGCGCCTGGATCAGAAGTATCAACCGTCCGGTAGGGTTGTAATTGTCCAAGGTTACCCCTTCTGTCCATCTGTCCCCCATTTTAACGTTCCGCTGATGCAGAAATGAGGGCGATGGACAGCTGAAAGCACATCAGATCAAACAGCAAGATAGCCTTACCGCCTGTGACAACATGACAGGGGGGCGGGACGTGGACAGTCCGCCAGTTGGACGCAAGCTTTGGAGATGATGAACATAAAATTATAGAGGTGAAGGGAAGAGGAGAAGGGGTTAGAGAAAAGGGCGGAGGGTGGAGGAGAGGGGAGGTAGAGGGACATAGAGGAGGAGTGCGATGCATGAGAGAGAGAGAGAGAGAGAGAGAGAGAGAGAGAGAGAGAAAGAGAGAGAGAGAGAGAGAGAGAGAGAGAGAGAGAGAGAGAGAGAGAGAGAGAGAGAACTCGAACACTTTATTACCGAATGATAGAAGCAGAAAGAGAGATATATATATTCTGAGCGGGTGTGTGTGTGTGTTTGTGTGGGGGGGATGGAAGAGATGGGGTGAGCATACCCCATAATGCAGACATTTTTGAATTGATATATTCCACAACAGCTCCCACTCCACCCCTTTTTCAATTCTACCCGAGAAAAGACGTAGCCGGCCAAACTCACCGAACTCACCAAACCCTCACAGACACACTCAGGTGAGGTGTCCGTTCTCGCACCCCGGGTGCCAGCGATGTACCCGGAATGAGCTGATGCATAGTGATAGGTGCTAAAGTGCTGCTCACTGGGGTAGAACGCGGGAAGGTAAGGTTACCCGTTCCCGGAGAGCGACAGCTTATTGGCACCCTGCTGGGATTGGTGTGAACAATCTCAATTTATTTAACGGACGTGAAGGGGGGTAAAGTGCTGGAGGTTTGGGGATTTAAACTGAGATTGCTGATTATGTTGGCGATAGTGGTTCCTATTGTGCTTTGTTGTGGTAGCATGACTCGCAGACCAGACAACTCAGATGTGTACTTTTAGTATGGTTTACTAAGTGCCTTGTTTACGTATGCCTAAACATGACAGTCATGGTTTATGAGCGAACTGATGACCAGGTTCCAGTGCAAATAATGGCAAAAACGTGACATTGTCTTTTTTAAACACGATCCCGAATACAAGATATGACAGCGTAAAAAACAAAATCATTGTTCCAAGGACAAGCGGGCAAGTACCAAGTTCAAAATCGTATCTGGACATAGAGTACTATCATGCAATAGGATCGGGAAAAAGCCGAAGTCATTATTTTTGTGACCATCGTCAAAAGCATACCTGGGATAATGCCCACCCAAATTGATCACTCCCATGTTTGAATCTGTATTCAGTAGTAATAACAGTTCTAAGATTACTGTTTGGATTGTAAACACGACTTCTTCAGTTGTTAACAGTATCTCCTGTCAGACGATACGGGTTCAAACCTAGCAGAACGGTACATACTGGGTCAACGTAGCGTCTCAAATGTGAAAGTTGTTGATTAAGTAAACATGACGCAGCCTGCTAGTTTTGAGAGTGGCGCAACACGAAATTGACCGCTACACACGCCGGTACTTCTGTCTCAGAAAACCCCCGAAAACCCCGAAAACCTCAGAAAACCCCTGAAAACTTCATCAGAACTTAAGAAAATTCTTCCTTAGATCGTGTTTTGGGACATATTTGTATGAAATCATGACTTATATCTGAAACATTCACCGTTCATGGCTTTATTTTTGTGTTTGTGCGAGGATTTACGAAGAAGCGGAAGTACTAATCACATGACGTCATAAATACTTGTGCTTTCGAGTAACTAGAGTTACCTCCCTTACATTAAAACTGTTGCATCGACTTCGTCGAAAATCCTTTTAACACAAAAATAAGGGTGCATGTAGCATGAATCAGGCATGACTTCTTACAGACATGTCAAATTCTTAACTTTAAAGATAGATTTAGTTAGTTTAGATGGGGTTTTGGGGGTTTTTCGGAGGTTTTCGGGGTTTTCAGTTTTTTGGGGAAGTTTTCGGGGTTTTCAGGGGTTTTCGTTTTTTTGGGAGGTTTTCGGGGTTTTCATGGGTTTTCGGAGAAAATAATTAAGTACCCCTACACGTACGCTACTGCTCAAGGATGACGAAGTGAACCTTGAACAGGGACTTTGCGATCTACCGCAGTTGTACCAGTGTAGACTGTACCGTTACGGTGCGACCCTCCTTTTAAGACATAAAAGAATCTGAGAAAACCAGGTCTTAAAAAGGAGGGAGTCTTAACATGGGGGTACATTTTAAAAGGTTATAATAATACTAATAATACTAATAAGGGTATTTATATGGCGCAAATCCTAAAATAGTTCTAAGCGCCTTAGAATCAATCTTCAACGTAATAATCTTCATTACAGCAACATTACACATTTAAAAAATCTTCAAATAAATAGAAACACAATCATGTACACAATGCAGAATTCAAATAAATCGAACGTTATCAACTACAGTCACAAATCATCGCTACACATACTGATGGGACGCCATCGCACGCGCGCACGCGCGCACACACACACACACACACACACACACACACACACACACGCCACACACACACACACACGCACACATGAACAAAAAGTCTAAGAAAACAGGGTTTTAAAAAGGAGGGAGTCTTAAATCGGGGGGTCTTAAAAGGGGGGTTCCATATAGATTTTGTTGCCATCCTGAACTCAGGTCAAAATGAGTTCGGCTCATTCTCTCCCTGACAGGATGCCTTGAGTTTCCTTGTCTGGCAAGGAAACCGATTTTTTTATTTTTTTATTTTTTTTTACATATTTAGAGCTTTTTGTAATGTATTATTGATATAAGCAGATTCGCGATCGTCGATAATGATTTTTCATGGTGTTTTGTAATTTTAAATTACAAAGGAATTGATATGTAAGACAGTTTCAAGCGAGCTATTTTTCGCGGCTGTATTTACTGTGCAAACAACTCTAAATATGGCAAAAGTGTCACGTGATAATCAACCGTTTGGTTTCGGCGCTCACTGGAGCAGACGATTTTTTCTGTAACCAGTTGACAGTGATGAAACCATATATTACGGTCTCCTTCCGGCAGCAGTCCCAACATTTCGACTTGTTTTGACCTTAGAACGACTGATGTCACGTGTCTTTATCATAATTGTGAAGAACAGAACGGAGATCACTGTCGAAGTCGGCCAATCTGCAATCATTTTCGTCTCGCGAACACTGATCTCAAATTTAGATCAGTGCTCGCGAAAAAACATATGGGAGATAACTCTGTATTCTTCTTTTGATAGATTCGCGTAGGACTGTAGCGTCCGGTCAGAGAGACAACTGGCAATAGCCGTGGAGCGATGCTTATCAGAATGGCACAAAGGGCGATTCCGATAGGGTCGGGTTTCTCAGACCGAGCAATTGTCAAGACGATACGAGTTATTCGCCTTGATTTTCCACGCCTGTAGGTGGAGCCTGGGGTCAATGCTAGGGTTGACACGGTGACTTGCACGCGCCGTGGATTTGTTTTGTCCTTCGTCCGAAAACACCATCTCTGTGTCCGATACTTTTGGCCCTTTTGTCCGATAATAGTGGGACCGTCGTGGCACGTCGCACGGGATCCTGAATGGGAACACAAAACAGTGATTCTTCTTGTACCTCGAGGGATGAAACTGATCCCGACACTTGATAATGTTCAAGACTTTGCAAGATCAACAGCTTTCACAGCGCTGATGACTAGTTTGACAGTCTCACGCACAAATGGGGTTCCTTTTCTTTCCTTGTAATCCACTCCCCCCCTCCCCCTCCCCCTAGAATTTTGAGTTTAGTCTTTCAACCTGTTTGAAAACATTTTTGTTGCTGCTAAAATATGCTTGTCGACGATGGTGGCTGTGTGTGTAATTCGGTTAGGTATCGGTTATGACTTCACTTTCAGAATGAATATCTGTACCAAAATACAGACGAAAAGCTGATGGAACCTCTGAGTTGACCAACACACGCTGAAAGCCAATCTTGATTCATAAAAGCTGATGGAACCTCTGAGTTGACCAACACACGCTGAAAGCCAATCTTGATTCATAAAAGCTGATGGAACCTCTGAGTTGACCAACACACGCTGAAAGCCAATCTGGATTCATAAAAGCTGATGGAACCTCTGAGTTGACCAACACACGCTGAAAGCCAATCTTGATTCATAAAAGAATAACGAGGAGAACGTAAAGAACATTTTGAAAGAAGATATATATATATGTTACAGTCAAAACGGGAAATCAGTCATTACGGGTAATGACTAAAAGTTTTAGTCATTTCCGGAAATGACGGTTTTGATCAGTCATTACTGGAAATGCCTAAAATCTTTAGTCATTACCCGTAAATGACTAAAAATATGCTCTAGACATTACCAGTAATGACTGAACATGAACTAAATGTTCTGAGATGAATCCCATTATTACAAAAATTGTGAGTCTTCATAGTTTGCTCCCCCACAATCATCTAATTTTTATCCAATTATGCATGATATTGTGTTTCCCGTTTTGACTGTAACATATATACCTTCTTCGTACAAACTCGAGTCCACTTCCTCGTCTGTAACGACGATCAATATGGCCAACAAGTAACAGGAAACTTTAGAATTGAAAAGGTTAAGGTTTTCGTGATTTTTTAACAGGGAAATTTACATAATTATCAAGTACTTCAGTTCTGGTTGTTAAGTATAAACAAAGCGAGTGTGAAACCATTGCTAATCCGGCCGTTTCAATTATCAAATCATTTGTTCTTTTGAATATAAAGAGGAATGTCTGTCGGACTCCAACTAAAAAGATCAAAACAAAAAAGACGTTAGGTTTGAACACATGCCACAGCTGCTCTTTGGAACACAGATTACAAATGATATCCACCTGACTCAAAGGATGTCATAATATCACATAAAACAGCGAAGACTTTGAATTCGAGCAAATACCACAGTTGCTGTTTATAGAGCATTAAAAAGAATATCCACCTGACTCAAAATCCAATTCAAAAGATGAGACAAAATAAGAACAGGCTTTAATCGCATACCACAACGATGACTCTTAACTGGGTGTCCCAAACATTCCTGACTCGAAGAAGGAAAGCAAGAACACACGTGAAACATTCCACAGTGCCCTACAAACCCCAAGAAGACAGAGAAGACAACAAAGACTCAGATCACCCCCACTGATAAAATCTTGATTGCGGACAGGGATAAAGTCGAACGTACGGTTTTAGGGGACACCCTTCTTTCTCTCCCTGACAAGAAAAATTGGGCGAGAATTTAGCGAGGACACCTAAAAGTTGGCGCAGGATTAGTGGGGAGACACACAAAACGGCGATCAAAGAGGATGTTAAAGGTCCTTGTCTACATTTTTGCTTTTTTTCAATAATCTTATGGTTAGATTTCGCTAAAAAGTTATGTCAGATGATGAATGAACCATGGGGGAAAAAGTTAAAGAAAAAATATATATGTAAAAAAAAAAAAAAAAAATTTTTGGGTAGCGTGACTCATGCTTTCAATATTTTGTTTTCTGTTTGCTGAGAACATGTGCTTTGCCAAAAAATACTGACCAATCAAATTCATGTCACTATGCTTATAGCCACGCCCAAACAAGTGCAGCAACAGTTTGACACTGGAGCGCTGTCCACGGTTTTTTTTTAACGCACGAAATGCACGGGATTTGAGAGGAGTTTTGCGCTTGGCATTTTCCAAATAAGGATATCCTACTATGAGTACTACGCTGGATTACTACAATGGATTTTCAAACGGCTACACAGGCTTCGTCTTTCCTGATCAAAAGGGGGTGTATTGTTGATAATTGTAGACAATAGACTCTGCATTTTAATGGTTAAATGGCGATTTCGGTATAAAAATGTAGACAAGGACCTTTAAAGCGGAATACCCACGCGGACTTATGGGGTCAGGGAAGATAACCAGCGTTGTTAGATTGTTGTGTGACATACTACCTGTGTCCCTGCTGTCCTGTTGTTGTTGTAGCGGTTGTCGTTCTTGTGGGAAATGCGTCAGAATGAACAAAGAAGAAAGAATCAAGATTACCGTGGCAAGAAAATGTGCTTTTGTACAATTTCCTGAACCATGCGGTTAAATAGGCAGAACATCTTTGTGTGACATAAGGTTACATTAAGTTAATCAGGGAGAGTACGACGACGACAAGAACACTTTTGTTGGACAATCCGTTGTTTTTACATGAAGGCATCCAACCGGAATCCGCACTGGCGGCCATTTTCCATTCCACGCTAAAGTGAGCTGTGACTCGCTATGTGTGCATGTACTGTGGAATCCCTTTTTATGACTCCACCATTTTAAGACCTTTTTCCTATTTTCTGTATAAACCTCCCTAAATTTACCTCCATTTTAATTGTCTCTTTTTTCTAAGACCCGATTTTTTCAGATTTGTCACGGTCTTACATGGGAGGGGTCGGAGGATGGTGTCCACTTTATCATATACGCGAAAACAACAGATTAATTGTAGCCACATTACCATCCCGGTGAATGCATAATGAATGCTACATGTCCACGAGGATGACATACAACAGATTGTATCCACATGTCCTTCCCTGTGAGTGTACGATAAATGCCACATGTCCAAGAGGAAGAAACACAACAGATTGTATCCACATGTCCTTCCCTGTGAGTGTACGATGAATGCTACATGTCCAAGTGGCTGAAATACAACAGATTGTATCCACATGTCCTTCCCTGTGAGTGTACGATGAATGCTACATGTCCAAGTGGCTGAAATACAACAGTTTGTATCCACATGTACTTCTCTGTGAGTGTACGATAAAGGCTACATGTCCAAGTGGCTGAAATACAACAGATTGTATCCACATGTCCTTCTCTGTGAGTGTACGATAAATGCTACATGTCCAAGTGGCTGAAATACAACAGATTGTATCCACATGTCCTTCCCTGTGAGTGTACGATAAATGCTACATGTCCAAGTGGCTGCAATACAACAGATTGTATCCACATGTCCTTCCCTGTGAGTGTACGATAAATGCTACATGTCCAAGGGGCTGAAATACAACAGATTGTATCCACATGTCCTTCCCTGTGAGTGTACGATAAATGCTGCATGTCCAAGAGGAAGAAACACAACAGATTGTATCCACATGTCCTTCCCTGTGAGTGTACGATAAATGCTACATGTCCATGGGGATGAAATACAACAGATTGTATCCACATGTCCTTCCCTGTGAGTGTACGATAAATGCTACATGTCCAAGAGGAAGAAATACAACAGATTGTATCCACATGTCCTTCCCTGTGAGTGTACGATAAATGCTACATGTCCAAGAGGAAGAAACACAACAGATTGTATCCACATGTCCTTCCCTGTGAGTGTACGATGAATGCTACATGTCCAAGTGGCTGAAATACAACAGATTGTATCCACATGTCCTTCCCTGTGAGTGTACGATAAATGCTACATGTCCATGGGGATGAAATACAACTGGTTGTATCCACATGTCCTTCCCTGTGAGTGTACGATAAATGCTACATGTCCAAGAGGAAGAAATACAACAGATTGTATCCACATGTCCTTCCCTGTGAGTGTACGATAAATGCTACATGTCCAAGAGGAAGAAATACAACAGATTGTATCCACATGTCCTTCCCTGTGAGTGTACGATAAATGCTACATGTCCAAGTGACTGAAATACAACAGATTGTATCCACATGACCTTCCCTGTGAGTGTACGATAAATGCTACATGTCCATGGGGATGAAATACAACAGTTTGTATCCACATGTCCTTCCCTGTGAGTGTACGATAAATCCTACATGTCCATGGGGATGAAATACAACAGTTTGTATCCACATGTCCTTCCCTGTGAGTGTACGATAAATGCTACATGTCCAAGTGGCTGAAATACAACAGATTGTATCCACATGTCCTTCCCTGTGAGTGTACGATAAATGCTACATGTCCAAGTGGCTGAAATACAACAGATTGTATCCACATGTCCTTCCCTGTGAGTGTACGATAAATGCTACATGTCCAAGTGGCTGAAATACAACAGATTGTATCCACATGTCCTTCCCTGTGAGTGTACGATAAATGCTACATGTCCAAGTGGCTGAAATACAACAGATTGTATCCACATGTCCTTCCCTGTGAGTGTACGATAAATCCTACATGTCCATGGGGATGAAATGTAACAGTTTGTAGCCACATTACCATCCCTGTGAATGCCAGAAACAACACATTGTGTCCACATGTCCACCACTGCGAGTGCATGATAAATGCTACATGTCCATGTGGCTGAAATTCAACAGATTGCAGCCACAGTTCCATCACTGTGAATGCACGATGAATTATGTATGTCACTGTGGCTGACACAACGCGTTGTAGCAACATTTTCTTCCTTGTTAACGCACGGAGAATTGCGACTAGTCAATGTAGCTAAAACAAAACATTGTAGCCACATTTGCCTCCTGGTAAGTGCATGATAAATGCTTCCTGTCCCTGAGGCTGTGTTACAGATAATGCTTCATGTCCCTGTGGCTGTGTTACAGATAATGCTTCATGTCCCTGTGGCTGTGTTACAGATAATGCTTCATGTCCCTGTGGCTGTGTTACAGATAATGCTACATGTCCCTGTGGCTGTGTTACAGATAATGCTTCATGTCCCTGTGGCTGTGTTACAGATAGTGCTTCATGTCCCTGTGGCTGTGTTACAGATAATGCTTCATGTCCCTGTGGCTGTGTTACAGATAATGCTTCATGTCCCTGTGGCTGTGTTACAGATAATGCTTCATGTCCCTGTGGCGGTGTTACAGATAATGCTTCATGTCCCTGTGGCTGTGTTACAGATAATGCTTCATATCCCTGTGGCTGTGTTACAGATAATGCTTCATGTCCCTGTGGCTGTGTTACAGACAATGCTTCATATCCCTGTGGCTGTGTTACAGATAATGCTTCATGTCCCTGTGGCTGTGTTACAGATAATGCTACATGTCCCTATGGCTGTGTTACAGATAATGCTTCATGTCCCTGTGGCTGTGTTACAGATAATGCTTCATGTCCCTGTGGCTGTGTTACAGATAATGCTTCATATCCCTGTGGCTGTGTTACAGATAATGCTTCATGTCCCTGTGGCTGTGTTACAGATAATGCTACATGTCCCTATGGCTGTGTTACAGATAATGCTTCATGTCCCTGTGGCGGTGTTACAGATAATGCTTCATGTCCCTGTGGCTGTGTTACAGATAATGCTTCATGTCCCTGTGGCTGTGTTACAGATAATGCTTCATGTCCCTGTGGCTGTGTTACAGATAATGCTTCATGTCCCTGTGGCTGTGTTACAGATAATGCTTCATGTCCCTGTGGCGGTGTTACAGATAATGCTTCATGTCCCTGTGGCTGTGTTACAGATAATGCTTCATGTCCCTGTGGCGGTGTTACAGATAATGCTTCATGTCCCTGTGGCTGTGTTACAGATAATGCTTCATGTCCCTGAGGCTGTGTTACAGATAATGCTTCATGTCCCTGTGGCTGTGTTACAGATAATGCTTCATGTCCCTGAGGCTGTGTTACAGATAATGCTTCATGTCCCTGTGGCTGTGTTACAGATAATGCTTCATGTCCCTGTGGCGGTGTTACAGATAATGCTTCATGTCCCTGTGGCGGTGTTACAGATAATGCTTCATGTCCCTGTGGCTGTGTTACAGATAATGCTTCATGTCCCTGTGGCTGTGTTACAGATAATGCTTCATATCCCTGTGGCTGTGTTACAGATAATGCTTCATGTCCCTGTGGCGGTGTTACAGATAATGCTTCATGTCCCTGTGGCGGTGTTACAGATAATGCTTCATGTCCCTGTGGCGGTGTTACAGATAGTGCTTCATGTCCCTGTGGCGGTGTTACAGATAGTGCTTCATGTCCCTGTGGCTGTGTTACAGATAATGCTTCATGTCCCTGTGGCGGTGTTACAGATAATGCTTCATGTCCCTATGGCTGTGTTACAGATAATGCTTCATGTCCCTGTGGCTGTGTTACAGACAATGCTTCATATCCCTGTGGCTGTGTTACAGATAATGCTTCATGTCCCTGTGGCTGTGTTACAGATAATGCTACATGTCCCTATGGCTGTGTTACAGATAATGCTTCATGTCCCTGTGGCGGTGTTACAGATAATGCTTCATGTCCCTGTGGCTGTGTTACAGATAATGCTTCATGTCCCTGTGGCTGTGTTACAGATAATGCTTCATGTCCCTGTGGCTGTGTTACAGATAATGCTTCATGTCCCTGTGGCTGTGTTACAGATAATGCTACATGTCCCTATGGCTGTGTTACAGACAATGCTTCATATCCCTGTGGCTGTGTTACAGATAATGCTACATGTCCCTGTGGCTGTGTTACAGATAATGCTTCATGTCCCTGTGGCTGTGTTACAGATAATGCTACATGTCCCTGTGGCTGTGTTACAGATAATGCTACATGTCCCTGTGGCTGTGTTACAGATAATGCTTCATGTCCCTATGGCTGTGTTACAGATAATGCTTCATGTCCCTGTGGCTGTGTTACAGATAATGCTTCATGTCCCTGTGGCTGTGTTACAGATAATGCTACATGTCCCTATGGCTGTGTTACAGATAATGCTTCATGTCCCTGTGGCGGTATTACAGATAATGCTTCATGTCCCTGTGGCTGTGTTACAGATAATGCTTCATGTCTCTGTGGCTGTGTTACAGATAATGCTTCATGTCCCTGTGGCTGTGTTACAGATAATGCTACATGTCCCTATGGCTGTGTTACAGATAATGCTTCATGTCCCTGTGACTGTGTTACAGATAATGCTACATGTCCCTATGGCTGTGTTACAGATAATGCTACATGTGCCTGTGGCTGTGTTACAGATAATGCTACATGTGCCTGTGGCTGTGTTACAGATAATGCTTCATGTGCCTGTGGCTGTGTTACAGATAATGCTACATGTCCCTATGGCTGTGTTACAGATAATGCTTCATGTCCCTGTGACTGTGTTACAGATAATGCTACATGTCCCTGTGGCTGTGTTACAGATAATGCTTCCTGTCCCTGTGGCTGTGTTACAGATAATGCTTCATGTCCCTATGGCTGTGTTACAGATAATGCTACATGTCCCTGTGGCTGTGTTACAGATAATGCTTCATGTCCCTGTGGCTGTGTTACAGATAATGCTTCATGTCCCTATGGCTGTGTTACAGATAATGCTTCATGTGCGTGTGGCTGTGTTACAGATAATGCTTCATGTGCCTGTGGCTGTGTTACAGATAATGCTTCATGTCCCTGTGGCTGTGTTACAGATAATGCTACATGTCCCTGTGGCTGTGTTACAGATCACGTGTACCGTTCCAGCATCCGACAGGAGGACTCCATGACAGACGTGGAGGTGCTGGATACCTGCTCCAAGGTAACGTTAACACTGTCTTATTTGGCTGTAGTAATCTTAAAGCTTGACCGTGACCTTGTTCTACTAAAAGAGCGATTACCCACCAACCTCTATTTTTGGCTTTAAAAATACCAAGGTTCTAGGTTCTAAGTTCTAGGTTTAATTCGGCTTTTGGCCCATAGGACTTTTAAGCAGACACAATACACAACTAAATAACATACATTAAGTGAGAATACACGAAGGCACTCACAAACAGTGATCTAAATTTGGCCTTAATTGTCATACTAAAAAAAAAAGTGGTTATCTTACACTTGAGCAGCTTTGTACAGGCCACATAATACAGAGCATATTAAAACCCAATGTTCTCCAGGAATTTGTTTTAAAGTGTAGATTTAAACAGGCGTAGCACTCATGCGCACTGAGACATACACACGATTGAGCAAACGTTAATAAACATTAATTCAAATAAAAATCAACACACTATGTTTTTTTCTGACTTCCAGTGCGTATAGGACACAGGAACGCACAGTTAGGGGGGGGGGGGGGGGGCGGCACTGATGTAAAAACAGAAATCATTTCCGACGTTTGTCATTTTTCCAGACGAGTCCCGGCAAGGTAGAGGAAAACCGAGTCACGTGGGCAGATGCCTTCGTCATCATCTACAGCATCTGCAGCAGGTCGTCCTTCTCTATCGCAAGGGAGCTAATCCTGGCGCTCAGCAAGGCGCGCACTTCCACTTACCTCCCCGTCCTGTTGCTTGGTAACATGCGTGACCTTGAGCACCGGCGGGAGGTCGGTGTCGAGGAAGGTCACGAGCTCGCACTGGAGCATGGGTGTCAGTACTACGAGGTCTGTTTTTAATTGTTTGGTTCTTTTATTTTTGTTCGTTTGTTGTTGTTGTTGTTGTTGTTGTTGTTGTTGTTGTTGTTGTTGTTGTTGTTGTTGTTGTTGTTGTTGTTGTTGTTGTTGTTGTTGTTGTTGTTGTTGTTGTTTGTTTGTTTGTTTGTTTTCATAGTTTAGTTTCAAGTGACCGGCACGGTTGGCCTAGTGGTAAGGCGTCCGCCCCGTGATCGGGAGGTCGTGGGTTCGAACCCCGGCCGGGTCATACCCAAGACTTTAAAATTGGCAATCTAGTGGCTGCTCCGCCTGGCGTCTGGCATTATGGGGTTAGTGCTAGGACTGGTTGGTCCGGTGTCAGAATAATGTGACTGGGTGAGACATGAAGCCTGTGCTGCGACTTCTGTCTTGTGTGTGGCGCACGTTATATGTCAAAGCAGCACCGCCCTGATATGGCCCTTCGTGGTCGGCTGGGCGTTAAGCAAACAAACAAACAAAAAAAGTTTCAAGTGTTTAGTTGAACCACTGACACTTTATTGTCATATGTTTATATTATATATATGTAACTGTCATATGAGGCAGTTATAATTACAGTTTGTGTGTGTGTATGTGTGTGTGTGTGTGTGTGTGTGTGTGTGTGTGTGTGTGTGTGTGTGTATGTGTGTGTGCGCGCGGTGAGGGGGGTGTTTTAGTGAAACTGTGTGTTTGTTTTTGTCTTGTCTCTGTTTGTCTGTGTCTGTCTTGTACTGAGTGGCTGATGGGTTGTGAGAATATTGACTATTGTAATGCTTTTTCCCCAAATTCCTATTCACGCACTTATTTTAATTTAAGAGCACACAAACAATTATTGTTTTATTCCCTATTTGGACAATGACGACTTTTATATCTCTTCTCTCAGGTGTCAGCAGCAGACAGTGCTCTCAGCGTCAGCGTGGCCTTCCAGGCCTTTCTCCGCGAGGCTCGCATCGTGCAGCAGCAGAGGGCTGCCCTGAAGCGTCGCAGGAGCTCCCTGGGCTCCGTCAGCAAGAAGCTCGGCGCCATGTTTGGCAAGAACTCTTCCAGCAACAAGGATCCTGGGCTGGACGCCGAGAGACGGCGACTGTCCTTCACCAACGCCAACAAGGACTTGAGCGCTGATGCGGAACGGCGGAGGCTTTCCTTTGCCAACAGTATCAAAGAGTCTACCTCGGACTCTGACAGGCGAAAGTCGTCTTCCAGCAGCGGGGATTCGGACAAGCGTAAGGCACCATCGGCCAACGGGGACTCGGACAAACGTAGAACGCCCCTGGCCAGCCCTAGTAAGGATCCCCCAGCATGGGACGCTGAAAGACGAAGATCGTCTTTTGCCACTTCCAAGGACGGCAGCGGTGACTCGACAGACAAGCGTAAGAGCAAAGACTCCCATGTTGACTCCACGGACAAACGGAAGTCTAACGGAAGCAAGGACTCTAACGGTGATTTGGACAGACGGAGACCATCCTTGGACACTGTGGATAAGAAATCGTAGCAGCTAGGGGCCATCTTGAATTATGTTGATGCGGAAACAGCTGTGCCCAACTTTGACTCAAGCATGTCTTGAAAGCGAAAGCCATAATCATCCTTGCACTAACATAATGCTCTTAGAGTTGGAACAGGACGTGTATACCGCTGAAGTGACAGTCGCGGTGTTGTAGTTTGCGATGTGTACCTGGCTGTGACTATGTTTATATGATGTGTGAAGTTTCTGTGGAGGCCATACTATGATTATTATATGAAGAAAATGGTCCTGTTGGACACAAACTGACAGAGACTTTGGAATGGTGGTTGACTTGTCCCTGTAGCACGTGGTCATGAAACATGGGGTTGTGGTTTGCACGTTAGTGCAGTGTACATGCACGATGTTTGATTGTCTGCGATTAACTGGCGGCGTAAGGGGCTCCGCTCACATATGTAACTTGAGCAGGACCGAGGACGCACTGCAGCTTATCCCAGCCCGCTACACGTTGCATGAAAGGAAAACAGGCCAAGTACTCGTCATAACCCCTATCGCGGCATAAATAATAGACCGTGCGTCGTCTGTGCCGCTGAAACTGCGCAGGTGTATTCTGCCCATAAGCATCCAAGATGCACCGTTCATCAGTTGAAAATGTCTGCTTCAATCGTCTGATGATGGTTCCTGTCCCGCAGTACGATGCCTATTAGGGACTTGTCGTTAATGTTTCGCTATCGTCTGCTTCAATGTGCGCCTGCCTCGCTTTTATACAGAGTGAAACATTCCTTTGGCGTTGCCATTTGTCAAGTTCGGGTTCAGGCTTTCTTGAGAGAGAAAGCAAGCGTACTTGAGAACAAGTGTACTTTTAAATTTTTAAATTTTTTTTTACATTTCGAAGAGCTTTTAAGTTATATAGTTGTGTGACTTTATGGCAAGCAGAAGAATGTGGACAACAATGTCATAGATGTTAAGGGGAATCCACTCTGCATCGAACCGGCGAACTCCAGAAAGCAAAGTTTATGAGATATAGATAACATACGGAACAGAGACGATAATATTTGTAACGAACGCACCGTAAATATGATATCCAGGACAGACTGTAAAACCGGCACGGTTGGCCTAGTGGTAAGGCGTCCGCCCCGTGATCAGGAGGTCGTGGGTTCGAACCCCGGCTGGGTCATACCTAAGACTTTAAAATTGGCAATCTAGTGGCTGCTCCGCCTGGCGTCTGGCATTATGGGGTTAGTGCTAGGACTGGTTGGTCCGGTGTCAGAATAATGTGACTGGGTGAGACATGAAGCCTGTGCTGCGACTTCTGTCTTGTGTGTGTGATAGGGTGGAGTGGAAGGGGGGGAATAGGCCAGGAAGCATAAATGAGACGCCAAGACAGAGGTTGCGATAACGTGACTTTTACTTAACGTACACCAGAAGCAAACACCAGAAAGTTAACACCAGAAAGTTAACACCAGAAAGTTATCACCAGAAAGTTAACACCAGAAAGTTAACACCAGAAAGTTAACACCAGAAAGTTAACACCAGAAAGTTAACACCAGAAAGTTAACACCAGAAAGTTAACACCAGAAAGCAGTGTAGATTCTCCCCAGTGAGCACACTCAGTGAAACGTAAACACAAGAGCACAGGTATCGGAATCTAACACCACAAGTCGACTGATTACAACTTCGCGACAAATTTGGTCAGCACTTCGACCGTTCACGTCAACCGACACAATCGAGCAGCACACAGCTCAGTATATCACAAATCGCGTTCTCTCCTCTAGCCTAAATACTCAGTCTTTTAAAGGCTGGTCACTTCTGATAGCCAATAGGAAGAATACCTAGGTGTCAGGCAACGGGGGGTGTCGTCTTAAAATTGCCTGCCCAATGAAAAGGATCGTTACCAAGGCATGAAGCCGGGTCGGTGTCAAGCACAGGAAATATTACGCACACCGGATAAGGCTCATTATATTACAACCAGTTACAAAGAAGGGGGAGAGGGGTAAGAGACTAAAACCTCCAAGCCATGACCTGGCATCTTCTATAATGTACCCTGTCAAAAGAAATGACACCCACTTGACAAAACGCCGTCCAACGATACCCAGACAGTCCGGCGGCACATTACATAACGACCACCTAAATCTGGGATAAGAGGTTAGAAATGGATCCGGTCAAGAGTCTACCCTACGATAGTAAACACACAATCATCCTAGCGGGAGACACAACTTGGGTCAGGGGAAGATAATAGACAGGGGAGGCAACTGAGTCGGGCAGGAGATAATTACACAAAAAGACTGGATACGCCACTTGACTACATCCCCCCCAGCTCTATACCAACTGCGTCCTCGCAGGTACAGCGCCTCGGGAATAGCTGAAAATGACATCTATAAATCAAACACAAGTTCACCCAAGTGAAACAACAAATAAAATCAGAAACGGTACCGGATGACACTCACAGTCACCCAACCCATTCATACAAGACACAATACAACAGGCAATCAATACTCATAGTGTACACACAGTCTCTTAGCAGAACACGAACAGTCTCACAAATGACACATTGCCCACATGACAGCAGCACATTGTTTTCCTGACTGTTCACGAGGGGGTGGTTTAGCTGGGACTTGGAGTAAAGGGGCAGGACAAATTGAGCACAGAATCCCACAATGTTATCGGGTCAGCGTCGTGAAGCTCTACGGGGACTGGGGCTGTCGCAAGCCGATGCTCTTTCTCTGTGAGCTGCTGTTGCAACAACACTTCCAGGTCTTTGCGAATGTGTCCTGCTGCTTTCCGCTCAATTGACACCTCTTCACACTTGAAGACTAACCGCTCTCTAAGTTGGCGTATTTCTAAATCCTTCTGGAAGCGTTCATCCTGTAACTGTTGCTTGGCCTCCAGTTCCTTCTTCAGTCGGGTCTCTAATCTGTCAATGGAGGCCTCGTGCTTCGACGTCAGCTGTTCCTGAGCAGTCACAACCTCCTCTGTCTGACTGCTCTGCTCGCGGGGCGGTTGCTTGATGGATGTTGACTGCTGGTCCACACGTAGCTCACTGGGCTGTCTCCATGACAGCGGTTGTTGACTCCCATGACGCTTGGTAGGGCACCTGCTCTGTAGATGCCCGTGGCGGTTGCAAAGCCAACAACGTGGCTTCGCGGACGGTTGCTGTTGACGAGGGGCAGCCGGCGGGCGTTGGTGCAAGGCAGCTCGAAGCTCTGCTGAGCTGACGGTGAGTTCGTTGACTGGGACCTGCAGCCTGCTTAACCCGGCACTCCTCTCTTTGGAAACAGGAGTTGCTTGGTCAGCCACTACATCGACATCTTCCCTCATCCACCTGAGAGCTTCGGCACGGACTGCCGCAAAAGTGACAGCCTCACGCCCTCTCACAAAGCGCAGCAGATCTCGTCGTAGAGGATGCAAAAACAGTCCATCGATGAAATGATCCCGGAGAGCATCATCTGTTAATGTATCAGGAACAACAGAATTAATCTTGACATGCAGAGACTGCAAACTGTGGGCGTATGAAAGAAGGCCCTCCTCTTGTCCCTGGTAGCGCGTGAAGAATGATGAAAGCAACGAAGAACTGCTGGCGTGGTCACCAAACGTGTCCTGCAGAATGGTCAGGACTAGGTCAGCCGTAGCGGTCGCCTGAGGGGGGTGCAGGTTGATCTCCTTCTTGGCAGGCCCAGCAAGTGACTGGATCAGCCATTCAGCAGCCTCGCCGCCCAGCGCCTCCAGGTTGAAGTGGGCAATGATGCGACGAGCCTCTGTGACGTAGTCGTCTAGCAGACAGCCATCTTTGCTGCTAGTGAAGAGGGGGAGCCTGGGAGGGGAGAACATCTGCCACTGGGGTCTAGGAACCCCGTCGACCGCCATCTCGGATACGCCGAGTACCTCCTACACTGCTACCCCTGCTTTCTGGTGTTAAACTACGGCGTCTCTACTTCCTGAATCCTGCTCGCAGCGCCAGATGTGATAGGGTGGAGTGGAAGGGGGGGGGAATAGGCCAGGAAGCATAAATGAGACGCCAAGACAGAGGTTGCGATAACGTGACTTTTACTTAACGTACACCAGAAGCAAACAGAAAGTTAACACCAGAAAGTTAACACCAGAAAGTTATCACCAGAAAGTTAACACCAGAAAGTTAACACCAGAAAGTTAACACCAGAAAGTTAACACCAGAAAGTTAACACCAGAAAGTTAACACCAGAAAGTTAACACCAGAAAGTTAACACCAGAAAGTTAACACCAGAAAGTTAACACCAGAAAGTTAACACCAGAAAGTTAACACCAGAAAGTTAACACCAGAAAGCAGTGTAGATTCTCCTCAGTGAGCACACGTAAAAGGAACAGTAAACACAAGAGCACAGGTATCGGAATCTAACACCACAAGTCGACTGATTACAACTTCGCGACAAATTTGGTCAGCACTTCGACCGTTCACGTCAACCGACACAATCGAGCAGCACACAGCTCAGTATATCACAAATCGCGTTCTCTGCTCTAGCCTAAATGCTCAGTCTTTTAAAGGCTGATCACTTCCGATACCCTGTGGCGATAAGCCAATAGGAATCGCTACCCGGTGTCAGACAACGGGGGGTGTCGTCTTAAAATTGCCTGCCAATGAAAGGGATCGTTAAAGAGGCAGAAATCGTTACAGAGGTGTCACGCACCGGAAATATTACGCACACCGGATAAGGCTCATTATATTACAACCAGTTACAAAGAAGGGGGAGAGGGGTAAGAGACTAAAACCTCTTCTATGATATACCCTGTCAAAAGAAATGACACCCACTTGACAAAACGCCGTCCAACGATACCCAGACAGTCTGGCGGCACATTACATAACGACCACCTAAATCTGGGATAAGAGGTTAGAAAGGAATCCGGTCAAGAGTCTACCCTACGATAGTAAACACACAATAATCCTAGCGGGAGACACAACTTGGGTCAGGGGAAGATAATAGACAGGGGAGGCAACTGAGTCGGGCAGGAGATAATTACACAAAAAGACTGGATACGCCACTTGACTACATCCCCCCCAGCTCTATACCAACTGCGTCCTCGCAGGTACAGCGCCTCGGGAATAGCTGAAAATGACATCTATAAATCAAACACAAGTTCACCCAAGTGAAACAACAAATAAAATCAGAAACGGTAACGGATGACACTCACAGTCACCCAACCCATTCATACAAGACACAATACAACAGGCAATCAATAATCATAGTGTACACACAGTCTCTTAGCTGAGCACGAACAGTCTCACAAATGACACATTGCCCACATGACAGCAGCACATTGTTTTCCTGACTGTTCACTATAGACGGATGGCGGGGTTATGACAGCGGCACACTTATTATATTACACACAAGTCCGTCTGTTCAAAATAAATAAAATCAAGTTAATCCCATGACTGCTCAGAACGACGACAATCTCTGCCGTATACGCTGTGAGCGGCGCACAGGCACAGCAGCTGGAGGAGGAACCAGAGGTTCTGGGTCTCTAGCCAGAGGCTGATCTGGGACTCGCAGTACTGGCACTGGAAGCTCCTGGGCCCGAGGAACAGGTGCAGGGGCCGCTGGCTGCACCGGATGAGGCTGGACGGGTGGGGGGAAGACAGGGCGTGCGATGCAGACAGTGCCTCGGTCCGGGAACGTTGGGGTAGCAGGGACTTGGGGTAAAGGGGCAAGATTGAGCATGGAATCCCAAAATGTGACCTGCTGAGTGTCGTGTAGCTGCACGGGGACTGGCAGTGTCACATTTTGATGCTCTTCCTCTGTCTGGCAGCTTTGCTCACGGAGAGGTTGCGTGTTGGATGTTGACTGACTCACACGTTTCTCACTTGGCTGTCTCCATGACAACGGTTGTTGGTCTCTTTGACGCTTGGTAGGGCACCTGCTCTGCAGATGGCCGTGGCGGTTACAAAGCCAACAACGTGGCTTCGCGGATGGCTTTTGTTGTCGTGAGGCAGCTGGCGTGTGTTGGTGCAGGGCAGCGCGTAGCTCTGCTGAGCTGACGGCGAGTTCGTTGACTGGGACCTGCAGTCTGCCTAACACTGCACCCATCTGTGTAGAAACAGCCGTTTGTTGCTTCGCCACCACCTCGAAATCTTCCCTCATCCACCTGAGAGCTTCTGCACGGACTGCCGCAAAAGTGACAGCCTCACGCCCTCTCACAAAGCGCATGAGGTCCCGTCTCATTGCAGGCAAAAACAGTCCGTGCATGAATCGATCACGAAGTGCAGCATCGGTAACTGTACCGGCAACACAACCATTCATCTTGTCCCGCAGAGCCTGCAACCTGTGGGCATATGAGAGAATGCCCTCCTCTTGACTCTGGGAGATGCTGTAGAACGACGCTAGTAGAGTGGAAATGCTGGCGTGGTCCCCAAACGTGTCCTGCAGGATGGTCAAGACTAAGTTGGCAGTGGCAGTCGCCTGAGGGGGGTGCAGGTTGATCTCCTTCTTGGCAGGCCCAGCAAGTGACTGGATCAGCCATTCAGCAGCCTCGCCGCCCAGCGCCTCCAGGTTGAAGTGGGCAATGATGCGACGAGCCTCTGTGACGTAGTCGTCTAGCAGACAGCCATCTTTGCTGCTAGTGAAGAGGGGGAGCCTGGGAGGGGAGAACATCTGCCACTGGGGTCTAGGAACCCCGTCGACCGCCATCTTGGATACGCCGAGTACCTCCTACACTGCTACCCCTGCTTTCTGGTGTTAAACTACGGCGTCTCTACTTCCTGAATCCTGCTCCGCTTGCGCCAGATGTGATCGGGTGGAGTGGAAAGGGGGGATAGGCCAGGAAGCATAAATGAGACGCCAAGACAGAGGTTGCGATAACGTGACTTTTACTTAACGTACACCAGAAGCAAACACCAGAAAGTTAACACCAGAAAGTTAACACCAGAAAGTTAACACCAGAAAGTTAACACCAGAAAGCAGTGTAGATTCTCCTCAGTGAGCACACTCAGTGAAACGTAAACACAAGAGCACAGGTATCGGAATCTAACACCACAAGTCGACTGATTACAACTTCGCGACAAATTTGGTCAGCACTTCGACCGTTCACGTCAACCGACACAATCGAGCAGCACACAGCTCAGTATATCACAAATCGCGTTCTCTGCTCTAGCCTAAATGCTCAGTCTTTTAAAGGCTGATCACTTCCGATACCCTGTGGCGATAAGCCAATAGGAATCGCTACCCGGTGTCAGACAACGGGGGGCGTTCTACTTAAGATTGCCTGCCCAATGAAAAGGGATCGTTAAAGAGGCAGAAATCGTTACAGAGGTGTCACGCACCGGAAATATTACGCACACCGGATAAGGCTCATTATATTACAACCAGTTACAAAGAAGGGGGAGAGGGGTAAGAGACTAAAACCTCTTCTATGATATACCCTGTCAAAAGAAATGACACCCACTTGACAAAACGCCGTCCAACGATACCCAGACAGTCCGGCGGCACATTACATAACGACCACCTAAATCTGAGATAAGAGGTTAGAAAGGAATCCGGTCAAGAGTCTACCCTACGATAGTAAACACACAATAATCCTAGCTGGAGACACAACTTGGGTCAGGGGAAGATAATAGACAGGGGAGGCAACTGAGTCGGGCAGGAGATAATTACACAAAAAGACTGGATACGCCACTTGACTACATTGTGGCGAACGTTATGTCAAAGCAGCACCGCCCTGATATGGCCCTTCGTGGTCGGCTGGGCGTTAAACAAACAAACAAACAAACAAACAAACAAACAGACTGTAAAGATTGTTATCAGTCCACGGCGCGGACATTGACCGGACAGAGGTGACCTGTACCAGCAGGGGTTAAGCCAGTTCTACATGAGTGCTCCGCGTCAAACGCTTTCACTCACCAACAAGAGATCTCGCACCGTGTGAACCTGTGTCGTGTGGACAGCGAGTTTAGCTTAATGCAGTTTTCTATGCCGGCTCTCAGTGTATGAATAATTCATCATATTTTGCTGGAGCCTGGGGGAGGGGGCATTGTACTGTCTGACAAACTTGTGTCTCTCTTCATTTTGAAGGTCACTGCCACTTCAAAACTGACTCCCACCCCTCCCCCCTAGTGCTGGGACCAAAACAGGACGCGAACTAATACATTCACAAATCAGGCGGTTTTACAAATTTGCGCCTGGATGACCTCTTTGTGCAAAGGTCATTGGCACTGAGGAAGGGACACTTTTTGAATGCAGGATCAAAACACGTTGCGGACACATATTTGTGCTGATGTTGTTGACATTTTTGTTTATGCAACAAACTTTCAAACTCACGAATAAGGTGTTCACAACACGCTAGCGGTGTTCTTGGTATGGTTGTTGCCATTTGAACAAGGAGTACTTTTTTTCCAGTATAGTACCAAACTACAAGGAACGGATACATTCACGGAGAAATCTTTTTCACACACCCCGCGGGTTAGGGGGAAGAATTTACCCGATGCTCCCCAGCATGTCGTAAGAGGCGACTAACGGATTCTGTTTCTCCTTTTACCCTTGTTTAAGTGTTTCTTGTATAGAATATAGTCAATGTTTGTAAAGATTTTAGTCAAGCAGTATGTAAGAAATGTTAAGTCCTTTGTACCCCGTCGCGATATAACCTTCGTGGTTGAAAACGACGTTAAACACCAAACAAAGAAAGAAAGTCCTTTGTACTGGAAACTTGCATTCTCCCAGTAAGTATTGTACTACGTTGCAAGCCCCTGGAGCAATGTTTTGATTTGTGCTTTTGTGAACAAGAAACAATTAACAAGTGGCTCTATCCCATCTCCCCCCCTTTCCCCGTCGCGATATAACCTTCGTGGTTAAAAACGACGTTAAACACCAAATAAAGAAATCTTTTTCACGAACTTGTGCCCGAGGTCTGGTTGTTGTCATTTAAAAAAAAGGGGGGCCTTTTACGGATGCATTCTATGATGCAAACACATGAACTCACGAATATGGCTGTTTTACAACTTAACTCATTGTCTCCCAGGTACGGATATATCCGTACCCACTCAAATGGCTCTTTCTGACCAGGTACAGATATATCCGCTCAGACTGTTAGCTTCAGTCGCTTCCTGTAACGTCGATCTAACGCCTGTATTCCAGCGTGTTGATACACAGTTACTACACAGTTACTACAATTCTGAGTTACCTGCTGCAGCACAAGCTGGTCTCGGCTAAAAAAAACTTGGTCAACATAGCTGGTGTAGAAAGTGTTAAATGTGCCTCCTGACTCTGTGGAAAGAGCGTTAAATTGTTACTCAAAAAGGGAAGCTTTTCTGAATCCAGTACCATGATACATCTGGAACACACCTGAAACACATACATTCACGCTTTAGGCTATTTCACGTGTTAATCATCAATTTGATTTGTGCCTTCATCTGGAAAATATGTTCGAGTGACAGAATTCGCATATTGAACAAATGAAAAAATGGTTCATTTGCCAATGGCGACTACCCGAGTCAGAAAAGCTTCTGTGTACACGAATATAACCTTACAATACAGGTTCAACAAAGAAGAAAACAAACAATCAAACAAACAAAGCAAAAACGAAAGAAAAGAAAAAGAAAGACAGAGAAAAACAAACAAGAAACAAATAAACAAACCAACAAACAAACAAACAAATAGTGCATTTACCATAGGTCATTTACTGAGTCTGCGAAGATGTTCTTTTCGCACATACAACCTTGTATGCCAGGTTCAGTTAGGTTCATGTCTCTCCTCGCGACGTGACGTGAAATGGAGACAGCTGAATAAAGGCGTGATGCGTTGCGTGGTGTGCCTTGTGCGAGACAGCATCACAGCCAACGGTCGTTCTGAGGGAGGCGCACTGACGGCTGGTACACCTCATTAAGATACTTTACAAGATACTTTACTTTCATCCCTCTTCAATCTCCCCAAACAACCCTCCTGCCTAGTCCTGTTTAAAGGTGCTGCTCTACGCTAAAACTATATAGTCCTTCATTCACTGGTTGGGTGGCTTAAGGCAATGTGGGGCACTAAAATTACCAAAATTAAACTTGGAGAATACATGGAATAACTTATTTTTCTGGGTAGTTATTGAAGTGACTTATAAAAAGAAATGAAAAAAGTGTGAATATTAAAGGACATGGAAACTGGCTTGAACAGCGCCATATTGGATTTCTAGGAAATGAACAGAACTTGAACGGTGGAATGTACACCTGGTCGTGGTGAATATAGTATCAAACAAACCGCAGGATAGATGCCGAGCATAAGGTATAGGAGAAGTTAAGTTTTATGTTTCGCTCTTAATTGAAGTGTTGCACGTTTGGACACCCTTTCTGTATCCAGTTTTGAAGACCGTGAGGCATACTATATAGTATTACCAGACAAAGTAGCACACATAGCACACATAGCAACAATTAGTCTCACGGTGTTCAAAACTGATCATAGAAAGGGTGTTCTAAAGTGGAACACTCCAGTATAGAGCGTTGAGAGATTTGAAACTCGACTAGTCCCCCCGCGGGTTAGGGGGAAGAATTTACCCGATGCTCCCCAGCATGTCATAAGAGGCGACTAACGGATTCTGTTCCTCCTTTTACCCTTGTTAAGTGTTTCTTGTATAGAATATAGTCAATGTTTGTAAAAATTTTAGTCAAGCAGTATGTAAGAAATGTTAAGTCCTTTGTACTGGAAACTTGCATTCTCCCAGTAAGGTAATATATTGTACTACGTTGCAAGCCCCTGGAGCAAATTTTTGATTAGTGCTTTTGTGAACAAGAAACAATTAACAAGTGGCTCTATCCCATCTCCCCCCCTTTCCCCGTCGCGATATAACCGTCGTGGTTGAAAACGACGTTAAACACCAAATAAAAAAAAAGAAAGAAACTCGACTAGTGCCATGCATACAAAATACCTGTACTACAGTGTATAAACAAGAACGAGTTTTCGGTTTTTTTCACACGACCAACAAGTATGGTAGAGCTGTGACGTAAACATGTTTGTGGTGGATGACAATTATCCACGTACCAGAGTACATGGTACAATGTCATCTGGTCACATCATATTTTATTATGTACATGTGTATATAAAAGTGTGTAAGAGTTGGTTTCCTTGAAGCGAAAAACACTCGATCCATATTCCACAAATTCTCAGATGCCATTTCTGTAAGTACGAAGCTTGAGAGTGAAATCATTCTTGTCAGTGTTATGATTATCTGCTTGTTTGTGTAGTCAGTTTGCTTCACTGTTTCACGTGCTTGCTTGTGGAGTGACACAGTGCACCACACGTTTCCTAAAGGTACCTTGCTTCACGTGCGGACCATTCATTTGATTACATAATCAAACATTTTCAAACAAAGTTTGTTTTTGGAACTTTAATTAAAGACAAAACGAAACATTGTACGTATATAAAAGAACTAAGCTGTGCAGGCGTTGTATTCTATAATTATGTACGGTACACGAAGTGGGTGGGAGTCCACTTTAAAATCACACAAAACGCTATAAATACTTGGCTTTGTCAATGTGTGTGTGTGTGTGTGTGTGTGTGTGTGTGTGTGTGTGTGTGTGTGTGTGTGTGTGTGTGTGTGTGTGTGTGTGTGTGTGTGTGTGTGTGTGTGTTAGAGACAGAGAATAAGAGAGAGAGGAGAGGGAGAGAGACAGATCGAGGGGAGAGACAGAGAAAAAGAGAAAGAGAGAGAGCGGGGGAGAGGGAGAGGGATAGATCGAGGAGAGAGATAGATAGAAATGATGAGAGAGAGAGGATTGACATCAAAGTCACCGTTCGGCTTCGTGTCAGTGCTTACCGACTTGCCAATCACCGCAGACCCTTCCGGCTGTATAACGAAATAGGGACGTCCTTCCACGTGTACACATACCCCAAAAATAAACAGCCGGGCTGCTTTCCCAAACAGCCGGGCTGCTTTCCTAAACAGCCGGGCTGCTTTCCGCGAGGAGTAGGAATTTTGTTGTTAAATTAAATGTGCAGGTTTTAGTTACACAATATATTCAGCAAAAGAATGAGTGTGTGTTCAATTGTTGGAAAGACTTTTTTTTATTCCATGTTAAACTGACCCGGGTTTATCTTTTGGGGTTTACATGATGGTTTACGAGATGGTTTACATGATGGTTTACGAGATGATTTACATGATGGTTTACACGGGAAGCATTGTGTTTTTACATTTAGTCAAGTTTTGATTCTTACATGGGACACCAATTCCACAGGCATGTCTGTGCTTTATAAGGTGCCCAAATGCACAATCGCTGGAAAAAAAATGTGTGTAACGACGTTTACCGTAAAATCCCTAGCAAACGCCCACCCCCCCCCCCCCCCTCCGCACAGATTTCGGGTAAAAGTAGGGGGTGGGCGTTTGCTAGGTAGGCCTATCCACCCCTTTGCAAGATAACGTGTCATCACATTTTCACGAGAGAAATAAAGTGGTACAACCATGTGATTTATGCAATTTTAATGAAAATTAAACACACCGTTTGTTTACACAAATAAATCTGTGCTAGAAAAAAAGAAGAAAAAAAAGAACACAAGTGACCTTGATTCTTCTCACTCTCGGACTAACGTCAGCACAAACACAGTTTCTTCTCTTGTTTGGACATCTGGTAGGGTTAATGATCGTGGGCTCATTATAATCCTTCCAAGTCAACATCATCGTCTTCACTGTCGTCTCCACTCTCAGCTTCTTCTGGAAGAAAACTCGCGGGCACATACCGAAACATTGTCTGCAGCTTCGTTTTCAAGATATTTAAAGGCTTTTAGTTTGTACGAGCGTATGTCACTGAAAAGGATTTGTGCTTCGGCATGGCTGAACATAGAGAAGTGTTAAACACTCATTAAAAAACGTCACTGAACGACTTCACTGTGGGACATGACGTAATTTTATTCTCCCCCTCCCCCCCCCCCCACCCCACCCCAAAAAAAGGAGAACCATCGAACAGTGTGCACCAATCGTAGATATTGGAGGCCGACTGTCCTAAAACTTGTTTTCTTTAAACCGGGGTGGGCGTTTGCTAGGTATTGACCCCTCTGCACAACTTTTGGCCAAAAGTGGGGGGTAGGTGTTTGCTAGATACTGGGCGTTTGCTAGGGATTTTACGGTACATTTATTTTGCAGCAACCTGTGTTTTGTGAATTGCTTGCTTTCTGTCGCAGTAGATGTCAAATACAATACATTCTGTTGTAGAAAATTCTTTGTTTGTGTTCATTTACGTTGCCGGTGTGTGTGTGCCTGGCAGCGAGGCGAAGCGACAAACCGGCAGAGATACAAGCGAACAAGAACGTCACACACCGTCGCACGCATGCACGCACGCACATACACACACACACACACACACACACACAAACACACACACACACTCACTCACTCTCTCTCTCTCTCCCTCCGCTCTTTCACACACACACACACACACACACACACACACACACACACACACACACACACACACACTCTCTCTCTCTCACGCTATCTAACAAACACACAAGGGAGGGAGAGAGAGAAAGAGAGAGAGAGAGAGAGAGAGAGAGAGAGAGAGAGAGAGAGAGAGAGAGAGAGAGAGAGACTAGAGAGAGAGAGAGAGAGAGAGAGAGAAAGAGAGAGAGAGAGAGAGAGAGAGAGAGAGAGAGAGAGAGAGAGTCTGTGAATAGTTTTAACTCGGGCGAAGTCTCACTTTGCTGTTTGTTTGTTCGTGGATTTGAACCCGAACTGTGCAAATGGCAGAGAGATCGGAGAGATTGACTCCACAAACACTGAGCCACTGTCGCTCAGCGCTGTCGTCGCCTGGAAAAACCGTTAGGTCAATTTGGGGGAAAACTGAAAAAGGGCGAGGGGGTGAAAAGCAAAAAGGCGCCGGGGAGGGAGAGGGTGGGAGCGTGATGGTTGTGGGTTGTTAGTAAAGTTGTCGTGATGGTGAACACAACAAAGCTGCTTCGTCTGCATTCTGCAAAACACAGACATTTCTGTGCCAAGAAAGTTCTTCACCTGAGTAAACGGAGAGAACGCTTTAATGGACCAAACGTAAACGGTTTCGTTTGTAGCCTTCGTCTGAAAAAAAGGGAGGGGGAAAAGTTAAACACATAAATGCACACAAAACAATAACACACACACAACAACAACAACAACACACGTACACACACACACACTCACACACACACACACACACGTACACACACACACACACACACGGCGAACACACACACACACACACACACACACACACACACAACAACAACAACAACACACGTACACACACACACAACAACACACGTACGTACACACACACACACACACACACACACACACACACACACACAACAACAACAACAACAACAACAACAGCAACAACAACACACACACACACACACAAACAGGCACACACAACAACAACAACACAGGAACACCCACACAAATGCGGAAGGAAGGCGGCACGGGTTGTGACGGTTGGGGCAGGGGGAGAGGAGGGGGGGGGGGGATTTGGATAGCGAAAATAAAAGCAGCACACGTTTCAGACCAAATCGACAAAACAGCCCGCACCACCAAGACGCACCAACTATTTGACAAACACGTGTAGCGTGACCCAGCCAGAATGGATCGAGACAGACACTCCATGCATAACATTATCTGGCGGAAATAGTTTCCTGTTTAAAACTTGCTGACACATCACACTGACTGTCGAAACGGCCTTCGAGAAACATTTAACAACGGTTTCAGTGTCTTGCATCAAAATAAAAATTACAAAAAGAAGAAATAAAAAAAAATACACAGACCGAAGAGGCGCTCCAATTGTTTTTGTGGCAGGTAATGAAAATCAGCAAACAAAACCAAGATTTGTGGCCGAGTGAAAATTAAAACACTGAGAAGGTTCCTCGGCACAAATCACGCTGTATTTGTTTACCTGCCAGTGTTCGTACGTGTTTGTTTGCTTTCTGGTTTGTTGTGTTTGATTTCGTTTTGTCTACAATTCGACACGGTCACAGACAACCATGGGTCACACAGTCAAACAGATAGACAAACAGACATGTAACATCAAGAACACCACAAAACGCACCCATCGACCGACGTACTCGCAACAAACATACACTCTTCAAAAAAAATTAAGGATCGGTTGAAAAAACGGATCTAATTATAAAAAATTGCCAAAAAATTAAACATCGACATAATAATAAAAAGATTAATGTGTTTGAATTAACAAATGAACAATGAGTCTTGACCTAGAATTTTGTTTGGCAGGCAGAGTTATTTCCCTTTGTGGGACTTCTCAAAAGCTTCTGCATTTTGGAAGAAAAAGGGTGGTTTTTTTTTTATAGCCCCATGAAATTTGCGGAACGCATGCCAGGGCAAAAGGTTGTGATGCACGTGCTACAACAGGGTCCTGGCTATGAACATCGCTCACCAGCTTGTGTTTAAAGGTTGACACGTTGACACAATTATGCACAGTAGCAACATGCCCCCCACGAAGAAAACTGAGCGATTTGGATAGAGGAATGGCAATATGATGGCTACAAGACGGTGTTGCTACCAGGCAAGTGTCCCAGAGGCTTGCAGTGGCTCCCTCTGTCATCATCAGACTAAAACAGAGATTCCACGCAACTGGAAGAGTGCAGGAGCGACAACGTTCTGGTCGGCCCAGAGTCACCACACAAAGAGAGGATTGCTTCATTCAGAGGCAGGCCATGCAACAAAGAATGGCTACGGCAAACAACATTAGGCAACGCCTACAAGCTACCACCAACACTGTTGTTAGTGGTCAGACGATCCGAAACCGCTTACACAACTTTGGCTTGCGTGCAAGGCGTCCAGTCCGAGGAACAACCCTGACTGCTAATCACCGAGCAGCTCGCCGAGCCTGGTGCACTCAACATGTGAGGTGGCAACGTCAGCAGTGGGCTCAGGTGTGGTTTACAGATGAGTCCCGCTTTTGCTTGGAACCTGCTGTTGGTCGCATCCGAGTGTGGAGGCGTCGCGAAGAGCGCTTCGCAGAAGGCGCTGTTCTGGAACGACAGCGTTTTGGCGGAGGCTCTGTAATGGTCTGGGGAGGGATCAGCACACGTCTAAGGACACCTCTGTACCATGTAGTGGGCAACTTGACCGGTGTCCGCTACCAGAATGAGATCCTGCAACCCCTGGTCGTTCCAGCCCTCCAAGCGATCGGCCCTTGTGCGATTCTTCAGGATGACAACGCACCTCCCCATCGCTCTGCAGCTGAACACCTTCATCCAGCAGGCCAGGGTCAACAGGATGCTGTGGCCAGCCAACAGCCCGGACCTGAACCCCATAGAGCACATGTGGGACGAGCTTTGTCGTCGGGTACAGCAACATCACCCTCCTCCTGCCAATCTGGGTCAACTGCTGCAATGGCTCCAGTGGAATGAAGTTCCCAGAGCATTCATATGCAACCTGATCCACTCCATGCGCCAACGATGTGTTGAATGCCTGGTACACAACGGAGGGCACCCTCGTTATCGACACTGATTCACATTGTTGTGAATTCCATTTTCGAGGGTTGTCACGTTTGAAACACTCTAGCTAAATTTTCGCTGCCGCGTTCGATCTTTGCTTTGTTTGTCATTACTCCTTGGTTGTTCAATTATATAATTTAAAAAAAATGAAAGAATTCGGTCTTGTCTGTTTTGTGTGGCGTGCTTGTAAAAAAGTGATCCTTAACTTTTCTTGAAGAGTGTACAACACCATATACAGAGAGACAATCATCACCCCTACACACACACACATACACATACAAACACACACACACACACACACACACACACACACACACACACACACACACACACACACACACACACACACGTAAACACACACACACACACACGTAAACACACACACACACACACACACACACACACACACACACACACACACGTACACAGACACACAAGTTCACGCTGCTACTTTTTTCCTCCCCACCCTACAAATCTTGCAGTGTAAGCAATGTGAGAGAGAAAAAGAATGTCCTCGAAATCGAGACTGCGCACACACTAGCGTCAAGACAAAGATAGGACAAGCAAGTGCAAGACACTTTGTCAAGTTTTATTTTCTCATTGTATGTCATTCACAGGAACGAGACAAAGCGAAAACAGACAAAATAACACTCAGAATAAAAAACAACAACAATATAACACTCAGATTAAGAGGGAGTGCACTATTTTATTTACTTTGCACATTACGCGCGCACGTGTGTGTGTGTGTGTGTGTGTGTGTGTGTGTGTGTGTGTGTGTGTGTGTGTGTGTGTGTGTGTGTGTGTGATTTTTAAAGTTGTATTTCAAAGTACACTCTCGGATCCGCGTTGTTTTCTTTCCTTATACATGTAAGTATAAAAGATGCTTTTGTCGAATTTCGACAGTAAAGCTACCAATCTATCTGTTGCATACGTTATTGGCAGTATGTATTGATGCGTTCCTGCTTGTCAGTTTCCGCTACCCACACAACTTCTTCATGACAATGGCAAAACGACGACGTCGACGATAACGATGATAATGTGAATAATGAAGGTTATAACTATAGACTGACACAGAAAAAGCTGTATTTACAAAATTAGTGCTTTTTTAACATAACATTAATCTTTTCAGCAATCAACATGTTGTCTATGGCAAACAATAACGTTTCTCTGTACAGTCATCAATTTTGGACTGCAGCTAGTATAGCATTTATGATATCTAACTTCATATACATAATTATTGATTCTACGTATAAGTCAACAGGTATTTCAGCTGCCATGCCCTCAAGGATATGACGGTCCTTAGTGTATCTCCCCTGTCTTGTCTCCAGTACGCATTGTTAGCAATCGTCAATGCAATTGTCACAAGAGACTGACAAAAAGAGTTCACTGCAAGCCAAATGATTTTAGTAAATGTCACGTCTGATAAAAACAAAGTGAAGGTTGTCTGTCTTGAAATAACTTTTTTGTATTGATAGATTCTGGTGCCAAAATGCAACTCTGTTTACTGGGTTTTTTTCTTCTGTTTTTTTAACATGTTTTTTTCATTTTTTCAGTTCAAACGTTTTTACAGCTACCCAAGCTGTTGTTTTGTTTTCAGAGAAATGACAACGATATCCTCTGTTTTTGTTTCGCCGCTAATACCACCATCACCATCATCGAGTCTCGGCAAACCGGCATCCCCAACGATGTCCTTGTCTTGGCAACCATGACCTTCTTCCGCGTCATCCCCAGGTGAATGCTGAGAAGGGAGGATACCACCATCGGCAGCTTTGTCTGAGATTCGGTTGTCTCCATTCCTAAGTTCAGTTTTGATTGTCGTATTCTGAGACTCCTTGATTTCGGAATTGATTCTGGAATCCGCATCACCACGTGGGTTTTGTTTATCAGACGGTGATCCTTCGATGTTTAGAGCCTTCAGCATCGCCTTTTCTGGTGTGTGTTGTGCTGCCAAGGGGACTGTGTCATCGTTGTCGTTTTCATCATGGCCGCTTTCCATGGCTGACCCATCCTTTGGCTCTGCATACACGTTCTCTTCAGGATCCACCTTCTGCTGTGGGCTGGGCCTGTTCCTCTCATCGCCGTCATGTTCCGCGGTGAAAGAAACAGTGGACTGTTTTCTGTGAGGGCTACCGTGCTGGTTTGTGGCTGTGTCGACATCGGCCAAGTTGTCGACGCTTACGACGAGATATGGCTTGCAGGTTTTTGTGGGAGTCTCATATGCTGGTCCCTGTCCGCACGTTCCAGCTTCATGGCTTGCATCACCCTCTTCGGTTTGAGCAATTATGTTGGTCACACGATATGGGGAAGCTCGCGGCTGCTCTGCCTTCGGGTCGATATAAGTATACTCGCCTGCGCCTGCATCACAGGAGTCAGTGCGGAGAAGATTCTTGCGTTTTTCCTCCGTAGTAAACTGACCTTCATCACGAGCGCTGGGAAAAGACACAGCCGATCCAGTGAGCTCCCCTGGCTTGTCGAGGTCGGTTTTCATCAAAGGCAGCTCGTCTATTTCTTCATAGTCATCATCCTTGCTGACCCTGCTTGGTCGACCTCCCTCTGTGTGACCTTCACCTTGACCTGTCACGTGACTCTCCCTCTCGCTGAGCCTCCTTGGCTGTCTGCTTCCAGTGTGACCTTGACCCTCCCTTTCGCTGAGGCTCCTTGGATGACCTCCAAAAGCGTGACCTTGAGCTACCAAGTGACTATCCTTCTCGCTGAATCTCCTTGGATGACCTCCAAGAGCTTGACCATGACCTACCGACAGACTGTCCTTTTCGCTGAACCTCCTTGGATGACCTCCAACAACGTGACCTTGACAATGACCTTGACCTGTCACGTGACTGTCCCTTTTGCTGACGTCTTTCTCGCTGACCAGTGTGGCCTGGAGTTCCGCCATGTAGACCTCCCTGTGCAAGCGAGCGGAAAGAGAGCGGTTACCACTACTGTCGTCAGTCTGGTCCCATTCCCCCGTGCTGTTGAACGATGGCTTCTGACGCAAGTGCAGTCGCCCCGCTCTGTGTGGGAATAACAAGGTTACACACCATCAGATGGAAATAATAAGAGAAATAATCATGCTAAGTGTAGTGGGGTGACGCCTTCGTCAAACAATACAAGAACTGATCATCATGTGCGATGATAAAGTGTAACAAATGATCAGAGAGAAACGATAAGAAGAGTGATTATTGAGAAACACCAGCAGGATCATTTCTGTGTGATCATTCTGTACCTGGATAAAAAGTAATGATTCAGGTCAAAGAGAAACAATGCCGCCAGGACAAAGCATGGTACGAGTAGTGGCCAGATATAAAAAGAAACCAGTGATTACAGAGAAACAATACGAGGAATGATCATGGTAACGTAAGATGATGTTCATATGTTCACCTTCGTGGAACAACAGGACTGATCATTCTGTGAGGACAGCATTTAACAAAAATGACATCAAAGTAAAAATAACAGGACATACCACCGCAGAAGTATTAGTCAGTTGTTAGTGTGACTCAACAATAGGACTGATCGTTACCACGTGAATCCACGAACAAGAACGACTCGGATTGGAGAGAGACAAGAACATGCAATTCAGTGACAGAGGGTATAAGATACTAGTGGCAAGCTAGAGACCTTTGGCTTGTTTGAGGATCGCAGTGGAACAACAGTAACCAAACAGACAGAAAGACAGGAAAGCAGACATGCAGATGGACAGACAGACAGACAGACAGACAGGCAGGCAGACAGGCACACAGGCAGACAGACAGACTGAAAAACAGACAGGCATGCAGGCAGGTAGACAGGCAGGAGTGCAGGAAGTTAGTCAGACAGGCAGACAGACAGACAGACAGACAGACAGACAGACAGACAGACAGAAACAGACAGACAGACAGACATACAGACACTGAGGCAGAGACAGACACACAGACACACAAATAGTAAGAGAGAGGAGAGAGTAAGAATGACGCATACCTTTTCAGGACGTACAGTGTGAAGGCCAGGGTGATGAAGAGAACCAGAAAGACAATACCGGTAACTCCTGCTGCGATTGCCTCTTCTGCAAAAGCACAGAACGAACAAAGTCGAGTAAAGTATATTTACTGAGAAATGTTTATACAAATACAAAACAAAAAGACACACACACTGACACACACACACACACACACACACACACAGACACACACACACACACACACACACACACACACACACACACACACACACACACACACACACACACACACACACACACACACACAATACCGCCACAACAAACAAAGAGAGGGAGAGAACTGGCCCGGGATCCTCAGTGTTTACAGTATAAAATTCAACATTTTATCATTTTCACCGGGATCAGTCATGGCCAACCGTACGTAATTTATTTTCAGAAGGAGAAATCACAGAGCCAAACAGCAAATAGATACATTTAACACATAAATTAAACAATCAATTAAATAAGATTTATAAAAGATTAAAAAATCTTGCGCGGGCGACACACGCCGGAACATGTGAAGATGTGAGAGGGGAAGCAACTCAGTTATTGTTTGCGATATGGTTTTTTTATCACCTCCCTTGAAATGGTTGCCGTTGCATTGTTTTGATTGAGCAACTAAAATTACGCGTAATAAAGCTAATGGAAGCAAAGAAGACTTTTCATATATTGAAAACAATCTGTGGCCCCCACGTACTCACCTATTTTCTGCTTTTTCATCTTATCCTTTGTCCAGGTGACGCCATCCTCACCTGTGGCAAGAATTAAGTCGCTGACATCAACAACAGCTTTTCTAAACTTGATTAAATGTTGATTGAAAATAGAAAGTCGCTAAAATTAATATCCCAGATGTTATTCACCATCAAAGAAGACTGACACGAATGCAATACGAAAGAGTTTGTAATGAAGGCGACGTGTGTGTGTGTGTGTGTGTGTGTGTGTGTGTGTGTGTGTGTGTGTGTGGGTGGGTGTGTGTGTGTGTGTGTGTGTGTGTGTGTGTGTGTGTGTGTGTGTGTTGTTGCATGAATGTCAGTGTGCGTACGTGTGCCGGGTACGTGCTTACAGTCGTGTGTGTGCGCGGCCCGCATGCGAGCCCATCCATAAAAATTCCTTGTACATGTATATATTCATATATAAGCAATCATTTGGGTCTTTATAATGTTGTGTGTGCACGAGACGTGACTTACCACAGGAACAGAGGTGGTGCAGACGTGACTCGCAGGGCTGGACACTGAGCGACAACTTGCCGGTGTCCAAGGTTTCCATGGCAACACAACCTGATTGAAGCCCTTTGAGCTTCACCTCGTCCCCGTCCATAGCTTCGCCTGGAAATAAACACACAAACACACTGCGGACAATTGTAAACTTTATCATCCTGTCACAGTGTGAACGCTCATCGGTTTTATGTGTACATCACTGCCCCCTCGTGAATCCATAACCAATAATAATGTATTTTAATTCTGAATGGGAAAATGTAAAGTTACAATTTCCGTCTGTCTTCTGTCTCTGTCTGTCTGTCTGTCTGTCTGATTGTCTGTTTGTCTATCTGTCTGTCTGTCTGTCTGTCTGTCTGTCTGTCTCTCTCAGTCTGTCTCTCTCGGTCTCTGTCTCTTGTCTCTGTATGTCTCTCTCTTTGTCTGTCTCTGTCTCTCTGTCTGTCTGTCTGTCTGTCTGTCTGTCTGTCTGTCTGTCTCTCTCGGTCTCTGTCTCTTGTCTCTATGTGTCTCTCTGTCTGTCTGTCTCTGTCTCTCTGCCTGTCTGTCTGTCTGTCTCTGTCTCTGTCACTCTCTGTCTCTGTCTCTGTCTCTGTCTCTCTCTCTCTGACTTCTCTTTCTATTTCTTTCAAAGAAACATTACGAAAATAGATACGCGAGTAAACTGTCTCCAAATTAAAACGTAACTGCCTACCTGTGATCCAGAACGGTTTCTGCCTGGCTGACAAATCCACCCAGAAAGACGTGTTTAACGGTGTCCCTGGCCATTGGTCAGTGGCGTTGCAAAGCCTGAGGGCGAAGTCCTCGTCCGTCATATTTCTGCTTGTCTTGGACGGCAGAGACAGGTTGTACTGGGGCTGTTCACAATACTTTTGCCCTGCCCCGTAATCCGTTATTTTTGCTAGCCTCACGGTAAAACTGTCATTCACTGTGAAAAGACAATGGTCAAAAGCAGAATCAGCAAAAGAGTGTCCGTTTACAGTACGTAGCACTAGTGTTCCCCGGCTGTATGAAATCAGAGATATTAACACCTCTTGATGCCAGTAATCACGTACAAAAAGCTGAGACAAGCGTTATAAACACGTACCAGTTTTAGTCTAGGAGGTATACATACGTAAAGCAATTCAATTTAGCGAGAGGTATGAAACGTCAAAGTAAAGGTTTTTTTATTTTTATATGTTTTAAATTATTATTATTTTTTTGTTTAGAGGAAGAGGTGAGGACTTTTAGCCCAACAGAAATGCTGTATGGAAGAGGTATGTAAAACAATCAGAAGAAGAAGGCGCGGCTACACCTTGTTGTCTTGTAACGAGTCAGTAAAACCATTGGGAATACTCGTACAAAACAATAAACATGTTATGTTGAATATCTAATTGAAGGTGAGCCTCAGCACAGTACCCCCCCCCCCCTCCCCTACACACACTCTCCGTCTGATCCTGGAATTGGCAAAGGCTGGCCAGATCTACTCTGGAATCCTTCTTCAAAACCGGTAAAGTTAGTTTCAAGTGCCCCTTTTGAAAATTCCATTTTCAACCGTCTATTTTCATAATCACTATTATGTTGTCAAGCCAGTTACATAGAGTCGATCAGAAAAAAAGAAAGAGAAACCGAAAGGTGAAGACTAATGGGACCAAGGGAGAGAACCCGAAAGGTGAAGACTAATGGGACCAAGGGAGAGAACCCGAAAGGTGAAGACTAATGGGACCAAGGGAGAGAAACCGAAAGGTGAAGACTAATGGGACCAAGGGAGAGAAACCGAAAGGTGAAGACTAATGGGACCAAGGGAGAGAAACCGAAAGGTGAAGACTAATGGGACCAAGGGAGAGAAACCGAAAGGTGAAGACTAATGGGACCAAGGGCGAGAACCCGAAAGGTGAAGACTAATGGGACCAAGGGCGAGAACCCGAAAGGTGAAGACTAATGGCACCAAGGGAGAGAACCCGAAAGGTGAAGACTAATGGGACCAAGGGCGAGAACCCGAAAGGTGAAGACTAATGGCACCAAGGGAGAGAACCCGAAAGGTGAAGACTAATGGCACCAAGGGAGAGAACCCGAAAGGTGAAGACTAATGGGACCAAGGGAGAGAACCCGAAAGGTGAAGACTAATGGGACCAAGGGAGAGAACCCGAAAGGTGAAGACTAATGGCACCAAGGGAGAGAACCCGAAAGGTGAAGACTAATGGGACCAAGGGAGAGAACCCGAAAGGTGAAGACTAATGGGACCAAGGGCGAGAACCCGAAAGGTGAAGACTAATGGCACCAAGGGAGAGAACCCGAAAGGTGAAGACTAATGGCACCAAGGGAGAGAACTCGAAAGGTGACGACTAATGGGACCAAGGGAGAGAACTCGAAAGGTGAAGACTAATGGGACCAAGGGAGAGAAACCGAAAGGTGAAGACTAATGGGACCAAGGGAGAGAAACCGAAAGGTGAAGACTAATGGGACCAAGGGAGAGAAACCGAAAGGTGAAGACTAATGGCACCAAGGGAGAGAACCCGAAAGGTGAAGACTAATGGGACCAAGGGAGAGAACCCGAAAGGTGAAGACTAATGGGACCAAGGGAGAGAACCCGAAAGGTGAAGACTAATGGGACCAAGGGAGAGAAACAGAAGAACCAGGAAAGAAAGATATCAAGATAAGGTGATGAAACAACCAAACTGACGCAACCACGAAAAATAAAGCGGAATACTAGAAAAAGGAGAAAAAGACAGCAACTTACGGCACAGGACCTGGCGTTGTTCATCACAACTGACCCCAGACACCACCAGCTTGTTGTGCTGGTCAAACGAGGCGGAGAAACAGGGGTGCTGGATACTCGTCACGTTCATCACAATGTCCTCCGATATATCTGTTAGCACACATGATCATCATCATCATGATCATCATCATCATCACCATCATCATCATCATCATCATCATCATCATCATCATCATCATCATCATCATCATCATCATCATCATCATCATCATCATCATCATCATCATCATCATCATCATCATCATCACATGTCATCAACACTGACACGAATGTCAACGTCGTTCACGTCTTCAAAGTATATATTAAAAAAAAAAACCCGATGTTATTATAACGATGATCCAAAAACAAAGAGACTGCCAACGTTCCAAATAAAAGAAGAAGAAACAAGTCGCGTAAGGCGAAATTACAACATTTAGTCAAGCTGTCGAACTAACAGAATGAAACTGAACTCACTGCATATTTACAGCAAGAGCGTATACTCGTAGCATCGTCAGTCCACCGCTCGATGCACAGGCAGTGAAATTGACAAGAAGAGCGGGGTAGTAGTTGCGCTGAGAAGGATAGCACGCTTTTCTTTATCTCTATTCTTTTTAACTTTCTGAGCGTGTTTTTAATCCAAACATATCACATCTATATGTTTTTGGAATCAGGAGCCCACAAGGAATAAGATGAAATTGTTTTTAAATCGATTTCGGAAATTTTATTTTAATAATAATTTTTATATTTTTAATTTTCAGAGCTTGTTTTTAATCCGAATATAACATATTCATATGTTTTTGGAATCAGATAATAATGAAGAATAAGATAAACGTAAATTTGGATCGTTTTGAAATTTTTATTTTTTACAATTTTCATTTTTAATGACCAAAGTCATTAATTAATTTGTAAGCCACCAAGCTGAAATGCAATACCGAAGTCCGGCCTTCGTCGAAGATTGCTGGGCCAAAATTTCAATCAATTTGATTGAAAAATGAGGGTGTGACAGTGCCGCCTCAACTTTTACAAAAAGCCGGATATGACGTCATCAAAGGTATTTATCGAAAAAATGAGAGAAAAAAGTCTCGGAATATCATTCCCAGGAACTCTCATGTCAAATTTCATAAAGATCGGTCCAGTAGTTTGGTCTGAATCGCTCTACACACACACACACAGACAGACACACACGCACACACACACATACACCACGACCCTCGTCTCGATTCCCCCCTCTACGTTAAAACATTTAGTCAAAACTTGACTAAATGTAAAAAGAAAGGAACGTTATATTCATTACAAAGCAAAACGTTACGTTCACTGATCGTCGACCCAGCGGTCTTGAAAGTGGACAGCGGCCTACAGACAAAAACTTCTAATACGGAAAATAGACGTATCTAACAAATCGCCCAGAAGCTCACTCGGAAGACTCAAGCGAGACAATGATTAATGACGAAATTAATTAATTATTCAGTCTTCTACAACCCATAAAAACCCAACGGAGGTTTTTTCCCCGTCGTTTCCTCTCAACCCCCCCCCCCCCCACCCCCCCCCCTCACCCTTCGACGGAGTTATTTCCGAAAATCATTTATTGTACCGTAAACAGTAAAATGGCGGCTAGGTCCCCCACAGGAGTAAGGCTCTTCCCGACAGGTGGCGTTGCAATCGTCCTTGTTTTGGTCATCCCTGGCAGGTGCCGCTAGCTTCGCGTCCGGTGAACAGTAACACGTGTCACCCTGTAAAAAGAAGGTACGATAACACTGAGTTGACCCCCTTTTAATGCCGAGATTCGATACCGATCCATGCCGCACAGCCTGGCGGCGAACTTACGATTCATTTTCTACTGCTGATTAGGCCACAAAAAAAATAGGTCTGTTTACGGTAACATAGGCCAAAAAAATAGGGTCGGTAGGTCGGGATTTTTTTTTTATTTTATTTTTTTTCTTCCCCAAAAAACCATATTTTTACGTTATTTTGCCCAAAAAACAAGATTTTTTTTCTTTTTTTCCCCAAATGCCAAAAAAAAGTCTAGGGTCGCGCGAAAAAACTAGGGTCGGTCGGGTTACCGTAAACAGACCTATTATTTTTTTGGCCTTATGAGTAAGTTCAGTTCCGCTAACTTCGACCATTATTTTTGATAATCACTGAGACTCGGCATGTAACCTCTACTTCAATCAATCAATCAATCAATATGAGGCTTATATCGCGCGTATTCCGTGGGTACAGTTCTAAGCGCAGGGATTTATTTTTTTATTTTAATTTTATTTTATGCAATTTATATCGCGCACATATTCAAGGCGCAGGGATTTATTTATGCCGTGTGAGATGGAATTCAATACATCACGCATTCACATCGGCCAGCAGATCGCAGCCATTTCGGCGCATATCCTACTTTTCACGGCCTATTATTCCAAGTCACACGGGTATTTTGGTGGACATTTTTATCTATGCCTATACAATTTTGCCAGGAAAGACCTTTTTGTCAATCGTGGGATCTTTAACGTGCACACCCCAATGTAGTGTACACGAAGGGACCTCGGTTTTTCGTCTCATCCGAAAGACTAGCACTTGAACCCACCACCTAGGATAGGAAAGGGGGGATAAAATTACAAACGCCCTGACCCAGGGTCGAACTCGCAACCTCTCGCTTCCGAGCACAAGTGCGTTACCACTCGGCCACCCAGTTTAATTGGTTTCGTTGTCTAGTCTTCTTGCATTCAGTTATTTGCATTTCAGTGTGTCTGTTGTGCTTTCAAGATGCCTCATAACATCTATAAATATATCGTTTTATAACACTGATAACAGGGCAGAAAACCTTTAAAGAACAATTTAAAACTGACTGAATGTCACATAATTCAATTAATGTAAGTCGCGCACTGGACACAAAAATGCAGAAACGGTCAGTGTTGCTTTGGGGAGAGAGAGAGACAGAGACAGAGAGAGAAAGAGAGAGAGAGAGAGAGAGAGAGAGAGAAAGAGAGAGAGAAGAGAGACAGAGAGAGAGACAGAGAGAGAGAGAGAGAAAGAGAGAGAGAGAGAGAGAGAGAGAGAGAGAGAGAGAGAGAGAGAGAGAGAGAGAGAGAGAGAGAGAAAGAGAGAGAGTCCACCATCGCATGCAAAATTCGTATTTCATGCTGGACCGTAATAATTAAGGTCTCTTGAGAATGCACTCACGATCACACAGCGGAGAATGCACTCGGGCACATGCACTGACACTCATCCAGATAAAAATAACAGATCCGTCCCAGCTTGTACAAGCCTACCCCCCATCTACTCCGGTCATATTTAGTTTTAACCTCAACATAATACCTTTTCAATGTTTAATGTAATAATTTAATAGATTGTTATATGTTGTTTACACATATCAGGAATATAGAGTTATATAATGGGGGAAACAAGTACTAAAATTAAATCAAAGAAAATAAAATTTGCATTTTGAAAAATTGTGACCAACTTCGCCGACCATAGCCGACACAAGGCGATCTGACACATCTAGGTCAAGGTTACTGTACCGCCGCACTACGCGCGCTGGCGCGAAACCGTCGTCTGCTGCTGGTTCATTTTTGCAAAATAACTGTCTGTTTAAACAACTAACTGAAGCAGAGTTACTGAATGTGTATACTTCTGAGATGGGTATTGATTGTTCATCTTAATGCTATACAAATGGATGACATTAAACTGTAATTTAAGGCTTTTTTCATTATTCCGAAAACAACATTTGTATGGAAGCCGACCTATGGCAAAACTGTATTTCTTCTCAGTTACTAGTTTTCAAAATAAGTAATGTTGTATGAGATGGTTTAAACACTTCTTGAATATACTCCTTCACTTGATATAAGTGCTGTTTTGTCTAGATTGAGTACTTGAACAAAGCCGACATTGAGCAGGTCACAGTGCCTGATCTCTTGCAGCTCATTGAAAGCTGACTCGGTTTTGATAAAGACCAGGAATATGGTTCTAAATACACGAAGAATCAATTGGAAGACTACTATGGCGTTAAAATTGTTTTTGTCAGAGAAGAAAGGAACGCCGAATGTTTCTTAAAAAAAAAACAGGCAGCGAAATTCTTCGCCAATTTTACAAACAACCTAAATCCGCAGATCCCGAGACCCGATTATTAAAGGCTGCGGCAAAGCTCATTCGCAATTACCGTAAACTACCTTGTATGCGCCCCCACCCCCCTCCCCTCTCTCCTATGCACCAATTTTGCCCAAAAGTTGAGGGTGGGCGTTTCCTAGGTACTATACCCTTTGCAGGAGCGGTTCCTTAGCTAGAATAACGATAATTTGGTCATTTGGCATAGAAGTGTTCAAAGGATGCGTTATTGCACAAAACTTTCCTCTCTCTCTCTCTCTCTCTCTCTCTCTCTCTCTCTCTCTCTCTCTCTCTCTCTCTCTCTCTCTCTCTCTCTCTCTCTCTCTCTCTCTCACACACACACACACAGACACAAACACACGCACACTCACACAGGGAATTCTACAAGCAAACCACGAAGATAATCTTATTGCTTTAGTGTCTGTTTAACAAGTTCATAACTTCAAAATATCTTTGACGACGCGGCCCTCTACCCGTTCTTACTCAAGAAATCAAAGAACACGTAATTCAACCTCTTCAGACATCACTTTTCGCCCAAGATGAAGCTTTTGTTTCTTCTTTTACCTCCCAGTCAAAAATGTATAGCGATTCTGTAACAACTCTAGAACCCGTTTTCTGTCCACTCCCCAAAACATTTCCGAGGAAGGACATTTATATTTTTCCTTTTCCTTGTCTACTCTACTGATCGAAACTGGGAGGTGGGCGTTTACTAGGTACTGTACACTGTGCACAAAATTTGACCAAAAGCAGGGGGTGTGCGTTTACTCGATACTGGGTATATACAAGGTAGCTTACGGTACATTAAATCATAGTGTTCCGTCTGAGGAGGAATTCGTGAATATTCTTTCAGACATCAAACATCAGCTACTTGCACACAAAGAGAAGTTGTCAATATGCAGAACCAGTCAACTGTGGCTACAGAACCTTGACATGATGGTAGACATTCTCTGTCAGTCCGTCAAAGATGAGAGAACAGGCAACTTTCGTCTGCATGTACGACGCCCTTTCGGTCCTTCAGGCCCTAGAGAACGACAAACACCCACAGCTGGCCAAAGCATTACAGATGGTCAGACAAACCAGAAGAGTTGTCCTCCAGTGGATACCAGCACACTGTGGGATACCAGGAAATGAAAGGGCAGATGAGCTGGCGAAAGAAGGAGCCGTGGAAGACCAACCTGAAAACAGTGTCAGCTTTAGTGAGCAGAAGACAATCATCAAGGCACTGATGAGGCCAAGGACAAACAGAGATGACTACCACACAATGTCCAGAGAGCTGCAAGCCAACCTCATCAGGCTGCGTACTGGCCACAACAGGCTCAATGCTCACATGAACCGAAAGTTCAAGCTGGCGCCATTACCAACCTGTGCCTGCGGTCAAGAAGACCAAACAGCGGAACACATCTTACAGCGATGTCCCTTACTAGATGAGTAACGAAAAGAAGTGTGGCCGTCACCAACTGGCAACTCCCTTGCAGACCAAACTATACGGCAGTCGACAGGAGTTGGAGAAAACGACAACATTTATCACCAGTGCTGGACTGATCGTGTAACCTCTGCGAACGCCAAGAAGAAGAAGAAGTCTGCATGTACAGAGTGTCCTGGAAATGTTGCCACACTTTGCTGCGTCTGGACACACCAACTACTTGAAATGTGCTTGGCAGTATCTTCAGCACATGTCTGAGCTACAAAGAATACAACCTGCTGTATATCAGCAGCTCATGAAAGGCCACCACAACATCCGGCGCAGCGATCGATACTGGGCAGGACTGTCCTCAGACCTCGTTATTGAACAGCTTCTGATGCGCAGCTTAAAGACAAATTGAGGTTTGACGAGGGGAACAGGCATGGGTGAAAGTGAAAGACTGGTGTGAATACTTGGCATGCAGCGTGTGACAGGTGTGCCTTTCATTACAAGTGACCAGCATAAGGATTCAAGCAAGTCAAGACAGAAAAGGGAACACGCGGACATTAAGAAAATTCTGGAGTTTTTCCAGAGGAGGAATTCATTCAGCGGAGACGGAAAACTCTCTTCAGCGGAAAAGTCGCAAACGAATCTGTAAATGTGGACACAGTAAAACTACTGGGACAAATCGTCATTCAAGACATGGTTAGTAGGGTCTTCGCTTGCCGACCGTTCACACTCAAGAAGAGTGATCAGGCTGTCACCCTAGCCTTTGAGTCTGTGGTGTCCTCTCAAGGCGAGGCCATAAATGTTGACCCAAAAATGTTCCAGCGACTAGTCAGGATCTCAGAGGCCACTCCAGAGCTGCTGCCATCAGCCTTTGAACATGAGCTCTCTAACATTCCAACATCTTTGTTTGAGCCCTTAGATCTGCCACGAGAAGCCAGATTTGGTTTCTCGCCAAACACGAAGAGGAAAACGTCCACGACGTACACTACGTCATCAACGGCGGTTTTCTTTTGCACCGTTTGGCAAGGGGAAGGTGGGTGACATACAACCAGCTGATCGCAAGCTACGTGGACTACGTTGGACGAAGATACCACAAAGCCAGCGTTGTTTTGACGTCGAAACGGTCTTGTCTGCATAGCCCTGTGACGACGAGGAGGACGACGTCGATCAGCTGTGGTGACGTTTTCTACTGAATTGCAAAAAAAAAGGAATGGCTTAAACCCCTAACGATAACAGTGTAAAGACGAATCAACAAGTGACAGTATTTTGTTATCTTATGTATCGTCGTCATATGAAATAAACAAACTGTCGGGTGTCATACCCTCAGTTTAGTATTTGATCGCCTCTTTCATATTTAGGGGGGTATGAAGCGACTTTGCCTAAAACGATGATTTCAAAACACTCATTATCTTGAAGCTGCTCACTCTGCTTTGGGGAAACATATGTAAGTAAGGAAAAATGCCTTGTATTATTTTATATTTGCACACAGTGGCATAGCATGGGCGAATCGGATAATTTTCGTATAAAATGTGACTAGTCTTTTTGGTTTTGCACGGAAACAATCTGACTTTACAAGAGTTGCAGCTAACTATTTCCTACTTTGCCTTTTCCACTATCAAAAACGCCTTTAATGTGAAGCTTTATGAGACACCACGGCCTCAGTAACAGCCCACAATTCGTTTTCTGTAGTGCTTGGCCATTTTGGAAAAATCATGTACGCACATAATACTAAACATGCAAAAAAATACGATTTTCCCCCACAATATTTTTCTATATTTTGCATATGTGATTCTTGTATGTATATAGCACTCAAAAAACTTTAAATAGCTTGTAAAGGAATTATGTTGATGTTGAGGCAATATTTGTCAAAATATGACCGGAGTAATCCTTTTCCCGCACCCACTAGGACTTAGTATTGCTCTCTTCGTTCCGGACACAGCACAAATACACAGAGACAAAGACACTACAGACAGACACCAACTCACCCACTGTGACCCACAGACAGACACACCCACAGACCCTGGGACAGACAGACAGGCAGACAGACAGACAGACGCACACACACACACACACACACTCACACACACCCACCCCCACACACACACTCACACAGAGAAACAAACACACTCACTCCCCGGTTCTCTCTCTCTTTCTCTCTCTCTCTCTCTCTCTCTCTCTCTCTCTCTCTCTCTTTCTCTCTCTCTCTTCGGTTCCCCCATCCATCCAACCCCACAAAACACTTTCTCTCACAAACAGTGGACGAACCTGTAAATACATCAACCTGTGGCCAGGGCCACACCTCTTGCCTAGTCAGTCTACGGAAAATGGCACCATAACCAAGGATTTATTGCTAAAGAATTTCTGTTTTCAGATTCATGTTCTGCTATGTTTGTAGTATGTCTGGTCAAAAATCGAGAAAAATATAATTATTTTTAAAAAAGTTATCAAGTGTGTTTGTCAGTGTGTATTTTGTCACAAAGCGATTCTACGTTTTTTACATTGTCTGAACTGTTTTGACACCACGAACATCAAATATAACATGCAAGTCACAGTTTATGATTACAATATAAAAAAAATGTCTAAGATATTAAAAATCAAAAGGTCAAGGTCATTGGGTCATAAGGTCAAATTTGTTGTTTATGCGTGAAGTGAAGGCTGTGTAATCATTTTCAGCAGCATAACGAATATTTTTTTATACACGCACTAAACACACACACACACACACACACACACACACACACACACACACACACACACACATACACACACACACACACAGAGGGGAAATTCCAAAGTAATTGGTACACAAGGTCATATTTATTGTTTTCAACAAAAGGAGAATACTGTACTCATTTTAAACCAAACATCATCTTTGTGAAGGTTTTGTTCTACAAAAACATAAGTATTCCTGTACAGGAGAATGTAAGCGCACTCAAGCAACATGTAAAAAGGCCACAAAGTTTGCAGTGTAAACTAAGAAAAGTAAGATGAATGATGTCAGGAAGTCGCTGGATAGTCTACCGCGTGACAAGGGAGCAGGGTATACAAAAGCAAACCATTCAAACACAAGCAATGAAACAACAAACGTAAACAAGGCAATTGATTAGATAAAGCATCACATAATCAAATAATCGACAACATTTTAAATTCAAAGCACATAACTCCAACATCATTACACAAACATTGCACAACATTCATAAACATTATTGACCAATAATGTATTCACAGCGTTAGTCATGCATTGGTCGACTGCAGACTGCAGAATTGAGCATCAAAGCAGTCATAAAACACTCAATGAATGCATTCACTGAATACAAATATCTGTGAACACATTCCGTAATCAGAAAAAAATCAGGAAACAACAGGAATGATAATAATTATGTCCCTTGAAAAACATCTCACAACATCAGTCACTGTCATAGAAATAAAGAAAGGCTCCAATACACATTTGTACATTTGAAAAACATCTCACACCGGTCACTGTCATAGAAATAAAGAAAGTCTCCAATACATATTTGTACATTCTCCAAAGAGCAATGCTAGTTGTTCTCTTAATCATCTGTCTGTAGAAAGGCCTGCCCAACATCGATCCGTCCTGCGTACATGGTGACCGGCTTGGAAGCTCTGGTAGACATCCTTGTGAGTTTCTTTCAGCTGCAGCATGTCCTGGAGATACAGGTGGAGGGATTTGGTGTAGAGGTTGTGCCCTGCTGCTGCCATGAAAGGCATCATTTCATGGACAGTGGACAGATGCAGGTCCCAGTTTCCTGTGCGTTCAGCTTTGAGGAACTTGCACAGAATGTCAACCATGTCCATGTACTGAATCCACAGTGCAGCTGTGGGGTGGCACTTGAGGGTTTGCTTTTGGCGTTCTAGTTTTAGCTGAATCGATGCGATTGTCTCATCAACGCAAACTTCTCCTAGCGGGATAGCTCCACTCATCAACAAGTCCCACATGTTGGCTGCACGGGCAAGGTCCCCATCAGGCTCCTCACATGAGACAGGAGCATCTTCATTTGCTGATGGCGCGATATCATCCACTGTCCCAGCAATTTGCACATCTTCTGGTACATCTGTGCTATCAATTTCCTCAATGGAGACGTCACTTAGTGTCACATCCAGGTCTGGGAGTGGCAGAGAGATTTTGAACGTTTGTGAGGTCAGGAGTGCGTTCAGAGCCGAGTCAACCAGAAAGTGGCCTCTAACTGCTCGGGACACTGCCTTGCCTTGAAGCATGTAGTTGACAGCTGTTGGTGCATATGTCAGTTCTAGCACCTCCTGCAGACCGCTGCCCTCCATCAAACGTCCAATGCAGCCCAAAAAGCTCATTTCCATGTGAAAACCTTCAAGCCTTAGAACAATAGAGGCCAAGTCAGCATCATCAGGTTTGTTGGCGACGATCTCATGGGCTTTCCAAAATAGGGGCTGGTCGAAAGTGAGCACTGGAGTCGAGCCATGTCTCTTTGCTTCCTTCGCCGCGAACAGCAGTGTAGAGTGAATGCAAGTCAGATCACCAGGGTTCATGTCGATCATTGGCAAGAAGAAAACGCTCGACTTACCAGGGTGACGGTCGTTGTGGACAGCCTGCATCGTTCCAGACCATGAAGGTCTTGCAGGCTTCAGCGGCCACACCACCTTCCACAAGACATCAAGGTGTATAGATGGGTCAACAGCTCGCAGGTTTTCTAGTTCCCTGTATGTAGTGTTCCCAAAGTGAACTGCCTTTGACTGGAAATACACGATGTCAATTGTTCCCTTTTCTTTTGAATCTTTGGAGGTGACATCCAACCTAGGAATAGGCGTTGTTCGTCGTGTTCCAGGAGTTGTGGTAGCAATCATTCCCATACCATGGAAAGAATTGTATCCATCCAAGGTACAGGAATTGTGATCCACATTGTCAGCCACGTATTGTAGAATCACATTCTTGGCACATCCTGGAATATCTGTACTTTGGGACACAGCTGCATTTGCCTCAAATCTCTGCACCTCTGTGTAGGAAGACGAGAAGCCCATCGCATTCAACACATCGATCAGATATCGGGAGCCAAAATGGTGGTGCATTTGGACTCCAAGTCCAATTTGAAGTGGGGCGATGACAACCCTAGGTCGAGCTGCCTGGACAATTGCTTGTCCCACAGATGCAATTTTATTGTCAGCATCTTTTTCGCTGAAAATCAAACGCAGGAAAAGCTGAAGGGACTGGGGAACAAAGTCCAGGTTGTACGCCCCTGAAGAAATATCCTCTGATGTTGGATATTCCTTGTTTGTCGTTGCAGAAGCAGCTTTTATTTCATTCTTTATCAGTGCTGCAGCAGCTTTCACCAGCTTCAGTTTTTCACTTTCGTCGTCATTAGTCTTCGGAGAATTGTAGAAATCATGAAGAATGGATTTAGCTGTTGTGCGGAATGTTACAACATTAGACTTGCCCAGAATATTCGCTATGATGATTTTTTCACCAAATCTCTCCAAGCTTTTCCTTCATCCATTTGGTGGTGTAACCAACCCCTCCACTGAACTCTTGCATTTTCTGCACAAGCTCTCCGATGGTGATCTGTTCGTCATCGTGGTTAATGAGATATTCTGCTGTTTTCTCAAAAACTTCAAGTTTTTCAGTGTCCGGTGGTCTACCCACACTTCGGCTTGGAGCGTTTGTCAGTGCGTATGCACCTGGCTTGTCATTATAACGTTTGGGAATTGACAGACCAAGCGCTCTGAAGTTACAGTTACAAGTTATATGGTACACAGCATCTGCTGCATGCAGGTCTCTTGCAAATTCAAGCTTTCCCTTGACGATATCTGCCCACTCATCATTTCTTTCGTCACATTTTTTCAAAATTTCAGTTTGTAAAGATAATGTTCTGACTCTGTATGCCTCATCAGGTCCACGTGTTTTGGAAAGATTTACCCGAGTCCCACAGAAAAAGCAGCAACTTGCAAAGTCAAATCTGTGTTGCTTAGATCGTGTGCTTCGCTCTCCAAGCTCAGTCTTATCGGTATCTCTGTTTTGCTGTCTTAAGTCTTTCTCGATATTATTGTCGTTGGTGTAATCCCTTCGACACTCGATATGCACCCTTTGACCAACTGTAGGCTGAACGGTTCTGTTCTGTCTTCTCTGGCTCGAATCCTTGATTCCTGTATCAACAAACAAATAACATTGCTCACTACAAACTCTTTTTTATAGACATTTCAACAGAAGCACGCAATTTGTTAACCGGCTATGACCCCACACACTTGCTTTGATAAGTCTCACTGGATGACACCCAGTAATACAACAAACTACAAATACAGCACAACATGTAAAAGAACACCAAAGGGAAAAAACAACAAAAGAACAAAAACAAACAAAATAAAAAAGGACATAAAACAAACAAACAAACAAACAAACGTTATAGTATACAGAACACTAAGAAACTCAAATTTATCATAAGAATTGAAACAAATCAAGAGAGAGAACATACTTGCACATCCTTTCTTTCCCAGGGTATTAAACTCGACGTCACATGGTTCGTTGCATATTGGACAGGTTTTTAATGGATCATCCATTGTGGTAGCCTTTGAAGTGCTGCAAGTAAAATAGTTTTCATGAACACAAATTTGTAATGTTCAACATTGATAACAGCACCACCATTAAATACCACAATAATATATAGTGCGTCCTGCATGTTACTTATGTAATCAGTTGATTCTAGAGGAAAACAACTAAAACACATGAAAATAGGAATTTTGACTGGAATGTTCAGCCATACAAATCCTTGCTAAAAGAGAGTTTTTCAGGCGGCAGTACAGACAGTAAAACCTTCAGTTAAAGTATTTTATGGAATAGTCAAACCAAAACTAACCTTCATTGTTTTAAAGTTGTAGATGACCACAAATAAACGTCCACGCAGCTCTGGTGTATCACAAAGACTGAAGTGAAAAACTGCTTCAAATAATCAAACTGTGAAGATTCCAGCAAGATGGTATCAAAGACAGGTTGTGCTGTCAGACCAGAGTTATGGTGAGAGCATCCGGCGAGCGCGCGGTCACGGCGATCAGATTACTGATAGCCAGCCTCCCTTACCCTCTATCCAGGAACCCCCTCATCCCCCCCTCTTCCTGCTGCAGAATGGCAGGCGAGTGATGCCATGATCTCTCTGTATCGAACTTTTAATCGATCATATCTCGGCCGTGCGATCTTCAAATGGAGTCGAATTGTGTATGCATGTTAAGTGTTCCATGCTGAGCGCAGCCATTATAAAATAAATTCTTTAGGATTTAATCCTTAGTCTCCGGCAGTATGACTGAACAACTCCCCAGACACGAGAGAGGTCCGTACACGTGAGTGTGTTTGGTGTCTGTCGGGTCATCAGACGTGTGATAGCATCTTCTCTGCCGCTTGAAGAAGCGGATACTGTTCCCTGAAGCAAACATCAACATAACAAAACACTGTGATTCCATTCACAGCTGTGAAAATAATGCCGCAGTTTTTACGTTCTGGGAGAAAACAAAAAACCCACCTACCTAAAACCTATCGTGCCTCGCTCGGCTGTCGGTTGTAAGCTTAACATTGTTGTAATCATATATGATGTGTTTCTTCTTGTTTCAAATAATTGATTGTAATATAACTCACAGCTGTTAAAATAAAGCCACGGTTTTCAAGTGCTGCAAAAATATATCTCTCAGTATATTGCCTCGCTCTGCTGCCGTTTGTTTCTGGTTTAGCCTAAAATTGTTGTTATCATATCTGATGTGTTTACAAAACTTTCCCAAATTAAGTGGGAACGTGCTCGAGTGTAACTGATTTAAATCAAAAAACTGAAAACAAGGGTTGTGCTTCAACCTTTCAGCCTCCTGCCGTGTGATCTCAGTGCAAGTGGTTTGTTATGGGGGCGAGGACGCCCCCATTCTATACGGATAGTTTCGAGGTTGACCATGGGCAGCGCCATTTTGTTGTGAAATACGTCATCAGTTTGTGTACACAGGAAGTTGTGACATCCGTCACCCTATGGGAGGGGTGGAGGCAACATTGTTCATCTGTAGAAAGTTGTGAAATCCGTCACCCTATGGGAGGCGTGAAGTCAAAATTGGTGAGTCATCACAGAGTTTGTGTAACACAGGAAGTTGTGAAATACGTCACCCTATGGGAGGGGTGACGGCAAAATCGCAAAAACATGATAGGTCGCATTGTGCAGGGTCAACTGCAACAAACTCAAACCGAGCCATTCATACCTACTTGTATTTGAGCGACTTATATACCGACATTTTTATTTCTTATTTTCAGCACAGGTGTAGGAAAAATCATGAACCAAAATGTTATTTATTTTCTAATTTAACATTGTTTTTACAAATATGACCATGGTCTTTTAAACATACAGTGACATTAAACATTGTTATGTTAAAAAAAAAGAAAAAAGAAAAAAAGCTTTTGTGCACAAATCAGAAAATACATTGTACATTTTACCTACAGGTCAAACCGTGAGTGTCTGTGGCAAAGCCCGACCCAGGAAATTGCACTGATTTTATATTTAGATCAGAGGGAAATTGTCAAGAACAGGCGCTTGCATTTGGATGTGTCCAATGATAGTAGGTTTGGTTGTGATCAATCAGAATAATGTAGGAATAAAAATGTATGACAGTTTAGTATGATGACATGTAATTCACATATGCTGAAATATGATATTATACATCATGTAATATTATTATGGCTGTTGCCATGACCATGAAACCCAACAAAGGTTTAATGTAATGTAATTCAAAATACCAAAACCGAGCACCTATTAATCTCGTCTTTGCGCGTGAAGATTGAGGCCGTCTGCCAGTAGCGGTTAGGTCATACAGTGGAACCACTCTCTAGCGACCTTTAAAATGTTGACAAAAATCGGTCCTTATGGAGGGGGGTCCTTACAGAGGGAGGGGGGCGGAGTCGGGGGGCCACAAAGAAAGTCGGATTTTCTTAAAAAAAGAAAACAGAGAAGTTTGAGTTGCTGACGACCGTTCCCTCTGAAAGCAAACTGCTTCGATTTCATGTTTGTCCTTGGTGTCCACCAGTTCTGGTGCATGTACTACCCTGGCCAAGTTTCCTCTCAAGACATCAAAGAGACCGCCTCTGGGCGAACCACCTCTCATAGCTAAAACTGGGTCAATGACCCCTGGGAAGAAGGTCAGTGTCTATAAAATTTTACTCCTAGGCCTGCGGCCAGGGGGGGGGGGGGGGGGGGGGGGTATACCGGTACCATTTGAGAATCAGACCAAATGAGAATTGAACCATTTGAGAACATCCTTTTTTTTTCAATCACTACATCGAAGGCCTGCGGCCCGGGGTTCACATGGGTTGGTTTGTTTGTTTGTTTCAAACCCACACCCATATACACACATTTCCCATTTAAACCATTTGTCGGCCCCCTGTCGATATTTATCGACTAAGTTCCTTGTTCCACATTACGATGTGAATGCGTGATGTATTGTGTAAAAAAAATTCCATCTCACGGCATAAATAAATCCCTGCGCCTTGAATATGTGAGCGATATAAATTGCATAAAAGTAAAATAAAAAAATAAAAAAATAAATCCCTGCGCTTAGAACTGTACCCACGGAATACGCGCGATATAAGCCTCATATTGATTGATACTATTCAGTTTCTAGTAAAGAGCCTATACAGTTTGTATAGCGATCGCTTTAACCAGAAATTCAAGGTATTTTCCTGTACAAATCTCAAAATACAGGAAAGGAACTTGAATTGGGAACTGGTTATATATTTATGTTTGGGTTACATGGGTAGACAACTATCGCCATCTCTACCGCCCGGCCACTGATGAAATACATTTGTGTTGAAACAGTGACGTGTCGGGTCTTAGTAATTAAACAATGGTCCTCCTCAGGACTAGATTTTTGTGTGTGTGATCCGCCCCGCACACAGGGCACTTTGCGTAGAATCTCCCCCCCCCTCCCCCTCCCCCCCAACGGTTTCTTCATTTATTGCGTTTTTCTTTTTCATAACGATTGTATTTGGATTTTTGGAATATGCAACGTATCAGCGCTTCAAACTGATAAAGAGAAGAGAAGAGACGAGAATTGTTTTTCGAGATTACAATTAATTTTACTTATTCAACCCTGAAGGCCTTCCTTAATTGAGTCCGAACAGGACTTCGCGAAGACTTCGAGAAGTATTTTTTCCCCAATAATTCCGCCGGCCAAAGCTTACTGCAGCTACTTTTGTGAGGTAGACTTCGACCAATCAATATCAGGTTTTAACACTTAATCCGGCCAGAATAACATTTCTTTCACACACACACACACACACACACACACACACACACACACACACACACACACCAAAAAAACCACACACACACAAACCAAAAACACACACACATAGACACACACAGACACAGACACACACACACGCACGCACGCACACACGTACACACACACACACACACACACACACACACACAAACCAAAACAAAACACACAGACACAGACACAGACACACACACACGCACGCACGCACGCACGTACACACACACACACACACCCACACACTGACCTCCGCTGTTCCTCCACATGAGATTCAGGGCCACTCGCGCTCCTATCCACACTGGGGTTCTGACAGGCAGAGAGGGCGGTCCACGATTTATTCCGGTCCACTGGTTTAGGTCCACATTCTGGACCATGCAGCTGTGACCATTGTCCGAACACTGGTCCACTGCCGCCGCCCATGGCAGCTTCTCATTGGACAATGCAAAGGTTTTCGCATGGCAGACTGGAAATCGGTAAACATACAAACAAGTTACATTTACGACGAAGATCAGTCAAGGACGTCAAGGAAACTGTGAACGTTTGACTATTCCACAAGGTTTCACAGGACTTTTATTGGACTAATAGGCCAAAAAATAACACGAATTTTCAAAGCCCGCGCCACTTAGTGTCCATACTATCGAATGCTCTGTGCATGTACTTCAATGATAAATGACAGTAAGAGAACAGTGATTTACGAATTACAGCATGAAATAAGATGCTAATTACATACATACATGTCTACATGTTTTTACCCCATGAATGTTTAGCATTTCAATTTATCTATGTTTAGCACAAGATCAAATAAAACTTAAAAAGCGGAGAAACATGTTCCACCCACCAGCCAAAAAACAAAGGGCAATGCCGCCACACAGAATGGAAGATGAGCAGTCCATGACGCCACACGGTCTATCAGAACCTCTCAGTCTTTGTATTGCAGAAAGAACCCCTCTGTCGCTGTTCAAGACCTCTTCATAACACAACACTGATGATCAGACTCTCTCTGTCCTTGTGTTGTAGTCAGAACCTCACTGTTCTTGGTTCAAGATCGCTTCATGACACACCACTGTTGATCAAACTCTCTCTGTCCTTGTGTTGTAGTCAGAACCTCACTGTTCTTGGTTCAAGATCGCTTCATGACACGACACTGTTTATGAGACTCTATTTCCTTGTGTTGCAGTCAGAACCTCACTGTTCTTGGTTCAAGATCGCTTCATGACACGACACTGTTTATGAAACTCTCTATTTTCTTGGACAGACTTCCACTGTTGTTGTTCAGGAACACTTCATGACACGACACTGTTCATCAGACTCTCTATGTCCTTGTGTTGCGTTCAAAACCTTACTGTTATAATTTCCGTCAAGGCCAAAATACGCCAATCCTGTTCTACAGCACTCACGATCCGATTGACAGCACGAAACTCGCAAACAACTGCATGTCATAATTAGACGGATATTTTGTAAGGCTGTGTGCTTCGTACCACACTGGGTGATGTCAGATCTAGAATTAGAATTAACTCTGATTAGAACTGAAGAGACCTCGAGCTGTAGATGACGAGAATGTGAACTGATTGAGGTCAGCTGAGACGACTGTGGAACCTGTCTATTAAAGGCCCCAAAGGGTTTAAAATCGTGATCGTGATTGGCGTTTTTTGACCTTTTTGTGACCATGATTGCCGAAATTTCTATTTCTGTGATCGTGATGGGACTTTGCCCGTGATCCGTGATGACAAAAAAATCAAGTCTCGTGATCGTGATCGTCATTTGTTTTCGTGATCGTGATGGGCATTATTGCAAAGCATTTTATTTTCAACGTACATTTTTCACAGCTGTATCACTCTATGATCCTCTATTCGTCAAGGTGTTTGTGATCGTGAAAACAAAAATCAAGGTAACTGTGATCGCCGTGAAAGCTAAAAATTTCCCTTTCCGTGATCGTGATGATACCCCCCCTTTGGGGCCCTCATTAAAGTTTGTGGGCAGTATTTTGTAAAGATCGACGTTTCCTGAATTGGTAATCCATGCCATACGATTAAAAGATTATTTATCGGTAGAGGATTAGAGTTCCCTTCCATGAGCCACTGAAAGGCCAACAGTAAATCTCGCATTTAGACGGCTGGCCTAGAATACAAAAGAGTGCTCGTTCCATCGTAGAAATAAGAAGAGTTCTACCTAAAATGGATTGATACATAAATGTTATTTGCATTTTGAGCAGATATGGTATTTGACACAGGTCTCGACAGTCATCGTTCTCCTCAAGCATATTGGAGTCTCCAGCATAATCATCGGAGTCACCAGCATACTCATTGGACTCTCCAGCATAATCATTGGACTCTCCAGCATAATCATTGGACTCTCCAGCATAATTATTGGAGTCTCCAGCATAATCATTGGAGTCTCCAGCATAAGCATTGGATTCTCCAGCATATTTCATTGTCAAGCATACTGGACTCTCAGTCTCTTGGGCTCTTGCACATAATTATTTGAGCTCTCAGATTGGATTCTGAAACACAGTGACATTAGACTTGACTCTCAAGCGTGTTGGACTCTCAAGCCATAACTATGAGAATTCGCAATCAAAACTAAGAATTGTACGTTATTGGAAAGTTTAATTATTGACCAAAAACCACACGTTACATTTACAGTACGTCGACCCAGTAGTCTTTGAAGTAGACAGACAGGCAAACAATGATACAAAAAATGTGGACTGGGTGGCCGAGTGGACTGGGTGGCCGAGTGGACTGGGTGGCCGAGTGGACTGGGTGGCCGAGTGGACTGGGTGGCCGAGTGGTAACACTCCTGCGCTCGGAAGCGAGAGGTTGCGAGTTCGACCCTGGGTCAGGGCGTTAGCAATTTTCTCCCCCCTTTCCTAACCTAGGTGGTGGGTTCAAGTGCTAGTCTTTCGGATGAGACGAAAAACCGAGGTCCCTTCGTGTACACTACATTGGGGTGTGCACTTTAAAGATCCCACGATTGACAAAAGGGTCTTTCCTGGCAAAATTGTATAGGCATAGATAAAAATGTCCACCAAAATAACCGTGTGACTTGGAATAATAGGCCGTGAAAAGTAGTATATGCGCCGAAATGGCTGCGATTTGCCGGCCGATGTGAATGCGTGATGTATTGTGTAAAAAAATTCCATCTCACACGGCATAAATAAATCCCTGCGCCTTGAATATGTGCGCGATATAAATTGCATACATTTTTTTTTAAATCCCTGCGCTTAGAACTGTACCCACGGAATACGCGCGATATAAGCCTCATATTGATCGATTGAAAAAATCAACTTATCTCAAAGTCGTCGATGAATCTCTCATGCAAATTGCCGTCGAGGTAATTTACCCTCATCGACGATTTTGAGATAAGTTGATTATTTGTATTAAAGTGTTTGTCTGTCTGTCTACTTAAAAGACTACTGGGTCGACGTACTGTAAATATAACGTTTTGATTTCTCATAATTAAACGTTTTATGTGGGTTTCTTTTTAAATTTTGGAACGTTAGCAGTCTATCTATTATTTTTATTTATGATAATTGGCGATGCTGAAAGCAACAGGTTCTGCTGTGGCAGTACAAACTCTACAGGCGGATGTGCGTGTAATGGCGACAAGCTTAAAATGTCAAGTGTTTGACAGTTAGCTCGTTACAATCACATCCACTCACACCAGCTCAACACGGACCTAAATTTCGAGGCGGTGTCTTACTGAGGAAATTGTGACGTGAATTGAACATTATTTTCCCCGCAAGCCGGAAGTGCATTCGCAGTGCGCGCGGCACAGGAAGCGTCTGAACGGACAATATTTTTGATATGACTGAGTGTGTGCAAGTACGTATAAAAATTCAACAACGGTGTCCAGAATTTATCTCTCTCCGTCAGCAGTCCACCATATCATTATGTCACCTGAACATGAAATTAGATTAATTGAAAGAATCGAATTTCAAATACAAAGTTCTCATTTTTCACCATTTCTTCTTCTTCTTCTTCAGCGTTCGACGATGGCTGTGTCTAGATTCTTTGGCCCGTGATGTTGACGAAGTGGGCTGTCATTTCCAGGTCCTGAGTGCTTCCCCATAGCGGCTTGGTGTGCAGCGATGTCCCTGTGGGCCAGACATGTTTCCTCTCACTGCAGTGGAGTTGGCAGGTCTGCAGGAAGTGGTCCGGTGTCTGGTCCGCCTCTCCACAATGGCACAGGGCCGACTGTCTGATGCCGATCCTTTTTAGGTGGCTGTTTGGTCCACAGTGGCCTGTCCGGAGGCGGAAGACAATGGTCTGCTCGTGACGAGTGAGCTGATGGAGGGCATCTTCGTGTGGATTATATACATTGTTTTTCTTTTTGAAGGTGGATTTTTGCCTGTTTCGGATTAGGGTCCTGGCTTCACTGTAAGTGAGATTAGAGGGTTGCTGCTCAGTTTTGCTGCCCTCCTTTGCCAGCCGATCCGCCACTTCGTTGCCCACAATCCCCGTGTGTGCAGGGATCCACTGCAGGACAACCGCTGTGGTTTGGGCCAGTGTGTTGATGTTCTGCATCAGGTGTTCCATGGTCGAGTCTGGATTGCCCGAACACAAGGCCTGGAGTGCTGACAAAGAGTCTGAAAAAAGACAGCTTTCTTGGACGGTTTTCCCACTGCAGGACTGTCTCTGTGACTTTGTGGAGTGCCAGAACTTCAGCCTTGTAGTTGGAGCACAATCTCCCTCCGGATGCTGACACAGAGACTGGGGGCAGGCCTGGTTTCTTGATGAATACGCCACATCCTCCGTTTCTTGTGGCGTCTTCAGCTGATCCGTCGGTAAAGATGTCACTGTCCATCTAGCTGCAGGGTAGCGCTTGTCGATCTCCTCCATTGTCAGAGCTTTCAGCACAGCGTCACTCTGGTCTTCCTTCACAGTAATGCCAGGGATGGTGGTTCTGACTTCAGCTTTAAGGGTTTTTGGGAGCCAGTTGGTTGGATCAAGTCTCTCGTACAGTTCGATGTTTGCCGTCAAGATGTCAGCCTGCATGCGTTGCTCTTCCGCCTTGACAAGATGGTTCAAGCTTTTCCGTTTTAGCCTGTTCTTTGTCAGGCTTTTTAGTTTGTCATGCAGGGGGTGGTCTGGTAGCCTCTTCATCTTTTCGGCATGTGCAAGAAGCTTGCTTCGCTGTCGGCTCTCAAGGGGTTGAACTCCAACTGTCTTTTCCATTGCGGCAATAGGAGTGGATTTCATGGCGCCAAGGATTATCCTGAGGCCAAAGTTTTGGGGCCGGTCCAGTTTGTTGGTGTGCGTCTTGGCTGCGGTTGCCCAAGCACTTGCCCCATACTGTATTTTTCACCATGAGTTGAGGCTCTTTTCAACTTACTCATTGCCACTGGTCTTTCTGTCTGCAAAGTTTCGTGCCTTTCAGTTTTCTGGATTTGAGACAACAATTTTACTTAAACATTAATGAATCGTGTGTGTGTGTTTGTGTGTGTGGGTGTGGGTGCGTGTGTGTGTGTGTGTGTGTGTGTGTGAGTGTATGTGCGTGCGTGCGTGTGTGTGTGCGTGCGTGTGTGCAAGCGTGCGTTTGTGTGTGTGTGTCTGCCTCAGTGTGATGGTTTTACAGGTAAGCTTCACTGGTCCGTGATAGTGTGTGTGTGTGTGTGTGTCTGTGTGTGTTTGTGTGTGTGTGTGGTACAAGTGTCCGCGAAAGTGAATGCATGAATACGTGTCCTGATGTTTAAGGTAGAATGAATGTTAAGACTCCCCGCGGAGAATTCCAAATACCAAATGCTCGGTGGTTTTTTTCTCTCTCAAATGCTCGCATTTTACAAATAATTTCTGTGGTTGAACGGTAGATGTGTTCACTCCAATGCAAACCATCTTGTGAGATATCACACTGACATGCGCTAATAGCTTCCTTCCACTTGGACACATACCAACAATCTACCGCAACACGGTTGGCCTAGTGGTAAGGCGTCCGCCCAGTGAGCGGGAGGTCGTGGGTTCAAACCCCGGCCGGGTCATACCTAAGACTGACTTTAAAATTGGCAATCTAGTGGCTGCTCCGCCTGGCGTCTGGCATTATGGGGTTAGTGCTAGGACTGGTTGGTCCGGTGTCAGAATAATGTGACTGGCTGAGACATGAAGCCTGTGCTGCGACTTTTGTCTTGTGCGTGGCGGTCGTTAAATGTCAAAGCATCACCGCCCTGATATCACCCTTCGTGGTGGACTGGGCGTTAAGCAAACAAACAAACAAACAAACCAAAAACCTGCAACTTGGCTCTTTTCCGTGCAGAGTAGGACTTGTTTTTGCTGAATATAATTATCCGTAACTGACACCTTCACCAATCATCAAAACTAGTTCAGTGAAACTTTCGCTCTCTGTACAAAACTGCACCTCGTACGTCAACATATTTTACCTTGAATGTTTCAGAATGTGCAGAACATACACCGACCGACCGACACACATTAATCAGATTGATTGACAGACAGAAAAAAGGCACAGACAGATACACAGACAGAGACAGACACAAACACACGCACGATGACAGACAGACAGACACTGAGAGACAGACACAAACACACGCACGATGACAGACAGACATACAGACAGACAGAGACAGACACAAACACACGCACGATGACAGACAGACATACAGACATACACACACTCGTTCAAGAACACAAGCAGGCACGTTGAACAAACGCTCGCTCTGTGTTTCGTGCCTCTTCTCTTTCGAAATAGCAGGGAAAAAACACTCACACAAATGTTGTTTTTCCCGACTTTAATTCATCCAAAATGTAACCAACAAAGACATGAAAAACAGGAAACCAGAAGTAAAGCCAACTCACACATTTCAGCCAAACACATTTCAGACGAACACCGCAGAACCATGTAAACAAACCGTACAGCATACATCAGACAAAACAATAACCTTAGAAAGTGATACACTTCCACATTCTAGTACTCTTACCAACAAAACAAAAAAAGCCCCCCCCCCCCCAAAAAAAAAGAAACAACAAACAAAAACAAAAGAAAAACAACACGAAAGCAAGCATAAAAGGTTCGTTCTTTCTTGAATACACCATCATGTTCATCGTTACAGATCCGTCCCGACTTTCACGTGGGATAGGGAGAGTGTCCACTGCCCAGTGAAAGAATACTTTCAGGACGTGAAGAAATGCGGACATATCTGTGATTATTACGATGATGGTTTACACGAGACGGAACTTATTTTCAACAGCAAAAGACATAACGAAATAGGGAAAACAGAAACGCAGTGCGCGTGCACTCTCTGACACGTCAAACAGACATTCCTGAACCATATACACGTATTGTACAGTGTCCATCAGACAACACAACAAAAGGAAAAAGAGATACACTTCCATATTCAAACCAAAAATAAAACAAACAACAGAAAAAGGAAACCAAAGAGAAAGACAAAAAGAAACAAGCATGAAACTTCTTCTTCTTCTTCTTCGTTCATGGGCTGAAACTCCCACGTTCACTCATGTTTTGAGCACGAGTGGAATTTTACGTGTATGACCGTTTTTACCCAGCCATTCAGGCAGCATACGCCGATTTCGGGGGAGGCATGCTGGGTATTTTCGTGTTACTATAAACCCACCGAACTCTGACATGGATCACAGGATCTTTTCCGTGCGGACTTGGTCTTGTGCTTGCGTGTACACACGAAGGAGGTTAAGTCACTAGCAGGTCTGCACATAAGTTGACCTGAGAGATCGGAAAATCTCCACTCTTAAACCCACCAGGCGGCAGCGACTGGGATTCGAACTCACGACCTCCCGATTAGGAGGCCGGCGTCTTACCACCCCGCCACTGCGCCCGTCACAAGCATGAAACGAAAGAGGGCATTAAACTTACTTAAGATACTTTCCTTCTCGTGAACACCATCATGCGCCCCCCCCCCCCCCCCACCCCTCCGACTTGTACATGGCGTAACAGTATCTTTAAACCTAAACACACGCCAGAAATATGTAATGCTGGTGTTCGCTGGTTGGAATATATCCAAATAAACAAACAAACAAACAAACCTACGCAAGAAGGAATTGGCATTTCGAAGTCTTGGTCATATTAAGACTAATTTGGAAAAACCCACTATGTAAATAGTGCATGGAATACTCTTAAACACATGAGGCAGAGCGCTATTTAAAGATCCGATAACCAAAGGGAAGTAAGCGCTCTTAATGCTTACGACATGTGTAATAGAGTAAGTGAGAGTTATGCGGAACCTGTCCCCTGGCAACCGAGAGAATAACAAGCATTGAAATGAACAAACGACTTCTAATGAAGACGAAAGTCGCTTGTTTATTTCAATGCTTGTTATTCTCTCAGGTGCCAGGTCACAGGTTCCGCATAACTCTCACTTACTCTATTACAAATGTCGTTAGCATTTATAGTGCTTACTTCCCTTTTGTTATCAGTGCTTGGAATAATGTGTACAGTTAGAATGGCTGCGTAGTGCACGGATATTATCGTGCGTACAACTATTGGCACTTAATATTACTCGTAAGACCATGAGAATGACAAAGCATATACTATTCGGTAGGCAACTGACTAGACTTGTTCCTTGCAAGCAAACACACAATGCATCATTATTATATGTACACAAGGTTCAAAGTGAAATCAAATGTAAAGGTCAATGAAGGCCAAAGTGATTCCTAATGTGAAGGTCAACACGGGCACTGTCGGTGATCACGAAAAAACAAGTGAACATTACACAAACACAAAAAAGCAAGACATAATTAAAACAAACCTAGACTGATAACTGCCCATCATTGACTGCCGAAAACATTTCATTAAAAGATCAGAGTGAAAGAAAAATATTTGACGCGCTCATCCCCTCCTCCCCCCCACCCCACCCCCTTTTAAGCCTCCCCCATTATATCGCGATGTGAATCGAGCGCTTCATATCCCCTCCCACACTCTTTGCCAACTCAACTTATTTTTATTTTTTTACACCTCCTGCCCACTCCCCGTTCCTTCCCCAAACTCCCCTTCCAGCAAAATGTACCCACCCCTCCTCCCCAACCACACCCCCCAGGGCCGGACTAGGCGAAGAGGAGGGGGGGGGTTGCCATTGGTGGCCCAGGGGGATGTCTCCCCTGGCGGCAGGGGCAGATCAGTTCATTTTATGACTGTTTTTTTTCAAAAGTATATTGTGAAGATATGGGTGTGAAGGCGCGAAGCGCCGAGCCGACGGCGCGAAGCGCCTAGCTTGCTAGGGGGGTCCGGGGGCATGCCCCCCCGGAAAATTTTGAAAAAAAGGATGCAAAATAGTGCAATCTGGTGCATTCTGAGGATGATCATTACCAGTTTCAGGCAGCAGATTTTGTCACTGATGAATACCCCAAAAATTGAAACTCAATGTAAAATAAAGAAATGCATACCTCATTCAATATTTTTATTTTTTGGCTGGGGGGTCCGGAAACCCTAGAACCCACCCCCCCCCCCCCTCGTTGTGGGGGTCAGGGGGCTTCGCCCCCTGAAGCTGACGGGTAGGTCATATTCTGAGATAGGAAAATGGTCGCTCCTTGCATGAAACGACATAAAATAAGCAATAATAAAAAAAAAATTAAATAAGTAAGGTACATGTTTAGGCTAGGGGGGGGGGTTGCGCAACCCCCATAACCCCCCCGGTAGTCCGGCCCTGCCCCCATCCCCAACCCCGCGTGATCGTGCGTCTCAGATGGGATAGTTTGGCGTGCTTTTGGAAGCTCTGTTTTTGAGTAGCGAAGAAGAAGATGACCTGAAAGCAAAACACAAGATGGTTTACGTTACACACAAGTAGGCATGATACTGATGACACGCTGATAATAAACATGGCTCCTGGTGAACGCCTCAAATGGCACGTACCATTCAGTGTTGCCAGTGTTATAATCCACACGCACATGAAACACACATAATGAACGCACTGACGCACATATACAGGCAGCCAGGAACACACTCTCACGCAAGCGCGTACGTGCACTTATACGCATATCAGGAACGCACGCAGACATGTAAATTCATGCAGGTAGGCTGGCAGGAAGTCACACACACACACGCACCCACACACACACACGCGCGCGTGCGCGCCCGCACACACACACTCACATACACACACTTAAACAACCACCCCCTCCACCCCAAAGTCTCACATAGACACACACTCACACACACACACACACTAACACAACCGCCCCCCCCCCCCCCCGGCCACAGTCTCACATAGACACCAACACCACCCCCCACCCCCACCCCCACCCCCCCCCCAAACACACACACTCATATCCTTCCCTCATAGTGCTTAAGTTTGAAGGTGCGACTCACTTTCGTCGCCGATGGACAACCACAACAACGATGACCACGACGATGACCAGAGCAAGGGTTCCAACCACCACCCCGACCACCATTTCTGTCGACAATACAACACAATGCACGCTGTTACAAATTATACGGGCAACATAATAGTGATCATCAGAACAGATTGAAATGTTTCCCTTTAGTTTTCACCAGTCACGTTGCTTCTCATCACGTCCTGTGTTTGTGAAAGGAGGAGAAAGCGTTTGTCATTCACATTTGCTTCCCATTTTTATTTGTGTTGAAACCATTTTTGAATGATGTATATTTAATAAAATTATTCTATCGTGCGTTTGTCTGTGTGTGTGCTCGTACAGGTCAGTGTGCGCGTGTTCCTTGACAAGGATAAGGATAAGGTATCATAGAAATTCGCGCTGCTTCTTCACTGGGGGCAAGCGAACTGCAGTACTAGTGCTACCCAAGTGTGTGTGTGTGTGCGTGTGCGTGTGCGTGTGCGTGTGTGTGTGAGTGTGTGTGTGTGTTTGTGTGTGTGTGTGTGTTTGTGTGTGTGTTTGTGTGTGTATGTATGTGCATGTACCTGTGTGTGAATATAGGTGTGTGCGTATGTAAGCGAGCGTGTGCTGGTGTGTGTGTGTCAGTGTGTGTGTGTGTGTGTGTGTGCGTGCGTGCGTGCGTGTGTGCGTGCGTACGGGCGGGCGGGTGCGCGCGCGCGCGTGCGAGTATGTTTGTGTGTGTGCGAGTGTGCCGTGCCGGTGTGTGTATGTGTGCGTCTGTGTGTACCCAGACGACAAAACCTACCCATGGACAAGCCAGCGGGGGCAGGGGCGTGGTCGCCACTCGACAGACTGGGGCCGGCTGCTGCTGGCAGGAGGGGCGAACGGCCGTCACTCCCGTTCACAGCATGGAAGGGAAACAACACCGTGCTGTTCTTTTCCGGCTCGAGCTCCCTAGCTTTTTCTGAGTAAAACAAACACATTCAGAATTGATGAATAAATAAATAGATAAATAAATTGTACAATTTGGGAGCTAAGCGGGTCAAGAAACTGCAAAAGAATGAATTTGCGGCGACCGTACGCCCTGTCAATGTCAAATATTAAACAGGAGAGTAAGCCTACTTGAAATCACTCCGGGAAAGACGAAGAAGAAAATTAACACGCGGGATACAAGATCAATACAGACTGGTGTTACTAACGACAACGATTATGAAAATTGAGATGTATCTCTTGGTTACCAAAAGAACGCCTTTGTCACTAACACGTAACACCCTCTCCCCCATACTTCCCATTCAAAGAAAAAAAAACACCCCGGCAGGAATCCCTGACGTCACAACCAACCTGTCGTGGACGACGTTGGAATGACGTCAGTCATGGTTGACGTAAAATCCGCTTGACGCGTTGTACTGTGTGGAGCAGCAGCTGTTGAGCTGACAAAGTCTGTTGTAGGAAAGTTCTTTACTGCCAGCGACTGAGTGCTGCTTATAGCGGTTGTTGATGTTGTTTGTGTCGTTGTGAATAACTCTGTTGTTGCCGTCGGCTGTGTCGTCGTTTGTGTTGTTGATGATGGTGCTGAAGGTTGTGTTGTTGTTGTTGTTGTTGGTGGTGGTGGTGGTGGTTGTGTTGCTGTTGTTGGTGGTGGTGGTGACGGTGATGTAGTTGTTGGTAGTGTCGTAGTTGTTATTGGTGTCGTCGTCTCAGTGGTTGTGCTTGTCAGTTCGGTTGTCGTCGTCGTTGTTGTTGAAGTAGTTGTTGTCGTAGTCGTTGGCTCCGTTGTTGTTGGCGCAGCTGTATCTGCAAAATATGAAGTGAATGCGTAATCAATTGTGTTGGTTTCTTTGTCATCTCTCGTTAAGATGCTTAGGAACACACACACAAACACACGCGTGCGCACACACAAACACACAGGCGCGCGCACACACACAGACATGATTCATATACACACTCTGACACACACACACTCTGACACACCCACACATTCACACACACACACACACACATACACACACACACACACACACACACACACACACACACACACACACACACACACACACACACACACACACACACACCCTAGCCTTCCTTTGTCTGACTGCCCATCCATCCATCCATCCATTCACACACGCGTACAGAGCTTCACCAAACCGTAGCCTTCACACAACCGCACGCCGTCTACCAGAGATGAGCCAAGTTAACTCACAGCAGGAACACACGCTGGGCAGTGACTCGGTGCACTTTCTCTTGACCAGGAAGTAGCCCTGTCCGTCGTACGTCACGGCCACACAGCCCCCCGAGCTCCCCCCGGATTTGAACACCTTCTCTCCTGCAACGCCGTCATACAATTTTACTTACACCATTTGTAATAAAGATTTTTATAACATTAAAAAAAGAAAGAAAAACAGTAATTTTAGGTCAGGTTATATAATTTATGGCATCGTAATTTGTGATTTTCTTTTGCTGAAACATTTTACAAGCATATAAGAGCAACATCGTCGTAACTGAGTAACTCATTTTACAACTTGCATCATCTCGACATTCGCCGTCTGTCTGTCTGTCTGTCTGTCTGTCTGTGTCTGCCTGCCTGCCTCTGTCTGTCTGTCTGCCACAGTGTTGCCCGTCTGTCTGTCTGTCTGTCTGTCTGTCTGTCTGTGTCTGCCTGTCTCTGTCTGTCTGTCTGTCTGCCGTTCTGTCTGTCTGTCTGTCTGTCTGTATCTGTCAATTTCTCTCAGTCTGTCCTCATTTTAAGATCTGATTTTTTCACTCACTGAAACTGATACCCATGCCAATATTAGACCTCTACGTCTGATTTCAGTGAACAGGTATGCAATCCCCCCGCACACCCCTTTGCTCGCCCAACTAAGCTTACGATGTAGTCAACACATATTTAAGACCTGACCCTGCGCTGAGGAGGAAAAGTCAAGAATCTGCCGGTGTAACGAATTCAGATTACTCCCGACTTCTGATTTCGGATTCGATATATATATACCCGAGACTGAGATGTTGTTTCCTGGTCAAATTTTAAAAAAGTACACTCATTTAAGGGAGAAAAGCATGTCAAGTGAAGGAAATTGGTGGTGAAAGTTAATAGATTTCACCCCAAAATAGGCCAAAATTCTATTTCTTCGAAAACATGCACCGAGTGGTTACGTCCCTTCAATGAGAAGGGAAGGATTTTAGGATGAAGCAAATTTCTAAGTTAAAAAAAAAAAAAATTTGGTTGAAAGAATTTGAGCCCATAAATGTTAAGTACCTAAGCTCGATCATCAATACTATGGAAGTGATGGGGGTGGGTGGGGAGGGGGGGGGTGGCGTCAGTGTTCAGTTTCTACAGGGACCTATATATATAGGTCTATGGTTTCTACAAGATCAACCAGGCCATATGAGAAATCTGAAGTCGGGAGTAATCTGAATTCGGTACACCGGCAAGCCATGACTCAAGCACAGCATGCAGCACAATGCACGTTCCCTGGGGCACCGGATTTCTGTCGATCTGCTCACATTACATCTGATACATAGCACCACGATGTCTGCAGACAATGTTTCTATTCACAACACCCTCTTTCTCTGCCCCAATTCCACCCCCCCCCCCCCCTGTCCCACCCATTCCCCAACTCCCCGAACAACCACACCCAACGCCACCCTCACCCTCACCACCCTCATCCTCAACCTACTCCCACGCGAGAGGAGCGTATCACATAAAGATGCGAGAGATTGCTCGTGAACAGAGACTTGTTTGATGTATACAGTCTGAAAAACAAGATTCCAGAGCTGACACGGGTCTCTTCATTCAAGCACAGCTCAACCTTTCACTAGCAGACAGTACCGAAAGAGGAGAAAGGCTGGGCTAAGGACAGACATATCAAACATTCAGACAGTACTGAAAGAGGAGAAAGGCTGGGCTAAGGACAGACATATCAAACATTCAGACAGTACTGAAAGAGGGAGAAAGGCTGGGCTAAGGACAGACATATCAAACATTCAGACAGTACCGAAAGAGGAGAAAGGCTGGGCTAAGGACAGACATATCAAACATTCAGAAAAGGATAGACTGAAAATAGAGAAACGCTTTATCGTGTAGGCAGTATACCAGATATAAGGATGCTCTGCATTGCAATATCAGACATTTTGTAGAAAATGCAAGCTTACAAGTCCTTTCGAGAAAAAAAACCTGAAGAAAAAAGCTGACTATATTGAAAAGCCATGTCGGATTTTATCATGCAACTAAATAAGTAACAGTATTCAAAAGTAGACAGACTGGAAATCTCCAATCCTCCAGAACGAGAGACAGACAATCATAATTCACTTGGAATGAAAAAGAGAGGAAAGTGAATCAGTGTTACAAACTATACACACTACACGAAGGACCGGTGACGTCATTGCTATTACTGCATCGGTGTCGTTTTATCTGCTGGCCTGAAACAGTGTTATTTCATGCATACACAAAACGAATAGAATGATATAATAATCAATGATCCCGTTAGACATTTTCCAAACCCATATTTCTTTACCATTGCATGTCCAACTTCTCTCAAAACCCGTCATTTCTTTACTATTACGTATCCAGCTTCTCTGAAAAAAACGTATTTCTTTACCATTGCATGCCCAACTTCTCGCAAAAACCGGTATTTCTTTACCATTAGAAAACAATCGGTCCACCTAGCCTGTTGCAAGAATAGTGAGCACAATTAACAATCACACATAAAAAAAACCTCAATCTTTGCCACACACTTTCTTTGGTTCCCAGTTCCTAACAACACAAGCTTCCTACTATGAAAAAAACCCCACCAATAACAAAATACAATCAACCAACAAACAAACAACCAAAAACCTTACGTCGCTGAAAAATCCTTTTGTTCGCAAAGTAGTTCTGTGATCGATGCAGTGAAAGTAAGTGAAGAGTTTCATCACCTGCATCAGAACTTGTACTGACACTGCATGCACACAGTAACGCGACAAACGTCACGTGCACACGGACACTAAGCACTTCGTTATAACACAACTACAATGCTCGGAACTTGTAGAGGAAATCTCCCCTCAGTTGTCAGTTGACACAGATGACACACTTTTTGCACATTTCGTAAGTTGACTTCGTATATATATGAAACAGAAAGAACAGAGTCGGTCAAAATCACTTGACTTTCGCGAATCCTCAATGCGTTCTAATTTTTTTTGTGTGAAACAGAAAGAACAGAGTCGGGCAAAATCACTTGACTTTCGCGAATCCTCAATGCGTTCTAATTTTTTTTTTTATGAAACAGAAAGAACAGAGTCGGGCAAAATCACTTGACTTTTGCAAATCCTCAAAGCGTTCTGAATTTTTTTTTTTTTTAATGAAACAGAAAAAACAGAGTCCGCCCAAATCACTTTTTTGCGAATCCTCAAAGCGTTGTGAATACTGACACGGATTCGTGACAATTATTTATACAGCGTGGCGTAGGGACAAGCAGCTATCCTCGCCATTCATCGGTTCAGTCACAGCTGGACTCAGTAACACGGGTGCATGTGACAGGTCATTTCCTTCAGTGAAATATCACTGTGCTATATACTCTGATCTGTTGGTAACTGGGTCACTCTTGTCACGGTTGCACGTGCTATCAAAAGCGCAATGTGATTTACTTTTCATCTAATTGACGATGTGACGAAATAACTCTGTCGAATATTTTTATTGGCTGTGAGAGATTTGCGCTCCTTGAATAATGTGCACCAATGCGCTTGTTTTGAAAAAAGGCATCATCGCGAGCGGTCGCTGGCATCTTTGCTGTGGTGCTCGATATGCTTTAAAAACCAAACAAACAAAACATGCACACATGAGCTGATTATTCACTGCTGCCATTTTGGCTTGCCTCAAATTCAGGAGGCGACAAATCATCCACAGCCGAAATCCAAAAAACAAATAGAATGCCAACTTTCAAATATTCCGAATAAAAAAAACCAAGCAAGGTATGGTATAGGAGTGTTTAATTGTGACAAAACAAAACGATACAGTCACTGATCTTCGACCCAGCGGTCATTTAAGTGGACAGACGGACACTTATAATACAAATCCACAAACAAAGAGACTGCCAACGTTCCAAAATTCAGAATAAAAAAACAAGAAAGGTAGGTTGTTGGAACGTTTGTTATTGACAAAACAATACATTGACAAATATATCGACCCAACGGTCTTTTAATATTAATATTATTTCAATATTACTTATAATACAGAAAACATGCACATAGGAGATTATTATTCACTGCTGTCATGTTAGCGTGCCTCACATTCAGGAGGCGATAATTCTACGTCATCAATTTCATCATTAATCATGGTCTCAGTCTCGCTTGTGTCTTGCGAACGAGCTTTTGGACAATTTGTCAGAGAAGTTTATTTTCTGTATTAATATAAGTGTTCGTCTGTCCAGTTGAAAGACCGCTGGGTCGAAGATCAGTGACTGTACTCGTTTTGCTTTGTCACAATTAAACATTCCTATAACATAACTTGCTTGTTTTATGATTCTTCCACAGCCGTTCAAAACACCCACAGGGTTATTTGGCAAAAAAACAGAAAACGTCTTTTCCATTTAGCCACGTGTTGCGTTTGACTACTCCCAGGTGTATAAACGTTAGCCCCTCCCCCAACACTCACCACCACCCCCCCCCCCCCACACACACACACACAGTGTCCATATGTGAAGTATTAATGGAAGCTGGTTTTACTTGAGGTACGGTGACTTACAGCCTGTACACCATTACGCGGCGCAGGGTTTCATCATATCCGTTATCTGTCAGTCATTGTGAGGTCCGACGCCACTGAATTCCTACACTCTGTTCAATAAATATCAGCCATGTGTGTAAAAGTCTTCACAGAGCCCCCCGTTCGTTGACACGTCTCTGTCTGACGGTTTATCTTGAAAACAGGGCCGAAACTATGGCTACAGTTGACCATTCCCACCGTCATTACTCCACCGAAAGTAGTCATGACAACAGGAATTGTGCTGCTCTACCACATCGAAATTGTCTATAAGGACCAGGTAAGGGACTGACCAAACCATGTGGTCGTTACTGACAGGTGGTCGTTACTGACAGGTGGTCGGTTTGGAAAGGAGAGTCATACACCCTCGTTTGGCGATCTTTCTATAGGTGGTCGTAATGGGCAGGTGGTCGTGATCGAGAGGTGGTTGCCAGGGCAGGTTTGATTGTGCATGTATACACACACTGATTTAAGAAGATGCACTAACAGTTAGTATTTCATGCACACTGTGTCAATCCTCCCTTCCGCTTTTAGTTATACACATCAGAGTTTACGTGGGGACATTGTACATCTGCCTCTGCTACAATGGGAAGATGCAAGTCGCTTTTTTTTTTATTTCAATGTGTGTTATTCTCTCACAGGCCAGGAGATTGGTCCCGCATAACTCTCACCTACTCTTGTTGCACATGTCGCATGCCTTTAGAGCGCTTACTTCCCTTTGTTTCTGGGATGCCTCTTCTACGGTACTTCATAAGGCTATATGCACATTTACAAGCATACATCATGTTGTAAAATACAATTGTACAGACTAAGCTGATTCCCTGCCCCCGTTGCTATATACTATTACATAAATTCTTACCGTTGATCCAGAGGAGCTGTCTGGAGTAAGCCAATGGAAGCTTATAGTCCGTGTCTTCCATGCCCGCCATGGATGACGTAGCTTCCAAAAAGTCCATGACCTTGACATCGTTGAAGGACAAAGGTTCACTTCCGCTTGGGCAGCCTTGACCTTGATTCACTGTGCTGTACTGACCTGTGCCTGACACTGAGGTAAATGTATTCATTAACAAGGTTATACAAGTATAAGTGACAGAGAAAGCGACAGACAGATAAACAGTCAAAAAGACGACCAGACGACCGGACAAAGACTACATGACTAGTATCTCAGAGAAGATCTCTCAACCACACAATATTTTTTATCTCCCAAATTTCTCACACAATCTTTCACGACAAAAAATCCTGACTTACCACAGAAGACGCCCTTCCTGGAGCGAGGTTTGTTGGTGAAGACGATGAATTCATTCTCATTGTTGCTTGACTTTCGCCAATAAAACGCCTTCTTTCTGCCCACTATTTGAAGTAATGTCTGATCAAGAGTTCCTGAAAAAAGAAATGTACAACTTATGTATTGTAACAACTTATTAGTATTGTGTTGGTGACGATATAGCCCACTGCATTATATGCCATTAGTTGCAATTAATGCTACAGCAGACACATTTATTTCAGTTTAGGGTTGAAGTACTAAGTAATTCTGTTGGGTTGCTTCCTCCGTTGTTTGTCTTTTTCAGACATTACAGACAGTCAGAGTGACAGACAGACAGACAGACAGACAGACAGACAGACAGATCTGAAAAGAACCGACCACTGTTCGCATTTTCTACCTTATGCCCAATCTAGTTAGCACATTTCTGGAAAACGGAACAGGGCAGGTAGACAAAATGCGCCTGTCGTCACATTTCAATTTAAAACTGTTTTACCATTCACCCCCACCACCCGGCTACCACCCCATTCCTTTTCCCTCTTGACCTGCACCCCCCCCTCCCATACACAAACACACACACACCCAAACCTATCGCTTCCCGCCTCAACAACTAACACTCCCCCACCCTGCCCCCCTCCAGCCCTCCACACCTGCCAGATACCAGCTACCTAAGACAAAACCGCAACAGGCCTCGCTGTCTTTGAAACGCCTGGTATGCCAGCAAGGTTAGTATAGGTAGTGATGCCAGCTTGCATCTCCCCCTCCGCCCCTTCCTCCCCCCTCCATCCCGTTGAAGGCCGTGGCCCAGGTAAACTGGTGCGAACAAGCCACGTAACACGTGACCCTCCCTGTCTTAACACTCACCCTGCTACTTAATCATGCTGCCACAGGGGCTTGCAACCTGGCCACAATAATTATATTGGTGCCAGTGATATTGGTGCCAGTCAAGCAAGCAAAGATATTGTACAGCTACGCAGTAGAATATCTTTGAGAGAAGAAGGTATTTGTCTAGTGTGGTCTATGCAAGTTGTAGACACAAACTGAAAGACCTATAGTCACAAAAAGAGTAATACCCCGTACTGGTCTAAATTTCCAGTCCCAATTCCCCTTGCGTCTGTAGTGGTCTATGCATAGAGCTGACACAATTGAACAGACCTACTGTCACACACAGAGATACTAGACGCAAGTTTGAGTCCCAATTGTCCTTGCATCTTTGGTGGTCTACGCAAGAAACAGACACAATTGGACAGACTTACAGCCTCACAGAGACACACTAGACCTAATGTTCTGTCATGACCTATGACCCTTTATTATAAGTTGCTCGCACATATAAAAATAATTCCTGAGAAATTTGAGGTTGCAGGTATCCTCGGTTCCTGCGAATCAGTGTTAGATACCTTTTGTACTGAGTGCTACTAATCCGAATTAAGCTAAGTCTCTCTTTCTCTCTTTCTCTTTCTCTCTCTCTCTCTCTCCCTTCCCCTCTCTCTCTCTCTCTCTCTCTCTCTCTCTCTCTCTCTCTCTCTCTCTCTCTCCCTCCCCCTCTCTCTCTTTCCCCCTTCCCCCCTCTCTCTCTCTCTCCATCCCCCCTCTCTCTCTCTCCCTCCCTCTCTCTCTGTTTGTGTATGCGTTTGTGTGCGTGTCAGTGTGTGTGCGTGTGTGTGCGAGTCTGTGTGTGTGTGTGTGTGTGTGTGTGTGTGTGTGTGTGTGTGTTTGTGTGTGTGTGTAGGAGGTGTTGACACAATACTCTGCGAACCTTTTTACATTTATTCTGTCCTCTTTTCCCTCAACTTAAAACAAAAATTACTACATTTAGTCAAGCTGTCGAACTTACGGAATGAAACGGAACGCACTGCATTTGTTCACAAAGACAATACAGCTTCGTCAATTCCCGCGAGAAGGAAATCGCTCAATGTTCACGTTCAAAACGTAGTGAAATTGACAAGCCAGAATAGCACGGTAGCGTAATGCGCTAAACAAGAAAGCGCGTTTGTGTATTCTTGTTAACTTTGTGAGCTTGTTTTGAATACAACCTATCATATCTATATGTTTTTGGAATCAGGAAATGATAAAGAATAAGATAAAATCATTTTTGGATCGGTTTCTCAAATTTTAATCGTAGTACTAATTAATCTATTTTCGTTAATTGTGATCACATTTTAAGAGTAAACATGACATATGTATTTATATGTTTAGATTCAGAATTTGATGAAGATCACGATGCAATCAATTGTACATCTGTTTGCGAAAAATCGATTTTAATGACAACTTTAATGAGCAAACTCATTAATCAATTTTTAGGCCTCCAAGCTGAAATACAATACCAAAGTCCGGGCTTCGTCGAAGATTACTTGACCAAAATGTCAACCAATTTGGTTGAAAAATGAGAGCGTGACAGTGCCAACTCAACTTTCACTAAAAGCCGGATATGACGTCATCAAAGACATTTATCGAAAAAATGAGGGAAACAAATCTGGGGATGTTATACCCAGGAACTCTCATGTCAAATTTCATGAAGATCGGTCCAGTACTTTTCTCTGAATCGCTCTACACACACACACACACACACACACACACACACACACACACACACACACACACACACACACACACACACATACATACATTCATACACACATACACCAGACCCTCATCTCGATTCCGTTAAAACGTTAAAACATTTTGTCAAAACTTGACTTAATGTAAAAAGCACATCGACACTGCATTCGTCTCACTTACTTTGACATTATTTCTTCTTATCAAACGTACAATAGCAGTTCGCATAGTTCCAAGCCCCTGTACCAGGAAATGCAGGGAGAGAATCAGCGTGTCTTTACGTGTGGCTATCCGCACGGCACCGGCCTGACATCGCTCCCCACTCACCGTAAACATTCTACACCTCCATGAAAAACATCTGCCAGACCCACCGGGCCCTGTTACTGCTTTTAGACCTCTGCTACCATTCCTTGCCCTGCTGTACGTATGCACCGACCTTTATGTCTTACTGGCAGCTCTGGTTTCGTTCCAGCAACGACAATAAAAATGTCTGAATGAATCACGAAAGACTATATCGTGAGTGTTTTTTCGCTTTCTCTCGTATTTTGAACGTTACCGTAATGGCTTTTTCAATATGTACAATTCCTTTGAGTCAATTACTATGAGAACAGCAACGAATCAAGTGCAAGAAAGACAATTTTAATGTTTGATTTGAATTGTACGGCCATGATGCCATTTCCAAGCTGTACTTTTCCTAGTCGCACGGTATGTACTGTCCTGTATGTCTTACTCAGGGTTCTGCGTGGTCTCGTTTCAACAACAACAAAGAGAATTACTGTGAAGAAGCAAAAAACTTGAAGGTGCTTTCTCACTCTATGATGAACAAGAAATTCCTCCGATAGGAAAAACACCCCCGTTGGTCAAAGGGAAATAACCATTCTCACTGCCACCAACTGAGAAGGTTATTTCCCTTTGACCATTAATATGTCCCTCTATAAGTCCTTGTAGAATCTTAATCCACCAATAACTCCCTAACCGTGTGTTTGACTGGTCCCAATTTTTGTAAGGACCGTCTCAGGAATGTATAGAACCTGTTCACCAAGTTTGGTGACGATCGGTCCGTTCATTCTTGAGATCTATATGCGAACACAAACACACAAACAAACAAACACATCGACCGAATCCTATACACACCCCGATACCGGGGGTGTAATTAATGTGAAGAAACAACAAACTTGAAGGTGCTTTCTCACTCTATGATGAATAAGGCAGTAACGCCGGTTTCACTGTGTGTCCAAATGAAATAGTGTAATGATTCAATTTTACAAACCAAAGGGATAATAATTAAGCGCTCGATCTTAAAATGCATTAGAAATGTGTAACACGAGTAGATGAGAGTTACGCAGAACCAACTTCCTGGCACTTGAGAGATTAACAAGCATTGAAATGGACAAGCGACTTTCATCCTTCATACTAGATAACAAGTACCCGAACTGACAAACCTAGACATACGGTTTGAAAAATAACGAACAAGCAAACAGAAATTAAATCAAGAAACAAGAAACATACAAACAACGATACATGTGCTGAATAATTAGAGAAAGAGTGAGTGAGTGAGAGAGAGAGAGAGAGAGAGAGAGAGAGAGAGAGAGAGAGAGAGAGAGAGAGAGAGAGAGAGAGAAAGAGAGAGAGAGAGAGAGAGACTTTTGACTTTTGACTTTTGGATGGCTTATTGTACATATGGCCATTGGCCCATATACAAACCAGGGAAGAGGGGATGTGGGTTAGGGGAATTTTACACATATACACGTCTTACACATTTATCCTCACATGTTATATAATAATCGTTTACAATTACAACGGTACCATCTCTAACATTTAAGTGTTTCAACATGCAGTTGTCAACGTTTTATGGCGTGGATAATAAACTTAGCAACGAGGTGAAACCTCTTAACATCTGAACATGACAAAATGGTAAACACAGAACATTCAGAGAGAGAGAGAAAGAGAGAGAGAGAGAGAGAGAGAGAGAGAGAGAGAGAGAGAGAGAGAGAGAGAGAGAGAGAGAGAGAGAGAGAGAGAGAGAGAGACAGAGAGAGAGAGAGAAAAAAAAAGAGACAGACAGACAGACAGACAGACAGACAGACAGACACAGATTCGTAGAAAGCCTCAGAGACGATAGTGGGACAGAAATAATAATAATAATAATAAATGAGCATTTATATAGCGCAACATCATAACTTTACAATCATGCTCTTTGCGCTTGACACATTTAAAATTAAATTAAAACACAGTTATACAAGCATTCACATCTACATTCATAGTCAACAACGCTTAATCAAAAGCATACACCATCAGACATACATTTCACAAAATTCTTCCACTAACTAAGTAATGTCACTCCCCTACTTACCACCCTTCACTGGCTTCCTATGAAGTATAGAATCGAGTACAAGCTCGCTCTGTTAGGGTACCGCTGTTTTGAGAAATCACTTCCCCCCTATTTGTCCCATTCCCTCAGTATCTACGAGCCATCCCGTTCTCTCAGATCCTCCTCTGAAAAACTCCTTCGCATCCCCAAAACCAGGACCAAGACCTTTGGTGAAAGAACCTTTAGGTACCAGATTCCGACCGTCTGGAACTCGCTTCCAAGTTCTATCCGTGATTCCAGCAGCCTTTCCTCCTTCAAAACCCAACTCAAAACATACCTGTTTCGTAAAGCCTTTGCTTAGCCTGAGTAGACTCTCCACAACTCTATTCTGTTTTGGAACTCTCTACCCTGTATGTGCTTTATGGTCTCTTTGTCAATGGTATCTTTGTGTGTGCGCGTGCGTGCGTGTGTGTGTGTGTGTGTGTGTGTGTGTGTGTGTGTGTGTGTGTGTGTGTGTGTGTGTGTGTGTACTTTTAACATTGTACGCTAAGTTTTGCTTAGTGCTTGGGTTCTTGGTGTTATGTCTCAGTTAAATGTATGCTTTGTATGCTTGTTGATTTGTGCTAGTTTATTCTATAATGAATTTGTAAAGCGCCTGGAGCCAATTGATGGGACTCGCGCTATAGAAAAGTTATTTATTATTATTATTATTATTATTATTATTATTATTATTATTATTATTATTATTATTATTATTATTATTATTAATAAGGATGATCAAGAAAGAAATGACCCGATCTTTAAACAACCAACATCGCTTCCACAAGCAACCCGACCAATCAACCAACATCGACTCACTATAAAGCGATACACGGTTGTCAGCCCCGCCACACCGGTAGGGGTCGTTGTTGCAGGAAATGTGGCACTCCTCCAGAGGGCGCTCCGTCAGTGACGTCATCTTCTCCGGTGTGACGCAGTAACAAGCGGCGTCCTGAAAGAACAAAGGGTCAGTAACTAAAAGCATCAGTTACTGCAGCCAACTGCACAAAAACAATGCGCTATAAACTAATTGACACTTGAACAAGATTCCTTTCGACAAAAAAACACGGTTTTCAGTAAGTGCTCAAGTTTGCGGGGAGCGTTTGAGAAAACAAAATTGACAGAGAACTACAAGAGAGAGAGAGAGACAGACAGACAGACAGACAGATATATAGCCAGAGAGAGAGAGAGAGAGAGAGAGAGAGAGAGAGAGAGAGAGAGAGAGGGGGGGGGGGGGGGTACGTGAAAGGCTGTTTTGTATAAAACGTTTAAGATTGGTCTTTGCCATTTGCCAAGCTGTAGTGTCGCGAAACAAACCATTCTGTCTACAAATATCAACATCAGAAAGGAAATGAAGTGACTTGAATAAAAGAAAAGAAAAAGGCTCATGTATAAAAAATAAATAAAAATAATATCTTTGAAAGAAGACGCAAAAGCAACCAATGGTGCACGTCGTCGTAAGTGGGCAATGAATGTGTAAAATAACTACACCAAAATAAGCGTCAGGAAATTCGTTCTCAACGGCTGCTTCCGGAACATGCCCACGCGGTGTATATCTATAGCCTGTCATATGCAGCGAGTTCAAATATCAAAGTATCCGTCTACTTTTATACTTCCGTATTTGGTTGGTGGAATGGATTTATATATCATTTCGTCCATACGTCCTGCTGTAAATATAGAAGTCAGTTTAATGACTTCTTAGCCAAGGATGCCATCGTATGAGGAATGAGGAAACGCTAATTCAACAACGAAACAAAAACCCTACCAGACAAAATGAACAAAGAAAGAAAGAAAGAGAACAAAACTTGATTAAATTTTGAAAGGAACAAACAAACAAACAAACAAACCAAAAATAAGAAATAAAGATAGACACAACAAAACTGAAAGAAAAAAAAGAAAGAATCAAACAAAGAAAGAAACAATACTTTCAAGCCGTCAAAATAATGTTGTTGATAATGATAACAAGAAATTCCTCCGAGGTAGGAAAAACACCCCCGTCCTTAGCACGAACATGATTCAGGGGCCATAATGCCATTCCTGATCATATCATGTCGAGTCCCATACTTGTCGACGACGCCCTAGGTACCACATCACAAACAGAACTGTGCAATACACAGGTGTTTTCTACAGACACACTCAAACACACACACACACAGAGAAGCCGTATATATATATATATCTATATCTATTGTATAAATATATAGAGATAGATGAGAGTGTATTTTTCGCGTGGCTATAAATTGATTCGACCTTTGCACTTTTACAGTGAGGATAATTTACGGGTCCAATTTACGTTCTGGACACTGCGGTGACCTTCTAAAAATAGTAACAGAACGCCGGGAATATCCGAAGATGCCCCCTCATACTATAGTCCACCAATAACTCCCTAACCGTGTGTTTGACTGGTCCCAATTTTTGTAAGGACCGTCTCAGGAATGTATAGAACCTGTTCACCAAGTTTGGTGACGATCGGTCCGTTCATTCTTGAGATCTACTTGCGAACACAAACAAACACACAAACAAACAAACAAACAAACACATCGACCGAAACCTATACACACCCCTATACCGGGGGTGTAATAAACGTATTCACACTCTCCTCGACGCCCCGCCCCCCTCCACGCACGCACACACACGCACACACACACACTATCACACACGCACGCACGCGCACACACACACACACACACACACACACACACACACACACACACACACACACACACTATCACGGACCAGTAAGCTTACCTGTAAAGCCACAACACTGCCATCACACTGAGACAGACACCTCTCGGGTCCGTTGTACTTGGCTGACCGAGACGAGACAGGAAAGGTCTCGGGGGCCTCGTAACACCCCACAGATTCTATCAGCGGTGTTTTACCTTTAACAAAAACAAACAAGCAAATGCTCTTAGAAATGCCTGTACCAATTTTCATAACAATCCGTTCGGAAGGTTTTGATAAATACTTTTCACAGACAGAGAAACACACATACATCGTAAGGCAAACCTCGTTCTTCGCTCTTGTTCAAACAATAAGTCATTACTTGACTGAATGTAAAATGACACACTCTGAATGAAGAGAGTGGGTACCAGACAACCACATTTATCCTCGTACCATCCAATAAAATCTGTCAGCGATGGTTCACCTTGAAACAAAAAACCCAACAAATTGAGTTTTTTTCAGCTGAGAGACTATGTACCAATCGAACACACAGACAATTAACAATCTTTGAAAGCACAGAAGATAGACACGCATACACAGTAAGTTGCATGAATTTCTCATTAGAACCAATAAAATTGACAATGTCATGCATCTTCATGTATATATGCACAAAGATATATTTAACAAACTATCATAAAATGAACAAAGCCAAATTATTCGCTCAAAAGTCAGACATGGGAACGAGGTAACAAAAAAGAGTCAGAAATGGACCTACGGTTTCAAAATAAATTTTGAGAAGGCACCATAAAACTGCTTTGAAACTGTGATTAGAAATGTCTGCTTTCAGCCAAAAGTCCAAATATTCTAAAAAATGAGAAGTCGAATTTCAATATATCTGCTTATAATTATACACCTTTCTCGACATTTTTGTGGGTATTAAATCATTACAACAACAAAATATAACACGACAACGAAGACAATAACATTGCACAGCAATATTTTAAAGTAAGCGCACAGAAATAAGACACAGGCCATGTTTCCGGATCGTCGGTCTTATTCGTTCGTTTGTTTGCTTGTTTGTTCGTACCCTTTATTCAGTTTGCTTGGTTGTTCGTACCCTTTATTCAGTTTGCTTGTTTGTTCGTACCCTTTATTTAGTTTGCTTGTTTGTTCGTACCCTTTATTCAGTTTGCTTGTTTGTTCGTACCCTTTATTCAGTTTGCTTGTTTGTTCGTACCCTTTATTCAGTTTGCTTGGTTGGTTAGTTATGTTGTTTTTTTAAGAGTGTTTTTTCTCCCAATTTATTCCCCAATGAAATGTTGATTTATTGATTTACATTGGGGAGTCAGGTTTTAAGTTTTGCGGGACAATCAATCCAAAATTCCCCTCCTATCCCCCCCCCCCCCCCCCGGTCCCCTTTATACACAGGTGGGAGTGCAACGTCCGCCCAATCGATTAAACACTGAACATATTTGTCTTAATTGTTGATCCACGCCAGTCCTTCTTCCTTTCTCGTACCTGCACTACTTTCACCCTCACCCCCCCTCCTCTAAATGGAGCACTGACCCCTCTTTCTGCACTTAATGCCATTCCTTACCCCCCCCCCCTCCTCTAAATGGAGCACTGACCCCTCTTTCTGCCATTTTCTTTCTCCATTCTCCTCTCCACACACACACACATATACACACACAGTTACACATATCGCCCCCCCCACACACACACACACTCTCTCTCCCACACACACACACACACAGACACAAAGACACAGAGACACAGACACAGACACAGACAGACAGACAGACAGACACACACTCTCTCTCTCTCACACACACACACACACACACACTCACACACACTCTCTCTCACACACACACACACACACACACACACACTGACACACACGCACACACAAATATGGCATACCTCCCACTTTGAGACCGAGGGTTCAAGGGTTCACTAATCTATAACAACCCGTTAGTGTCACAACGAGTTTCATTTGTGTTCCTGCTAAAGGCACAGTCCTTCCAGTGCAAGCTACTCGACTCACAATCTCATATCTGGCCAGACTCTTACATGGAATCTTCTTCTTCTTGTTGTTCGCTGTTACATCGTCAGTCCGCACTGCAGGGCGGAAAGCTTCCATGGGATAAGAACATGGCTCCACTTGGACATATTTCACACACAAAATCAACGGCCTGGGTGGTTTTTGGGCAGCAAGATTTTTTTAATGATTTAATTTTTTGACTGGCGCTTGCGGGAATCTGTGAAATTATTTCACCAAAGAAATCTTACGCTGCAAAAGGTCCGTTCTCTATGAAGAACGAAGTACGAATACACAGGTCCGCCGTTCAAAGTTTGCGAATGGAACCAATGGATGTTATTGTTAACAGGCTGTCAAAACAACGATTGGTTGCATGCATAGCCGGTGTGATGATGACATCTTGGCCCCGTGGTCATATTACCCCCTCGATATATACTCGAGACTGAAATGTTGTTTTCTGGTACAAATAATGAAGTGAAGTTATTCAAGGACGAAAAGCATGTCAGTTTCTTGCATGTGAAGAAAATTGGTGGTGAAATTTAATAGATTTCACACAAAAAATCGATTTCTTCGAAACGTGTACCGAGTGGTTTCGTCCCTTAAATGAAAAGGGAAACATTTTAGGATGAATCAAATTTCTAAGTTAAATACAAAACATTGGTTGGACAAATTTGACCCCATGAATGTAAGGTACCCAAGGTCGCTCATCAGTACTATCGAAGGGTGTTTTTTTGTTCAGTGTGGAGTTTATGCAAGATCAACGAGGCCGAAAATCGTGATATGACCACGGGGCCAAGATGTCATCGTCACACCGGAAACCTGTCTCAGAACAGACACATGACTGGGTCTTTGTAGAGGTGATAACACCAATCTTATGAACCTTTGGTAGTAGTCCCTTGACATACGATATGGGTGAAGAGGTCGCAGTAACTCTCAGAGAGTGTGGGTCTCTCTTTCGAAGAAAACGCCACTCACACATTTCTCTGGTCCATTGCTTTGTCGTTAATTAGCAGTGACTTGCACATTGTTTAGCTAATCGGTTCCGTACCCTTAGTCTAGACAACCGTGGCTAACTGTCCTGTCAGGATGCCTTCATCCATTATCTCTACCGCCTCCCCCCCCCCCCACCCTCTGATCCCTCAAGTCACTTGTACTATACCCAAGCCTTCACGCTTAAATAGGCATTTACCGTCGTGAGCTCACAGCAAACAGAAAAGATGTGGTCAGTTTTGGAACGAACACACGTCAACTGATACAAATATTGCAATTGCGACCCGCTCTCGAACGCGAACACTTGCCAACAACGACCGCTCGGAAGGATCCCTGATGAGCTAGTCTTCTATGTAATACACCTTTCTACAGCGACCACCTGTCTATTACGACTACTTTTGGTCGATCCGTTGGGGGGGGGGGGGGGGTCGCGATAGACAGGTTAGACTGTATTTGAAGTAGTAACACTATTGTGGAATCCTTGCTTGAAACTATAAAAACGGTTCAAATTTAGCACTTGTCCGGTGCAAACATCTCTGAACGCGGAGCCTATGTTTTGCCCCAATTACTGTGGGCAAAGAAAAGATACGGAATTCAAACCATTAGCTAAAAACTAGAAAGCGTCCAGCTTTAAAGCATGATCACTCACCAATTCAGAGCTGTTTTATGAATGGTTTGACCACTTAAAAGCGCTCGTCTTCGGAACGAGCTTCTGGAAATTTGTCAGGTTAATTTATCTTATGTATTGTATTATAAGTCTTTGTCTGTCAGTCCACTTAAAAGGCCGCTGTTAGTAAAACTAACGTTCCATTAACATACCTTTCTTGTTTTGGGATTTTGACAATAAAAAGCACGTTAAAAAAGAGTGTCTGACTAATGCTGTTTAACTAATCTATTAGGGACATTACTGTAAATCCCCTTCCAAGCATGTCTAAGGCGGACAATGTCCCTTTACACACCACCTTCCATCCACCACTCGTTCCCAAGCGTTGCTTACCGGAAAGCACATAGTTCATTAATCAGTGCCACACCGTGGGCCCTGGGTCCAGTGTTTTTGCTGCCCAGTGAGGGAAGGAAATATAATAGTGTCAGTATTGGCCAGGCTCCAGCGATTTTTGTTACTGTTTTTCCGTTACGGCCGTTACAGGTTAGCCTCTGCGTCGTTACGCTTGTCCTTACGCTTCATAGAAGCTCTCCGATCCGCTGCCAGATGATAGTAGTAGTCCTTGACACAAGGATAAACCGCAGGCCGTTACGACCGTTAGAAGTTAGCCGCTACGTCGTTACGCTTGTTCTTACACTTCATATGAGCTCTCCACTGCCAGACGGAAGAACACAAGGATAAAATCGCAGAAAGATGTGTTTACTGCAGTGTTTTGGGAAATAAAAGTGTGTGTTAAAAGAAACAAACAAACAACACTGAGAACACGAGGCTACACAGCCAACGTGTACAGCCATTCTTTAGCCGGGGGTGGGGGAGGAGGAGGGGGTAATCGGCCTTTCTCAGAAAATTATCTTATCTATTCGCCCAGCTTAACTTGACCTGTGACTCCTACTGATTGAGTCATAATGGAAGCGTTTCAAACGGTCGATTGACCGTTCTGCATAAGATGCATCGTTTCCCCAATTAGTGTAAACCGCACGTGATGTTCCTGATCTGTACTGCTTTTCACTCTGTAGTTTCTGATCCATCTTCGGCCAAGACTTTTCTGCTTCAAGTGATGTATGACTGAAAAAACGTCGGAGGTGTACCGTACATGTGCCGGTCTTTCATAGATCAGCCTAATTATCCTCGTTAACTCGACAGCAACAAAAGCTTCTTGCAAAGCTCGCTACAACTTTGTGCTCACATCCACACACCAACTATCACCGATCAATAGAGAAGGACACTTAAATAAAGATCGTCTCTTACATAATTTCGAAAAAAAGAGCAGTTTGTATTTTTTTAATTTTCTAATTTAAAAAAAACCACTTTTCCATAAAACAAATTGAACTATGTTATAGAACACTGTCTTTGTTGACGTTTTCCTTCTTCCTCTGAATAATTATTTTCAACGGTAGTTCAAGCTTTCTTTCTTAAAATCAGGAGCTTTATACATGTACAAGAAAATAACTGAATGATGATTCACGATGACAGAACTACCCTGCTTATTTGTTTGAAAAATGATTATATTTATTTTGTGAATTATTGTATTTTAATCACCAAAATGGCGACCATTGGAAAATTTAAATATGGGAAAAAGTTAGATTTGGGTGTATTATTGGAAACTGAGCTGAACATTAGGAATAAATTTATGTTATGATTATTTTTATTTATTTACTTAAACATATTAGTTTACTGATAAAGTTTGTTGATTTAAAAATGTACACATTTGACTGAGAAAAGAAAAGACCTATGAAGAAGGTTTGCTCCAAGCCACACACACACACAAAAAAAAAAAAAAAAAAAGCCAAAAAATAATTGTAGTAGCAAACCTGCATGCAACTGAGGTTAAAAAAAAACTAAAAAAAAAATAAAAAAAAACAACCCTGCTTATTGCCTCTGAGTATTTAATGTATGACCTGACTTGTAACCTGATTTGATGGAAATTGAATGACTTTTGGGTAAAGCACCACGAACATAAAAAAGCAACCTTTGCTGGGCAGTAATGCTCCGACAAACTCGCTACACTACGTTAGAAGAAGAAAAAATAAAAAGAAGAAGTCCGTGCACGTGCTAGGTTTTCAGAAGTAATCAAACAATCCGAAGTGCATAACAACTGTGTTGGCACCATCATGAAAACGAATATGTCAGAAAATGGCCTCTTTTGCACAGTCAGAGGGCAAGCTGTTGAATCCCGATAAGTGTGAGAATGAAAGGGTGCTGGTAGCGAATACAATATCTGGTTGTGTCTCTCTCTGAATCTTCAGACGGGTTTGGGGGGTGGGGGGGTGGGGGGGGGGGGGGCGTCGAGAAGATACATTCTCGTCACTGGCACCTACAGTAATGTACTAAATGAAAATTCATGCCACACAAATCCCAACACGCTTGAGGAAGCAGGAAAGCTTTTGGTTGTACACGTGTCTTAGTGAAAGGATTCTTGGTAGTATCCCATATTTATTTATTTTATTTTATTTGTGAGTATTTCTACGCACATACCCTCCCAGAGGGAGGCTCATGGCGTTTACAATATGCCGTGTGAGATGGAATTTTTTACACAATATATCACGCATTCACATCGGCCAGTAAATCTCAAGCGTGTTAGGCGAGTATATACTTTCACGGCCTATTATTCCAAGTCACACGGGTATTTGGTGGACATTTTTTTTTTATATATGTCTATACAATTTTGCCAGGAAAGACCCTCTTGTCAATCGTGGGATCTTTAACGTGCACACCCCAATGTAGTGTACACGGGACCTCGGTTTTTCGTCTCATCCGAAAGACAAAAGCATGGACAGATGCGTGGAGGCTGACACGATCGTTTGCACGGGAAGACAGAGACTTTTAAAAGCCAAAACTTAGTAAACAATTTCATTTGATTCTTCAGAACTTTGATAGTGCAATTGTCAAGCGAGCTGCGCACAGCATGCATTTTGATAAGGTGCCATTCAGTCTCTTTCCGCCCACCCCCACCGACAAAATTGGTTTTTGGTATTTTAACATAGTAAGGAATACTATTGTTGACAATCAAATGTGTCATTCCTTTCAAGCTTTCTACCTAACGTGATAGGTAAGCGGATACAGTTACAATCTTGGACTGGAGGCAGTCGTAGTTCTATCTTTTTTGATACATAACGGCGTCTCTGATATATTTTACAGGTGTCTCTTGAGGCGTGTGCTCTTCTCTACACAAATCGAGATCGAATAAACTGAGCGCTATTTCAAATAAAACTCTATGGGTAGATGCAGCTGCAACATTTTACAGGGGGGAAGAAAACAAAAGACACACTCAGAACGCATAGAATCACTACCAAAAGATCAAAACTTACGAGGTTGTCAATGCTTTCTTTGTGAATGAAATGCTTTGGGATGAAGTTGCTTTCGCGGAAAAGCCAGTTACAGGGAAGTCTTAGAAACACAAGAGTATCAACTTGTGCACTTTGGAGTGAAAAATAGACATCAAAGGCCCCCAAGAAGTGGGAGGGAGTGCTTTACAAGTAACAGCCGTCAGAATGTCGAGGGTCTTGGACACGCCTGAAAAGGCTAAAGTGTAAAGAGATGAATTGAATAGTTTGTATGATGAGTGTTCTGACTGACTGTTGTAACGAGGGGAGAGAGAGAGAGAGAGAGAGAGAGAGAGAGAGAGAGAGAGCGAGAGAGAGAGAGAGAGAGAGAGAGAGACAGAGACAGAGACAGAGAGACAGAGAGAGAGAGAGAGAGAGACAGAGACAGACAGAGACAGAGAGACAGAGAGAGAGAGAGAGAGCGAGAGAGAGCGAGAGAGAGCGAGCGCGCACAAGAGAGAGAAAATGAGAGAGAGAGAGAGAGAGAGAGAGAGAGAGAGAGAGAGAGAGAGATTGGATTGGATTGGATTGTTTACTCATTTAGGCCATAGCCCCTTATGAGGGGGGTGAACATATATACAATGACATAATGACATTTGCACACAAATCAAATGAAATAAATCATACACGAACTAAGACATTACATTTCAAATTAAATATATCGTAGGCTTACATGAACTAAGACATAACAACACTACGTAGCCGAAATGCTTTGTACACATAAACTGACAACTTTCGAACAATACCTTCATTCACAGATGCCATAAGCATAGAAAACTTGTGTAAACTTGGGTTTCTATAAAACTTAGCAGGAATAAACTGGCATCGCAAATCACGAAGTGCGGGGCAACAAAGCACAACATGAAACTCATCTTCCTTACGTTCCCTGCACACACACACACACACACAAACACACACACACACACACACACACACACAAGAGAGAGAGAGAGAGAGAGAGAGAGAGAGAGAGAGAGAGAGAGAGAGAGAGAGAGCGCACATATACGCACGCACAACGAGACAAAAGCAGACCTATACACAGACAGACATAAAGGGGCACAAACACACTCTCTCTCTCTCTCTCTGTCTCTCTCTCTCTATATCTCTCTCTCTCTCTCACACACATACACACACACACACACAAACACACACACACACACACACACACACACACTTCCCTTCCATCACGTTCTGTCTCCCACTCCTCCCCCTCCCACCCCCCGGCCCCTCCACCCCGCCAAACCACCCATCCCCCTCCCACCCCCCGGCCCCTCCCACCCCCCGGCCCCTCCCACCCCGCCAAACCACCCATCCCCCTCCCAGCCACGGCCCCTCCCACCCCGCCAAATCATCCATCCCCCACCCACCCCCATACTCACTGTCCGTCCACAGCAGAACATCCTTTTTCCTGGCCCCCACCCAGTAGTGGGCCCCAGCGGTCAGCGACAGGGATGACCAGAAGTCGGTCTGGTCAACGGTGACGGTGCTAAGGTCACAGGACGGCCCGCTGTCCTCACACGCCTGTCGTGCGTCCGGCCACTTGACCCGTCCTGGCGTGACCAGCCCATGGTATCCTGCGAGCGCCGACTCTGTTCATGGACAAGAGAGGACATCGAATCAGAATGGCTGTGTGAGGCTTTAGTCATACATATTGCATTGAATATGAACATGGAGTTTTCGAGCAGAAAAGCAATTGTCTTTTTTTGTCTCCCAACGGCAGAAAATATGTCCAAGCGGGAAACACAAATCACATTTGAATGCTTGTGTGAGGCTAGTCATATTACCACATTGCATAGGAGCAATGCATGGAGTATTCGAGCAGCAAAGAAATAGTCAAATCTTTTCTCTACACGTGTTACATCAACGGCAGAAAATGTGGTTTCAAGAATATAGTCATTTGCCAAAGTGACCTTGTCTTCTACTGAGTTGGCCATCATTATACGATCCAGAGAAGAGAGTGGTTAGAAAGCGGTTTTAGAGTATACACTGACGGGCGCTGTGGCGGGGTGGTAAGACGTCGGCCTCTTAATCGGAAGGTCGAGGGTTCGAATCCCGGCCGCGGCCGCCTGGTGGGTTAAGTGTGGAGATTTTTCCGATCTCCCAGGTCAACTTATGTGCAGACCTGCTAGTGGCTTATCCCCCTTCGAGTGTACACGCAAGCACAAGACCAAGTGCGCACAGAAAAGATCCTGTAATCCATGTCAGAGTTCGGTGGGTTATTGAAACACGAAAAATACCCAGCATGCTTCCTCCGAAAGCGGCGTATGGCTGCCTAAATGGCGGGGTAAAAACGGTCATACACGTAAAATTCCACTCGTGCAAAAACACGAGTGTACGTGGGAGTCTAAGCCCATGAACGAAGAAGAGAAGAAGAAGAAGAAGAGTATACACTCTGTCTAATCTCCAACAAAAAAAACCACCAATGCATATATAAGTTCGTCGCGATATAACCTTCGTGGTTGAAAACGACGTTAAACACCAAATAAAGAAAGAAAGAAAGAAAGACATATATGAGTGTCTGCCTTCACTAACAAATGTATACAGTATATGAGAGACAGTTTTGACCCGATGGTACCCTCGTGCAGATCCAGCGCGAACTCCACAAAGAAGGCTATGAGAATGAAAACCCCTTTATGAGAGACCTTTGCTAGTCAATATTTTCGCCGGAGATCTTAATGGGGAGGTTCCACTGTGTTAGCTTTCTTTCTTTCCGCCAACATTTCAATGTTGCAGAGCATGATTTATCCTTATTATTACTTTTTCTTCTGAATTTATTTCGCAATTGAGAATCTGCTCACTCTGGCAAATTAATTCAGCCAAAAAAAACAAAAAAAACTCATTGCACAGAAATCAGCCAGGTGTTTGATTTTTGGTATGAGTCCAAGTGTAAAGAAGCTCTTTTTACATGTAACATTCTGGAAAGATCTGTGGTGCTTTACATGATGCTTGACACGGGAAATGAGACATCTTTCAAACCATCCGCCCACAGACATTACCCTGTCGGCAAGTGTGTTACGCCGGAAAACGCAGAATACGAGGGGTTTTATGCCAGACTTTTGAGGTCTTCTCCGTTGCGTCATCATCACAAACACAGCAAGAACCACACCAACGTCAACATTATTTAATAGGGGGTCGCGACCTAACCAGGAAAGATAAACATGTATGGAGGAGAAAGGAAAACACAAGGATAATATTTTTGATATAAGATTAATGTGTTCGTGAACAGCCAAACATAATGATGTTGACTCTAGCCGACTGGGTTTTCTTTAGCTATTCCTTTTTGCTCGTTTTTAGAAGAAAAAAATTCCGCTGTTGTTTAAACAGAAGACGGAAAAGAGGTCCCACAGGAACCAAAAAGTCTTGCTCCTTAAAACTGGGCTAGGACTCTCCGCCCTATGAAAAAATAGTCTGTTGAAAGTCCGTGTGTGGACTAGAAACGTATGTCCGTATGCCTCTTTTTGGAGGGGGACCATTGTTTTCTTTTACACCGGGATCGAATTCGGTGACTGGTCACGCATTGCAGTAGATATTTGGTTTGACCGTTCTTTTCGTGACCGAGATACTTCTTCTTCTTCTTCTTCGTTCATGGGCTGAAACTCCCACGTTCACTCATGTTTTACCACGAGTGGCGGGTTTTTACGTGTATGACCGTTTTTATCCCGCCATTCAGGCAGACATACGCCGCTATTTTCGTGTTTCTATAACCCACCGAACTCTGACCATGGATTGTCATGATCTTTCCCGTGCGCACTTGGTCTTGTGCTTGCGTGTACACACGAAGGGGGATAAGGCACTAGCAGGTCTGCACATAAGTTGACCTGGGAATTTGAGACAGCCCGGGTTGGTTTATCAAACTGACCGCTTTGTGTGAGAAGAAGGATTTGCGCTTTGCGAAGAAATCCTCAACATCACTGAGTCCCCTAACTGGGACGGTTATCGTGGGAGGGGGGGGGGGGGGAGTTGCGTGAGTGCAGACTATAGGGGCAGAAACACTTCTCCGGGCAGGCTGTTCTGTTGGGGACCGTCGAATGAATACTGGTTTGGAAAACAAGCTGTGCGATCACTATTTAACGTTTTTCATTTTCATTTTCATTTCATTTTCATTACTTTATTGTCCCATCGCTGGGAAATTCGGGTCGCTTCCTCCCAGTGGAAAGCTAGCAGCAACGGAGTCGCGCTACCCAGGTGTCTGCGTGTTTAGGTGTATTCAGCCACCTGCACTTATGGCAGAATGACCAAGGTCTTTTACGTGCCATTGTGATGACACGGGGGTGGGACATGGCTTCCGTCTCTGGGTCTGCACATAAAGTTGACCCGTGTCCGTCCCGGCCCGAATTCGATCCTGCGACCTTCCGATCACAAGTCCAGTGCTCTACCAACTGAGCTACCGTTACTCCAAGTAGAGGATAACAGTTCGTTTTTGCTGAATCTTCGAGCAACCAGTTTTTGAAGCAATGTGATTGAAATTTTCTCCAAACTCCTCATGATGAAGTCTTTTTTTAGTTAGAGGGGTGTTCGGGTCGGAATTATAGTGGGATCGCGTGTTTTTGTTCACACCCCTTTAAACAGATCCCCTTTCCTGCTTTGAGCAAGCTTGTACGGTGATCATTGTAAGCTGTTGGTCCCGGAGACAATTAAGCTATCTGCAGGGAAACATCAACACGTGCAAATTAGTGAAGCCTTAGAAGTAGCCCGCAGCGTCAGATAAGAAGCCCCTGCACTGCCATGCACCCAGCAGTAGCGGTGCGGTCAAGCATAGACCAAAATGGTCTATGGGTCAAGTAATGCACATGGCACGACATTTTGGTCCAAAAACGTATTTTGGGTTTTCAGCAGTTTTACTGAGTTTCTTTGAATACCATAGAATCATTGTGCGAAGTATTTTGTCATCTTCAACCTTTTTCTGGCAATAAAGCGATCATTTTCAAAATGGTCGATTAACATTTGACACCATTTTGAAAACTTTTGACGCTGTTTTCTCAGAATCGTTTTTTGAACAGGGAACTGTTCATCTTCGAGATTTATTGTTCAATCTTCTTAATTTTGTCTTTTTTTTTCATCAGAAATGATGTCTACACAGTAACAGAGGGACTTTCTATGATTTATCGAGGAATCAATTAAGAAGTTCTGTCAAAGTACAAAAACCGAAATTTATTCTGTTCCAGGGAACAAAATCTGTTCATAAATATGTAAAAAGTTACTTTGTTACGGGATCTAGGGGTCTGTTTAGAGTGAAATAAAACACACTTCAAAGTCACGTTCTACCTTTATTTTATTTTCTGGAAGATGAATGTGTCCATGTTATGCCTCTCCTCCCCCCCCCCCCCCCCCACACACACAATTTTTTTTCTCGCAAAAAAAGGTCAATTCTGACCCATAAGTCCTTCAAATATTACCTAATACCGTACGTCGAGCAAAAAACACTTTTTTCTGAGTTTTTTTTATCGAGGACCTGGAAAAGAAAAGTGACAAGCTTTTTAAAGAAACAAATTTTAATTTCCGCGCCATCTCTGTCCTTACTTGAAACAGCAACAATTGCACATATGTGTGTAATAATGAAGCAGCCCGGCTGTTTATTTTTGCAATGTGACCAAGTTGAACGGACTTATCCTATGTATAAGCCAGGGCACGCCTGTGATGGCCGTTGAGATGATGAGTCATTTACATGTGAAGGCCAAAGTACCGGTGTAGGATCCGGTCCGGTCCCCCCTCTGAAGTAGTCCCCCGGGGGACCAATTCGTGGCAAAAACTGCTCTATAATGGTCCCCCCTTAGACATCCAGCCTCGTTTTTCTTAGGCATTCAAGCCATTTTCAATCTATATCTTCGTCCGGTATTATGTAGAGCACAGACAGCAATCTCTTTGCTTGACTATATTTTGCAGAAAATAAAATAGATCTGATTTATAATGCCGTTCAAAAGAAAAATCACATGAAATAAAATGAAAAATAAATAAATACCGATAAGAATAAATGAAACCAGTCTCTGATTCTTTCCTTTCTTTTTTCTAAAATTGCTGGTAACATTACTAACATTGTAACAAGAAAAACGAGGCTGGATGTCTAAGGGGGGACCATTATAGAGCAGTTTTTGCCACGAATTGGTCCCCCGGGGGACTACTTCAGAGGGGGGACCGGACCGGATCCTACACCGGTACCAAAGGCAAAACTGATGAGATTCTGCGGACTCTAGCAGAATTAAGCGTTCCATTTTAGTCAAAGTTCGGCGTATGCTACCTGAATGGCAGGGTAAAAACGATCATTCACGTACAAAAATCCACTCGTGCAAAAACATGAGTGAACATGGGAGTTTCAGCCCAAGAACACAGAAGAAAAGAAGAAGAAGAGTTAAGGTACCATCCGTGTCGTATGAACAAAAAATAAACCCTACCCAACACATGTAGATATTCTAACTTCATGTCCACAGAAAATCACTGACACAGGGCCGGACCAAATGAGTTGTAAGGGGGGGTTCCTCCTTTTTTGGGGGGGGCAAATCAGCGAAGTGGCGAAGCCACAAGCGCGCGCCTGCTTTGCAGGCGCGCGAACTAGGGGGGTCCGGGGGCATGCTCCCCCGGAACATTTTTGAAAAACGGTTAAAATCTGTGCAATCTGGTGCATTCTGGGCCTTGTTTTGAGGGTTAAGGGTTTGTGAGTTGGTGGGGGGTGGGGGGTACCTTTTTCTCATCGGATTTCACATTGAATAAAATTTGTTAGAGACACACACAAAATTTATTTAAAAAATAAAAAAAAACACACTCAAAGCAAGGTACATGCTTTTTCCAGGGGTGGGGTTCCGGAACCCCTGGAACCCCCCCCCCCCCCCCCCCTGGGTCCGGCCCTGCTGACATGAACCGCGGAATCAAGCATTTCAACATAAAATTTTCATCAGTCAATGTGCAACCGCTCTCCGGAAAAAGGAAGTCTTAACCTGCGGAAAACCCCGCTTGACTCCAGTCCCAATCTATTTCCTGGCCAGCTGGTAGAAATGTTACCGAAAGAGGAGAATGTGACTGATAAATAATTCGAACACGCATACATTATGAGAGAGAGAGAGAGAGAGAGAGAGAGAGAGAGAGAGAGAGAGAGAGAGAGAGAGAGAGAGAGGTCGTGGCAGTAAGTGGTGTTTGTGTGTGTGTGTGTGTATGTGTGTGAGCGTATGCGTGTGTGTTTTTGTGTGTGTCTGTCATCCACGCCCGATGTTTCCATGTCTGTGAGAGAAAGACAGAGCTAAGAAAAGGCTCTAACTGAAGGAAACAGTAAACTCCGACGGACGGACAAACAGACAGACAGACAGGGACATCATCGAAACCAAAAAAGTACGAACAAATTACTTACCAGCCAAAAACAAAGTCCACAAAACAGCAACAGAAATCTCCATTTTCAGCAGACACCACAAGTTCCCTTTGTTCAATAAACTCAGAGAATCACACTGCTGATCTCAGAAGCAAAGATCTAATATATATGATCCGTGTGCCAAGTAGTAGACAAATATCTGAGCAAGAATCAGTGATTCTCAGAAGACAACAGCTTAGGCTAGCTGGTCTGTGCGCGTCCGCGAAAAGCGAGTGAGGGCAGCCTGCACTTCAACCTAATTTACTATCATCGTCTCACGGTAATGATAGATGCCAGGGCCAATCTGATGCCACTCTGCGGCTCTCCTACCAGTTCCTTATCATTTAACAGATACCACTCTAAACTTTTGAAACAATAACCTCTGCTGTGGAATATTCTTCCCCTTTTTTGAAATCAGCAGGTCGCGGAGCTAGTGTGTGCATCTGCCAGTGTCACCGTGTTATTAGCAAGATCTCCAAAGTGCGGTCATAAATGTGAAGTGACTTTTAGCACCGGAAGAATCAGCCTCCACTCGACTTCTCTATAACATCTCAACAACAGCGATAACGATCATTGTCGAGATAGGCACTACACACAATTGTCATATAAGCACCGCATACACACTCTCTCTGCAGGTTAACGACCACGTTTTCGTAAGTCTCTGCTAAGTGGGAGGAAACCAAGCAATTCCTGTTTTGCTGTATGAGAGCCAAGACGTCTGGGCACTGAGTCAGAATGAAGGGTGAGAGGCGGGAACAAGGAGTAGCCTGGGCGAGGAAAAGCCCCCTCGGAACCAGTGTTTGTGTTGTAAACAGCTGACAGCGCCGAAGATCTCGAGCGAGTGAGAACAGACGTCTGTTTCGTAACGGCAGGAAAAGCTAGCTGGAGCTAGTCGCTTGCTTGGTGTGTAAGTGAGTGTTTCCATGAAACGAATGTGCGCTCACTAGGTAAGATTTAAAGGTGTACTATCTAAGGAGCCATTCTGGGAAAGCTTTCTGTCGATTCGGACCTTAGAAAGTCCAAGGGACATTTCCTGTACTGTAATTTAGAAACCCCTGGAAGGGTTTGTTTGAAAATGAATCCTATCTTTGCTAGCTAATTACATGCACATTAATCGGCGAGCGGTTTTCTTCAGTCCACCTTTCTGCGTCAGTAGTCCCGACTTCCTTTCGTCGTCATGTTTTGTTTTGTCCTGATGGGTACGTATTCGTCGAAGCAGATGAAAACCTTTGGATTCAGGAATCAGTTCAAACTCGTTTTCCAGCAAACGCAAGCACACTCCATGCTGTACGGGGCTAGAAACGCATTGCATAGCGTAAACAAACACAATGTCCATTTCCGTCGGTCTCGAAAGACTACCCAACATAGCCATTACATTTAATAGAGCGCTCAAACACTGTAATACTTCTGATGCATTCCTCGGTTTGTATTTTCTCCCTAATCCGAACCCTGTAGCTCTTTGATGGATTTCAAATCTGTACCTCCAGCAACAGTGCGTGAAATACTGACGGGCTCTCCCCATGGGGGAAAATTCTGACGCAAATCAAAGCAGAGACAGCGGCGGGAGAAATTGAGAAATCCTTGTCCCGAAACGACACCCAAAACTGAACGCAGACGTTTTACTTTTAAATAACAGATTGCTCTAACACTTATTAGAAGGTATTTCTGGAATGTAGTCACATAATGACAACCCCAAACCCGAAATTTATTGTTCTCAGTTAACGCGATCAGAGACAATTATTACACCCCCGGTATAGGGGTGTGTATAGGTTTCACTCGATGTGTTTGTTTGTTTGTTTGTTTGTTTGTTTGTGTGTTTGTGTTCGCATATAGATCTCAAGAATGAACGGACCGATCGTCACCAAACTTGGTGAACAGGTTCTATACATTCCTGAGACGGTCCTTACAAAAATTGGGACCAGTCAAACACACGGTTAGGGAGTTATTGCTGGATTAAGATTCTACAAGGATTTATACAGAAAAGGGAAATAACCTTCTCAGTTGGTGGCAGTGAGAATGGGTGCAGTGAGAATGGTTATTTCCCTTTGACCAACGGGGGTGTTTTTCCTATCGGAGGAATGTCTTGTTTTAAATTCTCTCATGTTGTATAATAAAGTTTGATATGCCTTTGCTTTACAGTCCTTCTCATGTACACAGTTCGACCCACCAACTCAGAATTGTTTTACAGTGGATGACGTCACATCCCTCCACTTGGACACATACCAAAAATCAACAGCCTGGAGGGTTTTTTTGTGCAGAGTGGAAATTGTTTCATGAAGCAATTTCTTATAATAGCCACTATATAGGGTCAATCATAATGGATCAAAACATTGCCACCTACTTAAATCATTGACACGTTGGGTTTCGATTTAGCTTTTATTTTCTCTTCGGATGACGTTCCTAATTTTGTTCAGTAAAATTGGTTTAATTTAAATGTGTAAACTTGTGGGGTCCTGATTTGGCCTATATATGTGGTCCGCTGGACCCAAAAAGCAACAACTAACTAACCAACTATTGCCACCTACACCATGTAAACGCCTGGCCAAATATGAGATAGTAAGGGGAACTGTTTCAACAAGAAGATCTCTCCCTTTAATACACTATCAAAACAAAATTGCTATTTCCGTCGTGTTCGCCAGAAAACAGTTTTTATGGCATCAAAAAAGTCTCCGATCAACATCAAACGAAAATGCCAACGCCGGAGCAGCCGCCATGTTTTCTCGCGCGCGAGCACCTCCAGAAAGATGGGCCGATTCTCGCCCAAACCTAGCGACGTGGCACGTCGCTGCTATGAAACGGAGCACTGTTGCCGCCGTTACAAACAGACAGATTAAGAAAATAGCCTGACGATGGGGGTTGATAAACTGTGTGAATGTGCTGATAAAGTGTGCGCATCAAATCTTGATTCAGTCGTCCCCAGTGGGAAAATTCTCCCCTCCCCCGAACCTATTCCCTCCCTGGAACAAAAGGCGCTTTTCTTTCGCTCAAAGCATCGCTTTTTTTTTTTCGTCGGCGTTCCGCTGCCAACACTGTTATGTTTTGGTACTTTCAGTTTGCCATCAGCCCGCGAGTGCGGCGATGGTGTGGGCGATTGTCTCCCTTCCACCATCACTTGCTGTCTTTGGTTAGATCGCTGCGTTTTTAGTGCACTGTCGTTCTCACAACAAAGTCCCCCCTGACTAGTACTCAAAATCTCAAGTTCAGGAGACCCCATCCCCCACAAATACACACACGTGAATGGCACCTTCAGACGCAAATACACACACACACACTGACAAACTGACAATGCAGGTACACTCAGGAACTAACACACAGCAGACAGACAGACATACATACAAACAGAGAGACAGAAAGAAAGACAGACACACACACACACACACACACACACACACACCGAGGCACACACACACCGTGGCACACGCACACGCACACACACACACACACACACTCACACCGGCATACTTCTTCTTCTTCTTCTTCTTGTCGATCACTCAGATGGACTTGAAACGCCGGCCACGGTTCTCCGCGCAAATGTTGCCGTGCGCTGTAGGTCGTCCAGACTGCCATAGAGCTTCCCTTGCACCGTGGTCGCCTCCGCCGCCCAGATCTGGCTCCTGAGGCCATCGTGTAGTGGGCAAGTCTGCAGCAGGCGTTCCGTTGTCATGCTGCCTGTTTGACAAGGGCACTCAGTGGTCTGACTGGCCAATTCTGAACTTGGTAAAAAGGTGGTACACTCCGGCCTTCCGCATTCCATTGAAGAATGTTCAGCGGCGGTCGAGGAGTCTCCTGCGCGCTTGTTGTTCTTCTTTGGCCAGTAGCATTTACCCTCTGTAATATGATTGCCTACACTACGATCGAGTATACGAAACCATAACAAAAGTAAACCTAAATGTCGCATAGCTCGTGTATCGTATAATGCACGCGCATGCGCTATGCCTTCCTACGCTTGCAGTTTCCTGAATAAACCACTGAAAACATGAACAACATGTTTTGCCTTTGTGTCAACAAATAACATTATATGGTGGCAGCGGAAAAGGTAACAAGCAGCAGATCCAGTCCCCGTGAGTGTGCCTCTAGTTAGAAGCCTACAATCGGACTTTTTTGGGCTGAATACACTGTTGTGTTGTTAGTATTAGCCTCTTCGCTCGAGCACGTGTTCGCGACCGTTACACAGTGTTACGGTTAGGAAAAGTTGTCTCCAATCATGTCTTCAAAACAAGTTCCCGAGATGGTATGGGACAGTGAAAACGTCGCAGAGTCTTTCAAAATGTTCAAGCAAAGACTAGAACTGTATTTTATCACAAAGAAGGTGCCGAAAGAGAATGAGGTTGCCCACATACTCCTCCAAATTGGCGAAAAAGGCCTTCGCATGTACAATGCTATGACCCTCACAGATGAAGAAAAGAAGAGCTCCAAGATTGTTTTCCAAAAATTGAGTGAACAGATCGAACCAGCTGAACACTTTCGTGTGAGCAGGCTCAAACTCATGAGCATGAGGCAGGCCAAATCAGAGTCACTCGATGATTTTGTGACAAGGGCGCAGCTCCAGGCACAGAAGTGTGTTTTTGACGCTGCAGCAGACTTGGAGGAGAGACTGATAGAATTGATCATCTCGAGCACACCCATTGAACAATTCCAAAGGAAACTCCTGGAACAAGAGAAGGGTGTCAAGTTGGCTGATGTGGTAAAGATGGGTCGCACGTTCGAGGCTACTGCATCACATGTAGAGCAGCTACAAACAATGGCCGGCTCTGCCAGTATCAGTACCATTAAGTCCAACAACCGTCCCTCTCAAACCCATCCTACCTGCAGAAACTGTGGCGGACGACACAAACCACGAGAATGCCCAGCCCATGGTGTTACCTGCCATGTCTGCGGCAAAAATAATCACTTTGCCAAAGTTTGCCGTTCCGAGCAACACCAGTCTCCACGCATCCCTTCACATGGACGCGGGCAACGACGTGGCGGATCAAGCAGCCGCGGTGGAGGACATCACCGGAGGTCAGAAGCAAAAATCAAGGCGATGCAGGCGGAAATCGACGAAGAGAACTTCGACGAACTAACTTTTAGTCCGGTTGTCATCTCTTCAGTCTCTTCAACGCCCCAACAACGTGACGAAGCATTCGTCAGACTCAAAACACAACTTCCACGTAGAGCCGGACAACACAACGTCATCGTCAAGGTCGACACAGGTGCACAGGGGAACACACTGCCCCTGCGCATGTTTAGAGACATGTTCCCTGATCTACTGACAAAGGAGGGGACACCTATCAACAAGATCTTGAAAGAGAAAGGCGGCACGAAGCTGACTGCCTATAACGGCACAGACATTTCCTGCCTTGGCAAGATTACGTTTCCCTGTCGCTACAGAGGCGAGTGGCAGGAAACGGGGTTCTACATTGTAGATGTAGAGGGACCAGCCATCATTGGGTTGCCGTCGTGCGAAAAGTTGAAAATCGTGACACTGCACTGCAGCATTTCAGCGTCACCCCCAGCAGCTAAGGACAAGATCACCTGTGTCCAAGACCTGCTGAAAGACAATCCGGAGCAGTTTGACAAAATTGGCAAGATGCCTGGCCCTGTCAAACTTGTGGTGGATCCAGACGTCCCGCCACACATTGACGCACCAAGAAAAACTCCAATCGCTCTCAGAGACGCGATCAAAGAAGAGCTCGACAGCATGGTGGAAAGTGGTGTGATCAGAAAGGTGACAGAGCCGACGGACTGGGTGTCCAGTCTCGCCTACTCCAAGAAGCGGTCGGGAAAGCTTAGAATCTGCCTTGACCCCCGTCATCTCAACCTCGCACTGAAACGCCCACACCACAAGATTCCGACCATTGAAGAGCTGACGCATCAGTTCTGTGGAAGTCGCTACTTTTCCAAGCTAGACGCCAAGAGTGGCTACTGGTCAGTTCAGCTCGATGAAGAAAGCCAGCTCTTGACGACGTTCCAGACTCCCTATGGCAGATATTGCTTCTCCAGACTTCCATTTGGTCTCAAGGTCAGCCAAGATATTTTCCAGCTTAAAATGGATCAGATCCTTGAAAACGTGAAAGGAGCCACCGGCATCTCAGACGATGTTGTAGTCTACGGCAAGACAGAAGAAGAGCACGACGAAAGCCTGTGCAACCTAATGAAAGCCGCAGCAGAGAATGGATTGGTTTTCAACTCGGAGAAGTGTACCATCAAGACGCAGTCCATCACATTTTTCGGCGCAACATACACTCCGGAAGGCGTGCATCCTGATCCTGACAAGGTCAACGACCTGAAAGCCATGCCAGCGCCGACGTCCAAAAAGGAACTGCAAGAGTTCCTTGGATTTGTGACATACATGTCGCCATTCATCAACAACCTGGCCGAGAAAGCAGCTGCACTCAGAGAACTCATCAAGAAAGACTCAGTATTCATCTGGGGTGAACACCATCAAAAGTGCTTCCAGGCCCTAAAGGATGCAGTCTCAGAGGATGCCACGCTGGTCTACTTTGACACAAGTGCTACACCAACACTGGAGACAGACGCCAGCATCAAGGGTCTTGGCGTAACACTGCTCCAGCAGGGAAAGCCGATAGCATATGCATCAAAGACGCTGACGGACGCTGAAACGCGATACGCCTGTATTGAGCGAGAACTTTTGGCCATCGTCTACGGGGTTGAACGATTTCACACCTACCTATACGGTCAGAAATTCCTCGTCAAAACGGATCATAAACCACTGGTTATGATCCTCAACAAACCTCTCGTCAGAGCACCCCCAAGACTGCAGCGAATGCTCCTCAGACTACAGCAGTATGATTTTACAATCGAATATAAACCCGGCAAGGACATGACAGTAGCAGACACACTGTCCAGACTGCCGAGCCCTGGCAACGTCAAGACCATTGATCTCGACCTCACTGTTGGCCAGGTCAGATTCAGCACGGAGAGAACCAAGTCACTCCAAGAGGAAACCAAACATGACCCGACTCTGAGCAAGCTTATCCCAACAATCATCAACGGATGGCCAGACACCATACAAGAAGTCCCCGAACCGATTCGCAGTTTTTGGTCATTCCGAGACGAACTTTCTGTGGAGGACGGAATCGTACTCAAAGGTGATCGTGTGGTCATTCCGCTAAACCTCCAGCAAGAGATGCTGAGACAACTGCACGCAGCCCACCAAGGGATAGAGAAGACCAGACTAAGGGCACGAGCCTCGGTGTACTGGCAAGGTATCTCAAAGGACATCGAAAAACTGACATCTCAATGCCCCATCTGCCAGGAGCACCAAAAGAACCAAGTGCCGGAAACACTCAATCCTCATGAGATTCCGACACAGCCCTGGGAAGTCTTGGGTGTAGACTTCTTTGCAGTGGACAACACCCAACACATCCTCGTCGCTGATTATTACAGCAAGTTCTTCGTCTGCAGGAAACTCCCAAACGACTACACCTGCAAGACCACCATCGCAGTGATGAAGCAGATATTTGCCGAGCACGGAATTCCCAAAGCGCTCAAATCGGACAACGGGCCCCAGTTTTCGGCAAAAGCATTTCAAGAGTTCGCCAAGGAGTGGTGTTTTGACCATGTCACTTCTTCCCCCATCTACCCCAAGTCAAATGGCTTCATTGAGAGACAGGTGCAGACAGTAAAGCAAGCTCTCATCAAGGCAAAACAGGACGGCAGTGACCCTGACCTTACCCTATTGTGCCTTCGCACAACTCCAGTTTCCCCCAAAATTCCTAGTCCCTCAGAGCTGATCACCGGAAGAAAACCTCGTGGAAATCTTCCTACTCGACACACCGGAAATCCAACCGACGACCTCATTCGCGAAAGACTACAGCACCGCCAAGACAACCAGAAGTCATACCACGACACCAAGGCTAAGGACTTGCCACAACTGACCCCAGGCCAGCACGTCAGATTCCAAGACCAACCTTCAAGCAAATGGAAGGAAGCGGTGGTCAAAGAGAAATGTCAGGAACCAAGGTCATACCTGATAGAAACACCAACCGGAAGAATAATGAGAAGAAACAGAGTCAACATCAGAAACTCGCCACAGCAACAATTAACTGAAAACACAGACTTGCCGGTTGCTGATAAAACTCCGACTCCAGTCAACACTCCAGCCAACACCCCAGTCAGAGCCCCAGTAAATAACACAGCATCTCCAACCGTCAACACCCCAGCTGCACCCTCACCAGCAGCAGCACCAGAGCCATCTGCTGTGTTCACTCGTAGTGGTAGAAAGATCAACCAACCTGTTAGATATAAAGAATAAACCCATGGCCTGTGCACAAGTAGACAGCATGTGTAGCTAGGCTGTTCTATTTGTCTAGTATCTGCCAAAGTATGAGCAGTTGTGTTTAAAGTTGGTAGAAGCATTAGTATGCTTTTTGTGTGAAATTCATGGCCTGTTATAGGTGAACAGCATGTGTATGTAGGCTGTCACACCTGTATGTAAGTAACCGTGTAGCAGGTTACACATTATAGTGCATAGCAGCTGGATATTCCATATCTCTTTGTTATCTGACCACAGCCAGCTGAACAATCCAAAGACAGTTCCAGAAGATGTCATCATATGTGCCAAAGACAATTATAGTCGAATCGTGTTTCCAGCATTTTTACCTGAAGCAACTATGTAATGTTAATAATATAAACTTGTAACATGAACACTCCAAAGCTGAAAACAGACTCAGAAATGTTCAACAATATTGTGTGCTCTTGATGTATGAACATTGAAATAGGAAAGACATTTGTTTGAAACAATCCAGCATAACTCCCTGTATGGAATTTTTATCTTGGAAAGGGAGATGTAATATGATTGCCTACACTACGATCGAGTATACGAAACCATAACAAAAGTAAACCTAAATGTCGCATAGCTCTGTATCGTATAATGTACGCGCATGCGCTATGCCTTCCTACGCTTGCAGTTTCCTGAATAAACCACTGAAAACATGAACAACATGTTTTGCCTTTGTGTCAACAAATAACATTATATAGTAGCCTGGCTCCTCGCGGCGGGACGGGGTGACCTCCGGCAGCTTGGCCCTTTGAGGCATAGGACCCGGCACTCTACCAGCCCGGGGGGACTCAGTCCACAGGTAGAGCACCATCACGTGTTGAATCGTCGTTGTCCATCATGGGAGTGAAATGCGTTGCACTGTCGTTACGCGCATCCGTCTTCAGCAGTGGTTTCTTCTCCGACTTTTCCTTGTCGTGGGGGACTTGCCGTCCATGGCTGCTGAGAACGTACCCCGTCCTTGGTTTTTTGTCTGAGCCGTGATCCTTCTCATACCCCATTAGCCTCGGGGAGAGGTGGCTGAGTTAGTCTGACCTCTACCCTTTCACCTGTCTAGCTTGGGGTGGCCCCACCAGGACTGTTTACACTCTCCGGGTCATCGAGGCACTCAAACCACCACACCGTGACCGCGCTAAGGAATCAGCCTTGTGGTGGACACCGGCATACACACATACACACACACACACACACACACCACCCAGGGCCGGACCCAGGGGGGGGGGGGGGGGGGGGGGTTCCAGGGGTTCCGGAACCCCACCCCTGGAAAAAGCATGTACCTTGCTTTGAGTGGTTTTTTTTAAATTTTTTAATTTTTTAATAAATTTTGTGTGTGTCTCTAACAAATTTTATTCAATGTGAAATCCGATGAGAAAAAGGTACCCCCCCCCCCACCTTCGCTGATTTGCCCCCCCCCCCCCCCAAAAAGGAGGAACCTCCCCCCTTACAACTCATTTGGTCCGGCCCTGCACACACACACACAGAGACGGAGTCACACATTACAAAGGCTCAACAGTACCAGTCTGTCAACATATCATATCATCATATCATTACACACACACTGCGGACACTGACACACACACACACACACATCGAGATAAGTGCGCAAGACTGTCGTTTGAGAACTGACGTCATTTCTTTCACTTACATATTTATCTGAAAATAAACTTGATCTACTCAAAAGACTGATAAGAGTGCTTTTCATAAATGAGCGTTGGCCTGTAGTATGTGAACTGACGTATTTTGAGAAGTAACATAAAGTGTCCGGTTGTGAAGTCACGCCGAATCAAGTCGGCATCTGAGCGAGCAATAAATAGTTTCATTATCTATATTCAGTTGTCTTTGTGTGTGTTTTATTTTTGCAAAATGTTAACTTTATTTCGTTTGATTGAGTCACCTTGAGGACTAGTCTATCATATCAAATGTAACAACACAGTGCTTTTGTTCTCGGTCGCGCGCTGAGTAGGGTTTATTGTACGTTTTTGGCGCCTATGCTTTATTTGTGGCAAAAAGACGTAAGGGAAATCACTCTCATTGGCCACTGCTGCCATTTCCGTGTCACCTGTAAAACGCCACTCGCTGACTACTAGTACTACGGTACTAAGCGAATTATCTGTGTCATCACTGTGTAATCAAGGTAAACGCTTCAACAGAAGTTTTCTTTTTCAATCGGTTTGTGTTATATCTGGAAGTTGCACGTACATTTCTGTGCTGTGATTACCCCCAAACCCTCTGAATTTTGGCATTCCACCATATATATTTAAAATTCTGTGACATAAACTCAGTCCGATTGATTTCTCTCCTTTTTTCACACTTGTTTCAACACACTCTTAAAATATGACAGGCACAATATTAGTGAAATGTATTTCTTTGGTCAATAGGTGTCCATGTCATTAATTTGATTAAATGCCTCTGAATTCTGAGCTATGAATTTAACACGCAAAAGTTCAAGATTACCAAATGGTTTGTAATGGCGAGTGCAGTCCAATAAATTCCCTCTGATGGGCACAGCTCTGTCTTGTGAAATATCATAATATCTCGTGAGCGTAGCCCGGCCGTTATCTGATGATTTTAAAACGACACATGAGTGTCTGGTGTACAGAACAGAACCAATTCTGTCTGTTTACCATCGCATGAATTTGATGAAAGCAGGAAAGAGATCGTCGTCAGATTGAATTACAATAACATTAACATGCTTCCATTTGAAACTTCTCGGTCTTCATCGTGGATTGACGCCTCTCAAAGTTTAATTGAAGCCCTCCGTCGCTTCGCTCCGTCGGCCGGGCTTCAATTACCTTTGGTCGGGTGTCAATCCACGATGACGACCTCGAAGTTTCAAATGGAAGCATGTTAATGTGTAATTACTAGTCTAGTCATGGAGTTTTAGTTGTGAAACGGTGTGTGAGAGAGAGGGAGCTTTTCTCTGCTTTTTTAAATTGCTGAGTCTCGTTTTTCTACACAGCAAGTCTTTGAAAGCCGATCAGCTATAGGAGCTATGGACTTGCAAGTGCAACACCTTGCAGAGAGAGCAGCTATGATCGGCCAACAACACCTTGAACATGTCAGCCTTGATCAGTGAACAGTCAGGAACTGTCAGCGCCTTGAACAGTGAACAGTCAGGAACTGTCAGCACCTTGAACAGTGAACAGTCAGGAACTGTCAGCGCCTTGAACAGTGAACTGTCAGGAACTGTCAGCACCTTGAACAGTGAACAGTCAGGAACTGTCATCGCCATGAACAGTGAACAGTCAGGAACTGTCAGCGCCTTGAACAGTGAACAGTCAGGAACCATGTCCTCTCCCAGCAGCATGGAGGAAGGAGACACAGCTCTTCTCTCAGATGTCAAGATAGAAATTGATGTTGCAGAAGAGTATTGTGACATCACTGGAACACATCCGTATGGTAAGTGAAATGAAACATGTAATGGGGAGGGAGGTGGTGTTTTGGGTAAGGGGTGGTGGTCAAGTGGGGGAGAGGAATTGTTGACACTATTGTGACAGTCAGCCTTGGTAGCACTTCACACCTTTTGAAGGGGGGTTGGGAGCGGGAAGTAGGAAAAGAAGTCGCATGAAGCCAAATTACTACATTTACTATTTAGTTTTAAATTGCTACTAGCACTACATTTAGTCAAACTCACAAAATGAAATTAACAGACTGCATTTTTTTCTTCACCACATCATTAAACCTTACGGCCGTGCGCCAAGAAAGCGTTTTAACACGTGCACGAGAAAAACGTGCAGAAAGTAACAAGCCAGTAGCGCATAGCGTTTCACATGAATTTCTTATTGAGATTTTAAAATCTCGCAAAAACGTTTATAGGGCAAAAATGAGGCATCCAATTGTCTGATCAGACAATCCGAATGTCACATAATTCCATTCGGTAGAATGTTTATCAAGGAAACATTAATTATGTCATTCTATAAAAGTCGCGCACTGGACAAAACAAAAAGGTTGCAAAACTGCAGAATATGTTGTTTTTGAGAGAGAGAGAGAGAGAGACTTTCAAAACTTCAAATTGTTCTCATCTTGTCTTGATGAACAAAGAATTCTTTTATGATTTAAGAATGTTTGTGTAACAAGCTGTCAATTTATGATTTAGATTTTAAAAGTTACGTCTAGCGCCAAAACGAGGCGTCCGATTGTGGTACAGAACTGAACAATCCACGCACAAAAAAATTCATCGAAATTTGCTTGCTCTTTGAGGAGGGCACCTAGGATGTTCTCAAGCGGTGAGTGTTTAAACAAAAGGGTGTTTGTACTGTGTGTAAAAGCCTGACAGTGTCTGTGATGGTTTACGGGAAGCTGACTGTGCTTTGAATGGGTTTTTGACTCACATGCGAAGCAAAAGTGAGTCTATGTACTCACCCGAGTCGTCCGTCCGTCCGTCCGTCCGGAAAACTTTAACGTTGGATATTTCTTGGACACTATTCAGTCTATCAGTACCAAATTTGGCAAGATGGTGTATGATGACAAGGCCCCAAAAAACATACATAGCATCTTGACCTTGCTTCAAGGTCAAGGTCGCAGGGGCCATAAATGTTGTCTAAAAAACAGCTATTTTTCACATTTTCCCCATTTTCTCTGAAGTTTTTGAGATTGAATACCTCACCTATACATGATATATAGGGCAAAGTAAGCCCCATCTTTTGATACCAGTTTGGTTTACCTTGCTTCAAGGTCAAGGTCACAGGAGCTCTTCCAAGTTGGATTGTATACATATTTTGAAGTGACCTTGACCCTGAACTATGGAAGATAACTGTTTCAAACTTAAAAATTATGTGGGGCACATGTTATGCTTTCATCATGAGACACATTTGGTCACATATGGTCAAGGTCACTTTGACCCTTATGAAATGTGACCAAAATAAGGTAGTGAACCACTAAAAGTGACCATATCTCATGGTAGAAAGAGCCAATAAGCACCATTGTACTTCCTATGTCTTGAATTAACAGCTTTGTGTTGCATGACCTTGGATGACCTTGACCTTGGGTCAAGGTCACATGTATTTTGGTAGGAAAAATGTGTAAAGCAGTTCTTAGTGTATGATGTCATTGCTAGGTTTAGTTATTTGACCTTGACCCTGAAGGTCAAGGTCATGTAAAGGTCAAGGTCAAGCATGTGAGTCGTATGGGCTTTGCCCTTCTTGTTTAATCAGGAAATGATAAAGAATAAAACAGAATCATTAGTGGAACGATTTCTAAAATTGTAAATAGAATTTTGAGATTTTTAACAATCAAATTCATTAATGAATTTTAAAACTTCTGTGCTGAAATGCAATCCCATAGTTTGGGCTTCATCGAAGATTGGTTTACCAAAATTTCGATCAATTTGATAAAAAAAAAAAAGCCTGGTATAATGTCATCAGATTCAAAGACCTTTATCAACAAAATTATACAAAAACAACATCCGGGGATATCATTCTCAGGGATGTTTGTAAAGTTTCATGAAGATCGGTCCAGTATAGTTTTCTCTGAATCGCTCTACACACAGACACGGACACACATACACCACCACCCTTGTCTCGATTCCCCGTCTATGTTAAAATATTTAGTAAAAAACTTGACTAAATTTTAAAAGACTGTGGCACACCAATATACATTTATTGTGGTTGCAAGCTGGGGCAGTGAGTAAGGGGAAGGTTAAGTAAAATGATACGTACGAAAGCCACAGGTTTCAATCGCTAATACTAATAGTGTGTTTTTGTTTCTTGATCAATACTCTTGATTTTGGTACCGTTGAGTTCCTAAGACTCTGCACTTTCCTTTGATATATAGGCCTACTCAGTTACTGTGTATTACTGGATCAAACACGTGATAATCATTAATGAATAAAGTAATTAGTTTTTCCGATTAAGGTACATACAGCGACTAATTAAAACATGGCAGTGAGGAGGGTATGACCGCAACAGTTGGTCTACATCCTTATGTACCCGTCTACGTATGTTTGGTTTTAATTATCTGCAAGAGGAAGTGGATGTTTTGAAAAATATGAAATGCAAATGGCGGCCATAATTAATATTTTGTTGATATCTACTTCCTCTCGCTGATAATCGAAACCTAACGTATGTGTACATAAGGATGTAGACCAAATGTTGCGGTGATGCACTCCTCATTCATTAGTGGCTACTGTGTTTGATCCAGTAATACACAGTTAGCGTGTTATATCAAAGGCAAGTGCAGATCGAGTCTTAGGAACACAACGGTACCACAATCAAAAGTACTGGTCAAGAAACAAAGACAAACGAAGCAATTGAAAACAGTGTGACTTTTGTAGGTATTAGAGAGTGTTGCTTTTGACATTACCTGCATCTGTTTTCAGGTATGTTGAATCAGCAGTCAGATTATCATCACTCAAAACAGGAACCAGGTGAGACATTTGATACAGTGCAGACATTGGAAGGACAAGGTGCAGTCAGCACTCACAGTGATACCTGGCTGAAACAAGAGGCAACAGACCAGTACAGAGGTATACCTCTATTTTAAATCTTCTACAAGTATGAAAACTATAGGTCCTCACAGAAAGAGTTTTGTGACTATCAAGATCAGAGAGAATTTGAGAAAATTGGGTCTTTATGAAGAGAGGGGATTTTATAATGTTTTACAAAAAACCAGGTTTTACAGTAAGGCATGTCGATGCACAGACGAGAGAAATCGTATGTAGGCACTCAATGTGACCGGACATTCAGGTAACCTAGAAGTCTTGTGGGCAATTGTGTTTTATCCTACATACGTGAGAGAGACACTCGTGAGATAATAATCGTTCAAATCACACGGGTGTATACTGTATTATGTAAATGAGGTCATGTCAAGCAAGACTGGCAGGGGCCTGTTTTTTCACTGCTTATGATGCCAAAGTCACTGAGACAAAGGTCATTATAGAATAGAAAAAATTGCGCTCACTAATTACCCTCGATGAATTTTTAGAACTAACACATCACGCCACACTTTCAGAGCTAGAGTGACGTTTCTTTGCTTTGACATAATAGATTGCACGAGGCTTTAGAAGAGATCAAGGTTCCAAAACAAGCGTCTTCAATTTTAGCTGCGTTGACTGCAGGACATTTTCAGTGAAATATATACGTAAGTACAGTATGTAGGATAAACAGAATATTACATGGCTTGCTGTTTCGTACCAGATTTACACTCGTTGCTTTTTCAAATAGTGAACAGCTCGCTTTTGCTCGCAGTTCAATATTTATTAAAAAAACTTGTGTAAATCTGGTACGGCACAGCAGGCCATGTAGTATTCTCATATTTATAAAAACAACTCGTGTAAATCTGGTACGACACAGCAAGCCATGTAGTATTCTCTATATGGCCAGGAATCTGTCAGTGTGTCCAAAAAGTGTTACACAAACACCATTTTATAGACTTGCTTTATCTTATTAACAGGGGTGGGATTTCTTCTGTCCCTGACGGATTTCCGTCCCAGGAAGAATTTTTTTTTAAATTTTTTTTTTTACCTAAAAAAGTAATGTAAAAAAAAAATTTGTTTGGTGTTTTTTTACCTTAGAGGGGCACGGGTAGCTCAGGTGGTAGAGCACTGGACTTGTGATCGAAAGGTCGCTGGTTCGAATCCGGGCCGGGATGGACACAGGTCAACCTTATGTGCAGACCCAGAGACGGTATCCATCTCCCGCCCCCGTGTCACCACAGTGGCACGTAAAAGACCTCGGTCATTCTGCCATAAGTGCAGATGACTGATAACACCTAAACACGCATACACCTGTGTATCTCATCTAAAGTCGGGTTAAAACCCGGGAACATGCCCCTAATGGCTTTGCCGTGAGGGCGTAAAACTTGAATTTATCTTTTTACCTTATTTTTGTGTGCCAAAACTAAAAATTAGTAATTTTCACGCATTAATTACTAATTTTCATGTGCCTCGTGACTGTGGGGGCTCAATGCGCATGCGCGACTGTTACGCCGGCCAGAGCGAAACATCCTTCGATTCGAAACTTTTCTGGTCCATAGTTCTTTAATCCGATGCAAATTAACAATGAGAGCTGAGCGCATGAGTAGATAACCGTGACATACAACTGTCTGTCCGACAACTTGTTGAATAACGAATTCTATCGAAAGATATTTGTGAAAGTGTGTGAGTCTTGACCGAAGAGATCCGTCTGCTAGTGGTCGGACCTTTAGCACATGTCCGGCCGGCCCCCATTTTTCCTCTCTCGGTTCGAACATTTTCAGATCGATTGTCCTTCACTAATACACTACAAAGCAAATTTATGAGTGTGGTAGTGGAAACAAATATGAGGTACGGCTGTCTGCCCGACAACTTGTCGAATAAGGAATTTTATTGAAAGATATCTGTGAAAGTGTGAGACCACAGCCGATCAAAAGTCCATCTGCTACGAACAGCTTCGATTCAAAAGTTTTTGGGGTCGATTATTGCTTTCTAAGATACACAAAACAACGTTTAAGGAAAGTGCTATTGCAGAAAACTGTGATATGCATCTTCCCGTCGGATAATTTGCTCGATAAGGCCTTCTATTAAAAGATATTTCAGAAATTGTGTGAGAGTGATGTTTGCCGCAGGTTGAAGCCTCTCAGTGCAGACTCTTAAAATCCGACTACTGTGACCGAAAACATGTAGACAGCTGGCTGCCGGCTGCTAGAGGAGAACTGAAATGGGCTCGGGACCGGGTTGGGTCGTTTTGGGTCAGTGCTGAAATGGTTACTTTATTGGCTGTTGGCCGAACGGACACCCGGGCTTCATATTTTTGCATGCATGTATTCGTGTTTCCAAGGCCTGAGGCTTTTGCTGTGACCCTGGGATCTTTATCGTGCGCATGAAATTCAAGTTTTACACCCTCACGGCAAAGCCATTATGGGCATGTTCCCGGGTTTTAACCCGACTTTAGATGAGATACACAAGTGTATGCGTTTTTAGGTGGTATCAGCCATCTGCACTTATGGGAGAATGACCGAGGTCTTTAACGTGCCACTGTGGTGACACGGGGGTGGGAGATGGATACCGTCTCTGGGTCTGCACATAAGGTTGACCTGTGTCCATCCCGGCCCGGATTCGAACCAGCGACCTTTCGATCACAAGTCCAGTGCTCTACCACCTGAGCTACCCGGGCCCCCGGGGGATGTTCTGCTCACCCACAACTTTATATACCCCAAATCTTATATAAAAAAAGTTAAGAAAACACTCGATTCGACAAAGACAGAAACGTACGCTACTTTACACTACATCGATATAGTAAACTAACGTACGGCGGGTGAAAGTGACGAAGCTCGGAGATATCAACCCAAAATGCTTAATTATGGATGCAAGGAGTCAATTTTGAAAGCTTAGTGACAAAATATTCTGCAAACCGTACATTTTTCACCACCAAAACTGAAAAGAGAGGAATTTTGAACTGTACGTTACAGCTGACACGAAAGCCTTGTAGTAAAGTAACGTGCAATGAATCGAATCGCCAGATCGGGATGGAACGCGTGGTTTTCTTTACTCCCTGATAATGTTAACCATGCTACTTCCTAAAAAAATGCCTTTTCATTAAGAATCTATCGTCCTAAGCAAGAAGTGCAGAATAAATCCTAAGTACGTTACATTTACAACAAATCTGAAACCATATTTGTCACGGTTCAATATCACACTGAGGTGATTATGAACGGTTAGTTACTTCTAACTAACTAACTAACGATCCACTCTCACAGTCATACAAATAGATAGAATCAACAAAAGTATAAGTTTCAGACGCCTTTTTATGTAATAACACGCCACCTCCCTCGAGACTTCACTCCAAATATGTTCTTTTACGTTCAAAACGTAAAATACCAAGAGGTCACTGACAACAAACGCCAGTTAAGTGTAGAAAATCATAGCAACACGCTGATCCCGTGTAAAGTTAGAAAAATATAGCTGATCTGTAAAATGCTGGTTTATGCAGGTGTCACACACCCCACGCCGTCACCACTCGAATATAATTACAAATATAATAGATGACCAGGTGGTATGAAGGGTGCATAAGACATGGTGCACTTAGCTTTGTTGTGCCACTGAGTGGACGGCCTGTAATTTGTTCATAGTCTCCACAACTGCTCCGTAGAATGTAGTGCCGTCTGGCGTGGCTACGAAGCAGGGAAAAGTGGAGACATCAGGCGCCTCACTCAGTCGCTGGTTAACCGGTTAGCTGGTTATGTCTGATGGTCCGGTTACAGCGTCCGCAAATAGGCAGCAAAACAGCCAGCAACAGAAGAAGATGATGGAAGGCTGCATCAAAAAGCATCGGTGCACTAAACATGCCAAGCCCCCCTCCACCTTTAAACATGTCATCTTTACATATATCTCATCAAGCACGTGGGCCTGCACAAACGAACTTTTATAACAACAAATCAGCCATTTCCTTCCTTCTCTCCATATCTGCAAAAACCATATACAGATTATTATTTTAGCGTCACAAAGAGCAAATTATGCGCTAACCTGGAAAGAACAACAGACAGTATTTTATTCCACAAACACAGACTCGTCAACAGCGTTAAATAATGATTTATTACCTCAAAAGCCTATGTAGGTAGCACTCTCATTGAAGCGAAAACCACTTCCTCCTTTGAATGGCACCTGTTCGTCAACAGCGATACCCCATTCACCCTCTTGCCGAAGCCTTTATGCGGTGAAATTTCTTTCCCGCGCAGCGAAGAGAAATTGACGACCCGTTACGTCAGACCGCATGTGAACGAAGAGAAAGTGGTCTCAAACTGAAGTTTTCCTGAAGCCCTCCTGTACATGCAGAGCGGCGCGTTGAATATCAATGCAGAAATCAAAGCGATGAAGTCCATCAAACTCGCAGGAAATATAAGACACCGACCGTTCTCCCCAGCGCTGAGTTTTCGAGTGTCCAGTTAACATGTCTCAGACAGACAACCTTGACGAAATCACGTGACTAACCCTGTCACATACCCCAGTTCAGTTATCGACAATTCTGCCTCGACAGCAGAAATCACCCCCGTGAAATCCGTGCAACACAAAATACCCGTATTCGTTATGCGCTGTCAGCAAAACCCACAACCGTTGACAGAAAGCACAGGCGCTTTCTATCGCAATTGACCAAGAGAAGGCACTCCACAGAGTGACACTTTCTTGATCCATGTCACTAAATCGTGACAATATTCAACCTAGCGAACATTCAAAAGCCCGATTTCCTCCTATTTTTGACTGAATCATTCAGGTACGAATACTTTTTCCTTTCAAACATTGTTTTTATCATGTTTCGTAAGAAATCACTCGATATATAGCAGTTTCATTCTCAGAAGTATGTACGTTACTATTTGGATGACGACCATGCACACTTACCTGTAGGGCTGGGCTCGTCCATCTCGTTCACGTAGGTGTGAAAGCCCTGTTGTCATTGATAGATCATATTCAAATGACCAAGGGAGACTAGTTAGGTCACGCTCGTCACAACATCTCGGCAAAACGAGAACGTTTTATTTTGGTTAAAAGTAATTTTTCTTTACACAAAATCAATAAATCGTGTCGATTTTCACGAATCACAGACAAAGCATTTTTAAAATATTTTGTTAGACTTAGTAGACTTTGTGAACCTCGAAATTGATCTTTGGCGGCCATCTTACATTTACCACGAACTGTACGACCGTTTGACTGACCGATACCGAATTGACACAAGGATAATAACGTACATCTTGCATCACTTTTCCAAGCGAAATGAACGAAGTTGGCAGCTCCGTTGAGCTCATTTTTGGTCTCATTAAACACTGCATTCATTTCCTGTCTGGTTTGTATGAAGGATTTACGTGTCGCGCAGGTGTTCGGAGTACAGTTCTTACAAAACTGAAAGCACCCAAAATCGCGTTACGCTTTTCTCTCCAGAATGACTAGGTAAGGTTGGAATCACAAGTCTGTTATTCATTGCTTACGGCATAAATTTGCCACCATGTTATACCAAAACGTTCGTCCATTCATCCTCTTTCATACAACACAAAAATGTTCTTTGCAAAAAAAGTTTATTAGAAGCAGGAGCCTGCCAAATAATTCAAGCGGGCTCTTTCCTTCTTTCGACGCCATGACAGATTCTTGGCCATATATATTTACCAATGGGCAAACTCTTGAATCCTGCTGTATTTAAACTTGATTTGCCAATCGTAAGTCCACTGAACTAGTCAATCTATACTATCTTGTAATCTTTGCATCTGAAGTGCCAGATGCTGCAACATCTAGATTAGTTTTTAGTTCCCTCTGCAAATACTTTGACAAGGTCATCATTTACCAATCTTGTTTGCTTTAGATACATTGAGTCGTTTGAAAGTTACCAATAGGCTCCTGTCCGCCCAGCGACCTTCCCCTTGACCCTGCTTGTGACCTCTATGTTTTATGCCCCCCAAGGGGCCCGGTACTCTCTAAGCACCCAAAACCTTAAAGAGAGATAACTGGCGGAAACCTTCCTATTGTAGTCTCCTGTATGACGGCTTACTAGTGCCAAAACCTCATAATTGTAATTATCAAGGAAAAATTAGTAATTTGTCCTTGATAATTACCATTTTCACGTGTTAATTACTAATTTTCCTGGGAAAATTACTAATTTTTCTAGAAAAATTACTAACTTTCACCTTCCATTACTAATTTTTAGTTTTGGCTCACTTCCTGACGGATTGCTAGTGCCAAAACTAAAATTTAGTAATTTTCCCATGAAAATGAGTAACTAACAGACGAAAACAGTAACTGACAGTGTTAATTAGTAATTATCACCTGATAATGGGTAACACCAGGTTTTTGTAGTAAGCTGTCACACTCCTGTCTGCCCAGCCGACCTTCCCTTTGACCCTGCTTGTGACCTCGATGTTTTATGCCCCCACTAGGGGCACGCTACTCTCTAAGCACCCAAAACCTCAGAGAGATAACTGGCGGAAACCTTCCTATTGAAACAAGCTTACTTGTACACTGTAGCCGGTTTTTCTTTTTATTCAAGTTATGATTCAACAATCTTTGAGAACTTATTTTCTGATGTTGTGAGTTCAAAAGCTACAAGGAAAAAATCTACAAGACAAGGGAGGTAACTGTTATTTGTCAGAATGTTTTTTGCATGGTTATTTTCCTGTCTGTTCATAAAAAATGTTTTAAATCAAAGACAGAATTCCTTTAGATAATTTCATGAACTATAAAAATTGATTACAAAGGTGTTTGAAGAAACAATACAAAAGAGGACAAGCAAACAAACAATTTCTGAACATGTACACTAAGTGAAGGAGACGGGCCGCCCATGAGGTGGAATGTGGCTGTGTTTTGTTGAAGGACAACCTGAATTGATTGCATCATTTTTATTTTGAGGTTAAGCTGTGTGAATGATGCACCAGTGTCTTCTGATTGTGTATGAGAACTTTCAAACATTCTGTTTCCAGTCAGATATGTTTGATTACTGGCACAGGCCTGAAATTACTGAAAAGCAACTGCTTGCACTCCTGCCAGCCATTCTGTGTGTGCATGTGTGGGGTGTGTGAGTGTGTTTAACCTTTGCCGGTCGTGGTGGGTCCGTGTGGACCCAGAAGGGTGTTTAATTGCAAATATATCTTAAACCAGTTTTAATTTTTTAATGAGCTTTCAAGAATGCCTCAGGCACCTAAAAAGCTCTTATGTTCTGAAAGATCATTAAATTTCAGCGAGAAGTAATTAAAAAAACAAAGGTCAAATTTAGACTACACACGGAAGACATCATGGGGGGGTCGTGCGGATCCATGTTTCTCAAACCGGCACGGTTGGCCTAGTGGTAAGGCGTCCGCCCCGTGATCGGGAGGTCGTGGGTTCGAACCCCGGCCGGGTCATACCTAAGACTTTAAAATTGGCAAACTAGTGGCTGCTCCGCCTGGCGTCTGGCATTATGGGGTTAGTGCTAGGACTGGTTGGTCTGCGCTGCGACTTCTGTCTTGTGTGTGGCGCACGTTAAAGGTCAAAGCAGCACCGCCCTGATATGGCCCTTCGTGGTCGGCTGGGCGTTAAGCAAACAAACAAACAAACAAACAAATGTTTCTCAAACTGAAGGAACTTACATAAAAACTAGGGAGAGAAGTTACAAACCTTCAGGTATTGGCTCTAAACATCATTTTCTACGATCTGTTTAATTTTGGAGTTAATAAGCAAGTCGTGTGGAGCGAAATTAATACATAACAATGTGGGTCCACACAGCCCCACAACGTCTACAGAAGGGTATTCACGTTTTTCCTTTTTTAAGAAGCTTTAGTTGGCACGGAAATAATTAAATTAATTATTTTGTTTTAATTCCTTCTTGCGAAAATGTAACCATGGCGTCTACGGAAGGGGATGCACGTTTTTGCTTTTTTGGAAAGGATGGGTCTACGGAAGGGTATGCATATTTTTCCTTCTTTGAGAAGCAAAATATGGGTCCGCACGGCCCCACGATGTCTTTGTGTGTAGTCGATAACCCGGTCGGGCGAAAGTTAACAGGTCTGCATTATTTTAAACAGCAAACAGGAGAAACATTTGATGTTTTTCTGGGATCATGATCAGCATTCTCATATGGCTTTGGTTTTACTTTCATTTTTCAGTGCCGGTCAGAGGTGCTGTGGCCACAGAGAACACAGCTACCATGCCTACAGTGCAGACTTTTGAAGGACAAGCTCCAGACAGCACTCACAGTGATACCTGGCTGAAACAAGAGGTACATTCAAGTACTGAGTGTGATACCTGGCTGCAACAAGAGGAACATTCTAGTGTCAAGTTTGGTGTCGGGCTGAAACAAGAGGAACATTCCAGTACGAAATTGGATTTGGGGCTGAAACAAGAGGAACATTCCAGTACTGAGTGTGATACCCGGCTGAAACAAGTAGATTCAAGTAATCTGAAGCAAAGCATGCACACATATTTTGTCACAGAGAAAAAACATGCATGTACCGAATGTGATGCAAGGTTCACTCTGTCTAGTAATACGAAGAAACACATGTTCACCCATACCTATTCAGGAGTGGAAAGGAACACATGTCCTGAGTGTGATGCTGGGTTTATACACTCGGGTACTTTGAACAAACACATGTTAACACATACAGGAGAAAAAAAGTATGCATGTTCAGAGTGTGATGCTACGTTTAAATTGCGTCAAAATTTGAAGCGACACATGTTGACACATGGGGAGAAAAAGTATGCATGTTCAGAGTGTGATGCTAGGTTTAAAATAGGTCAACATTTGAAGCGACACATGTTGACACATGGGGAGAAAAAGTATGCATGTTCAGAGTGTGATGCTAGGTTTAAAATAGGTCAACATTTGAAGCGACACATGTTGACACATGGGGAGAAAAAGTATGCATGTTCAGAGTGTGATGCTAGGTTTACACGGCGTCAATATTTGAAAGAACACATGTTGACACATACAGGAGAGAAAAAGTATGCATGTTCAGAGTGTTCTGCTAGGTTTATGCGGCATGGAAATTTAAAGCAACACATGGTGACACATACAGAAGAGAAAATGTATGCATGTTCAGGGTGTGATGCTAGGTTTAAACGGCGTCAAGATTTGAAACAACACATGTTGACACATACAGGAGAGAAAAAGTATGCATGTTTAGAGTGTGATGCTAGGTTTAAACGGCATAGAGATTTGAAAAATCACATGTTGACAAAAACAGGAGAGAAAAAGTATGCATGTTCAGAGTGTGGTGCAAGGTTTATAAAGCGTGGAGTTTTAAAAGAACACATGTTGACGCATACAGGAGAAAAAAAGTATGCATGTTCAGAGTGTGATGCTAGGTTTAAACGGCGTGGATGTTTGAACCGACACATGTTGACACATACGAGAGAGAAAAAGTATGCATGTTCAGAATGTGATGCAAGGTTTATTAGGCGTGGATCTTTGAAACAACACATGTTGACACATACAGGAGAAAAAAAAATATGTTGAAAAAACACAGGACAGAAAAAGTATGCTTGTTCAGTGTGTGATGCAAGGTTTATACAGCGTGCTAGTTTGAAGCGACACATGTTGACACATACAAGGGAGAAAAAGTATGCATGTTCAGAGTGTGATGCTAGGTTTATGCCGTGAGCAAATTTAAAGCAACACATGTTCACACATACCAAAAAAAAAAGTTTGCATGTTTAGAGTGTAATGCTAGGTTTATATGGTGTCAAGGTTTGAAACAACACATGTTAAAACACACAGGAGGTTGAAGCGTCACATGTTAACCCTTAGGCTGGTTGTCGCGACATATGTCGCGCTACTTTACGTATACTGTCACCTGGTTGTCACGACATATGTCGCACTGCTGGCTCAGTCTGTTTGGTCGGTTCTGATTACCTCCCATGGATGCGAAAAACTACACTGCGCCCAAAAAGTTAAGGATATTTTTTCAGTGGTATACCCCAGATGTTAAAGGCACAGTAAGCCTCCCGTAAACCATCACAGAGCTCCCCGAGCGTCTACATACAGTACAAGCATACTTCCATTTGAACGCTCACCGAACGGGAACATCCTGGCTGCTTTCTGTCGAGCGTGAGAAATTTTCAAAGAATTTATTTTCGTGGACTTGGGCTGCTACAACAATGGCGCCTCGTTTTGGTGCTGGATGGCTGTTATGATACCGGAAATCACGTCCGGACAGTAAACCTCCCGTAAACCATCACAGATACTGTCAGGCTTTTACACACAGTACAAACACGCTTCCATTTGAACACTCACCGAACGGGAACATCCTAGATCCTAGGTGCCCCACGTAAAGAGCGAGCAATTTTCAAAGAAATAATTTTTCGGATTGTCTCCATCTCAATCGGACCCATCCTGAACTCAGGTCAAAAATGAGTTACTTCCCTTCAACTGGCGATAGCCGTGGAGCGATGATTATCAGAATGATTCGGACCGTGGTGCGTTTTGGCGCTAGACCTAACTTTTAAAATCTAAATAATAAATTCTCAGCTTGTTACACAAACATTCTTAAATCATAAAAGAATTCTTTTTTCATCAAGACAAGATCAGTACAATTCGAAGTTTTGAAAGTTTGAAAAGCCCGAAAGCAGGGTCACGCAAGGTCGTGATTTTCGTAGCAGACGACGGTTTATAGGCAGTCAAAAGCCATCGCTAGTTCTTATGAATCACATTCGTTTTTTTCGTGAAAAGTCAGAGGTACATAACGTGCTATTGCAGATAAGCTCACAGCGAGCCCCATTCAAATTACAAACTGACGACTGCATTGTGAAAAAGGGAAACTGGATCACACGGGTTCACGATGGCTCAGGGGTAAGATAAACCACGCAAAAATAAATTCTTTGAAAATTGCTCGCTCTTTACTTGGGGCACCAAGGATGTTCCCGTTTGGTGAGCGTTCAAATGGAAGGGTGTTTGTACTGTGTGTAAAAGCCTGACAGTATCTGTGATGGTTTACGAGAGGCGTACTGTGCCTTTAAACAGCAATTTTTGGGTCAGAAATATACGTGTATTTGAAGATCAGTCTTTCTTCTGCTTAAAAATGTGTTTCTTGAATCTGAGCAATATTTGGGTATGACGTCACATGTCCGTGACCACGCCTACCCTAAAAAATGGCGTTTTTTGATGGCATGATTCACCTTCAACTGTTGAAACGGTGACTTAAAGGCACAGTAAGCCTCCCGTAAACCATCACAGAGCTCCCCGAGCGTCTAAATACAGTACAAGCATACTTCCATTTGAACGCTCACCGAACGGGAACATCCTGGCTGCTTTCTGTCGAGCGTGAGACATTTTCCAAGAATTTATTTTCGTAGACTTGTTCCGTTAACAACAACGGCGCCTCGTTTTTGCGCTAGACCTAACTTTTAAAATCTAAATAATAAATTGACAGCTTGTTACACAAACATTCTTTAATCATAAAAGAATTCGTTTTTCATCAAGACAAGATCAGAACAATTCGAAGTTGTGAAAGTTTAAAAAAAGAAAAGCCCGGAAGCAGGGTCACGCAAGGGTCGTAGCAGACGACGGCCGGTTTATCAGTGCAAATCGCCGTTCCTCTCAACAGTCAAAAGCCATCGCTGGAGTTCTTGTGAACCACAGCCGTTGTTTCGTGCATAAAAAAACGTGCTATTGTAGATAAGCTCACGTCGAGTCGCATTCAAATGACTAACTATGACGACTGCATTGTGAAAAGGGAAAACTGGATCACACGGGTTCACGATGGCTCAGGGGTAAGATAAACCACGCAAAAATAAATTCTTTGAAAATTGTTCGCTCTTTACGGAGGGCACCTAGGATGTTCTCAATTGGTGAGTGTTTAAATGAAATGGTGTTTGTACTGTGTGTAAAAGCCTGACCGTATCTGTGATGGTTTACGGGAGGCTTACTCTGCCTTTAAACTGAATAATATTTTGCATTTTTTACACCAAAAGGTTTATTTGGTGTCTTACCTAACAAGTCATACAAATTTCGTTCAAATCCGCCGCACAGTTAGGCTGATCCAACGTGTAAAAGAAAGCGACAACAATCCTGAAAAACAAAAAAATCCAGGGTTTTTATGGTGTTTTTGCGGGGTAGCCGCAGTTGATATGCAATAAATCACAGAGCAATGACAAAAACCCTCCTCTGGATATGTTCCAGTACTTAGGTCAAACAGAACCCAAGAATGGACGTTGTAACGGTTTTCCGTTACAAATTTTGAAACGTTTGTAACGTCTAAACAAGTCGCGGAAGGCGAAAATACAATATTTAGTCAAGTAGCTGTCGAACTCACAGAATGAAACTGAACGCAATGCCATTTTTCAGCAAGACCGTATACTCGTAGCATCGTCAGTCCACCGCTCATGGCAAAGGCAGTGAAATTGACAAGAAGAGCGGGGTAGTAGTTGCGCTAAGAAGGATAGCACGCTTTTCTGTACCTCTGTTTGTTTTAACTTTCTGAGCGTGTTTTTAATCCAAACATATCATATCTATATGTTTTTGGAATCAGGAACCGACAAGGAATAAGATGAAAGTGTTTTTAAATTGATTTCGACAATTTAATTTTGATAATAATTTTTATATATTTAATTTTCAGAGCTTGTTTTTAATCCGAATATAACATATTTATATGTTTTTGGAATCAGCAAATGATGGAGAATAAGATAAACGTAAATTTGGATCGTTTTATAAATTTTTATTTTCTTTTACAATTTTCAGATTTTTAATGACCAAAGTCATTAATTAATTTTTAAGCCACCAAGCTGAAATGCAATACCGAAGTCCGGGCTTCGTCGAAGATTACTTGCCCAAAATTTCAACCAATTTGGTTGAAAAATGAGGGCGTGACAGTGCCGCCTCAACTTTCACGAAAAGCCGGATATGACGTCATCAAAGACATTTATCAAAAAAATGAAAAAAACGTTCGGGGATTTTATACCCAGGAACTCTCATGTCAAATTTCATAAAGATCGGTCCAGTAGTTTAGTCTGAATCGCTCTACACACACACACACAGACAGACAGACACACACACACACGCACATACACCACGACCCGACCCTCGTTTCGATTCCCCCTCGATGTTAAAATATTTAGTCAAAACTTGACTAAATATAAAAACAAATGTAACATGCACGCAACTTTGTATACTTTGCAAAGAATGGTGCCATTACATGTGTGCCAAGTTTCAAAAACATTCTTTCACGGGCTCAAAAGGTATGATCGTTTGAAAAGAGGTGAAAAATACTGCCCCTGGTGTCTTTTGCTCAACTTTTTTTTAGGACTTTTTCTATAATTTTGATTCTCGTTCTCCGATAGGATGGGGATAGCCTTTCACGGATGATGCGAATCACTTGCTTGGTAGAAGTTGCAGAAAAGAACTTTTCGCGTGTTTTGAACACAGCTCTGCTGTATAAAAAAGAAGTATATAGTACACAGATTACAAAGAATCAAATAACAGAAAAATGCAGACATGACGTCATATAATTCCAAAAATATGACGTCAGATGGAGGCAACACTGGGTTTTTCTCATCGTCGTCTTGATAGCGGCAGGACACAATCTGGCATTTGCTGTGACGAATCAGACAGTTTGAATGCTACGAAATGGAGCTGTGGAGATGGACATCGCCAGGTTTTTAAGAGTCTGGAAGAGCATTAGTGGAAAGAGTGTGTCCTGATCACTCAGCTCTCTTGATATGAGTTTTGCAGACGTCTAAATATAGAACAGCAGAGCGGAGTGAGATTTTACTTTTTATTTCTTCAAAGTCATGAGGCTATATATCTTTTGAGCCCACGAAAGAATGTTTCTGAAACTTATTTTGTTTCTAGGACGTTATGAACGTTTGCACATTTTTAACGGAAAACCGTTACAACGTCCATTCTCGGGTTCTGCTTGCTCCAAGTACTAGCGCGAATCGAGATGAGGGTCTTTGTCATCGTTCTGTGTTATTTGGAGAGGCTGCTATTTGTAGTTTTATGTATTGCATATCAACTGCAGCTACCCAGCAAAAGCACCACAAAAACCCTGGATTTTTTGCTGTTTTTCAGGATAGTGGTCGCTTTCCTTTACACGCTAGATTAGCCTGACTGCGCGACGGATTTAAACGGATTTGAACGAACTTTGTATGGCTTGTTAGGTAAGACACCAAATAAACATTTTGGTGTAAAAAGTGCAAAATATCGTTCAGTTTAAGTTGCCGTTTTGACTGTTGATGGTGAATCATGCCGTCAAAAAACGCCATTTTTGAGGGTAGGCATGGTCACGAACATGTGACGTCATGCCCAAATATTGCTCAGATTCCTGAAAGGCATTTTTAAGCAGAAGAAAGACTGATCTTCAAATACACGTATATTTCTGACCCAAAAACTGCTGTTTAACATCTGGGGTATACCACTGAAAAAATATCCTTAACTTTTTGGGCTCAGTGTATATGACCGTTTTTCTTTATTTTTCTCTCTGTTAATTCACCAGTGGCTATGTAACATGTGTTACAGAATTGCACCAGTGTAAGGGTTAACACATTCAGGATTGAAGAGTCATACATGATTTGAAAATAATATGACAATTATTAAAACATTCAGTGTAATAGTATAGAGCGACTTACACTCTTCAAAAAAAGTTAAGGATCGGTTGAAAAAACGGATCTGATTATAAAAAATTGCCAAAAAATTAAACATCGACATAATAATTAAAAGATTAATGTGTTTGAATTAACAAATGAACAATGAGTCTTGACCTAGAATTTTGTTTGACAGGCAGAGTTATTTCCCTTTGTGGGACTTCTCAAAAGCTTCTGCATTTTGGAAGAAAAAGGGTGTTTTTTATAGCCCCATGAAATTTGCGGAACGCATGCCAGGGCAAAAGGTTGTGATGCACGTGCTACAACAGAGTCCTGGCTATGAACATCGCTCACCAGCTTGTGTTTAAAGGTTGACACGCTGACACAATTATGCACAGTAGCAACATGCCCCCACGAAAAAAACTGAGCGATTTGGATGCTGGAAGGGCAATAGGATGGCTACAAGACGGTGTTGCTGCCAGGCAAGTGGCCCAGAGGCTTGCAGTGGCTCCCTCTGTCATCATCAGACTAAAACAGAGATTCCACGCAACTGGAAGAGTGCAGGAGCGACAACATTCTGGTCGGCCCAGAGTCACCACACAAAGAGAAGATCGCTTCATTCAGAGGCAGGCCATGCAACAAAGAATGGCTACGGCAAACATTAGGCAACGCCTACAAGCTACCACCAACACTGTTGTTGAGTGGTCAGACGATCCGAAACCGCTCACACAACTTTGGCTTGCGTGCAAGGCGTCCAGTCCGAGGAACAACCCTGACTGCAAATCACCGAGCAGCTCGCCGAGCCTGGTGCACTCAACATGTGAGGCGGCAACGTCAGAAGTGGGCTCAGGTGTTGTTTACAGATGAGTCCCGCTTTTGCTTGGAACCTGCTGATGGTCGCATCCAAGTGTAGAGGCGTCGCGGAGAGCGCTTCGCAGAAGGCGCTGTTCTGGAACGACAGCGCTTTGGTGGAGGCTCTGTGATGGTCTGGGGAGGGATCAGCACACGTCTAAGGACACCTCTGTACCATGTAGTGGGCAACCTGACCGGTGTCCGCTACCAGAATGAGATCCTGCAACCCCTGGTCGTTCCAGCCCTCCAAGCGATCGGCCCTCGTGCGATTCTTCAGGATGACAACGCACCTCCCCATCGCTCTGCAGCTGTAAACACCTTCATCCAGCAGGCCAGGGTCAACAGGATGCTGTGGCCAGCCAACAGCCCGGACCTGAACCCCATAGAGCACATGTGGGACGAGCTTTGTCGTCAGGTACCGCAACATCACCCTCCTCCTGCCAATCTGGGTCAACTGCTGCAATGGCTCCAGCAGGAGTGGAATGGAGTTCCCAGGGCATTCATATGCAACCTGATCCGCTCCATGCGCCAACGATGTGTTTAGTTCCTGGCACACAACGGAGGGTACATGCGTTATTGACACTGATTCACATTGTTGTGAATTCCATTTTCGAGGGTTGTTACGTTTGACACACTCTAGCTAAATTGTCGCTGCCTCGTTCGATCTTTGCTTTGTTTGTCATTACTCCTTGGTTGTTCAATTATATAATTTAAAAAAAAGAAAGAGTTTGGTCTTGTCTGTTTTGTGTGGCGTGCTTGTAAAAAAGTGATCCTTAACTTTTTTTGAAGAGTGTATGTTAACCTTCACTGTATAACGCTTTGGACTACACAGCCCGGTTGATGTGGGTCAAGTATGACCCATACTTTCCAAAGAAAGATTCAATGTAAAAAGTATGGGTCGTGTACGACCAACGCCATCCGAATATGGAAACAGCGGGGAAATTCTTTACGAAACTCAATATGGGTTGTCCAAGTTACATCATCGTTTGTTTACAAAGATAATCTTTCAAAAGTTGGGCAATGGCAAGGTCGTATGGTGATTGCAGATTACATGAAGTCTCAATGAAACACTCCAAATATGTTCAGAGCTAAAGACGATTTTGTGAGGCTCTGGGTCCTCCACGACCCACGAAGCACGGTAAAGGTTAAAACATAGAAGGAAAACAGTACATGTACGCGCATGTACTGTGTGTAATGCTAGGGTTACTTAGTATGGACATTGGAAGCAACGTAAGCTTACACATGTAGGATGGAAACAACATATGGCCATGGCTCAGAAATGGTGTCCTTGTTAACTAATTGTTGTTAACAGAGATGCACCGCCCTGATATGGCCCTTCGTGGTCGGCTGGGCGTTAAGCAGACAAAAAAACAAACAGAGATGCACTTGGAGAACAAAACCATGTTAGTTACATCTGACACATGTTAAGGTTTCTTTTCCCAATTGAAAAAAATACCAGTTAGGTATTTTTGTGTAATTATGATGCAATTTCTGGAAAATATATACCACGTTTTCGGCAGTTTTTTATGACATGTTAACAGTGGGTATATCTGAATCAAATTTATGTCTCATTGTGGGGGGAACAAAGGTGAAAACTAACTTTTTTTTAACTCAGAAAAGTCTGCAGAATTCATTGCATACCTTCTTTTCAAAAACATTCATTGTGTGACGAGGATTGTGGCCGGAAACACCAGGGTGATGTTCATAACTATTTGTCGTAAGAACTCTTGTAAATAAATGCTTGCTTGCTGTCAGTAATCAAAACTACTGCCACCTTGTTGAATTTCATATTTGTGATCAGACCACTGTTGAGAATCTTTTGCAACTTAAAAATTCCTGATTTGTGTTATGGTTTGTTGCTAAACAGAGCCAAACTGATGAACTTGCCATTTTGTCGTAAGAATACTGTGTTATGAACAGCATTTTTTAATCAGACAATTGCCAACCAGTACTGTTCTAAATTCCACCATTTGAGCATCAGAACACTTCATTTAGGGAGCCTTTTGGGTTTAACAGCCGAAAAAATGTAAGATGACAAAGGAATACATTGAGAAAATAAGCGAACAAGTTGTGTCGTAAGATTTTCAGACAGAGTTATGAACTACAATGCTCACTGGTTTTTTCCTTGTACTTTGTGGATTTTTCCCTTTGCAGTGGTCATTGACTTACTGTGATAGATAAATAAGTTGTGTGGGTTCAAGTAATATGTGACATCTCAGGGACGTAGCACACCTAATAAAAGTGGTAGGGCGGAAAAAAATGGAAGACAAAATGCTGAGACAGCTAAGGAAATATGGGGCTTACACTACCGCCCCCCCCCCCCCCCTTCCCGTCCCCTTGTAATGGTCTAAAAAAGAAAGAAAACATGATGCGATTTCGTGCCTTCTGAGCTCAGTTCCATCTATTGTTCAGTCATACTGCCGGAGACTAAGGATTAAATCCTAAAGAATTTATTTTATAATGGCTGCGCTCAGCATGGAACACTTAACATGCATACACAATTCGACTCCATTTGAAGATCGCACGGCCGAGATATGATCGATTAAAAGTTCGATACAGAGAGATCATGGCATCACTCGCCTGCCATTCTGCAGCAGGAAGAGGGGGGATGAGGGGGTTCCTGGATAGAGGGTAAGGGAGGCTGGCTATCAGTAATCTGATCGCCGTGACCGCGCGCTCGCCGGATGCTCTCACCATAACTCTGGTCTGACAGCACAGCCTGTCTTTGATACCATCTTGCTGGAATCTTCACAGTTTGATTATTTGAAGCAGTTTTTCACTTCAGTCTTTGTGATACACCAGAGCTGCATGGACGTTTATTTGTGGTCATCTACAACTTTAAAACAATGAAGGTTAGTTTTGGTTTGACTTTTCCATAAAATACTTTAACTGAAGGTTTCACTGTCTGTACTGCCGCCTGAAAAACTCTCTTTTAGCAAGGATTTGTATGGCTGAACATTCCAGTCAAAATTACTATTTTCATGTGTTTTAGTTGTTTTCCTCTAGAATCAACTGATTACATAAGTAACATGCAGGACGCACTATATATTATTGTGGTATTTAATGGTGGTGCTGTTATCAATGTTGAACATTACAAATGTGTGTTCATGAAAACTATTTTACTTGCAGCACTTCAAAGGCTACCACAATGGATGATCCATTAAAAACCTGTCCAATATGCAACGAACCATGTGACGTCGAGTTTAATACCCTGGGAAAGAAAGGATGTGCAAGTATGTTCTCTCTCTTGATTTGTTTCAATTCTTATGATAAATTTGAGTTTCTTAGTGTTCCGTATACTATAACGTTTGTTTGTTTGTTTGTTTGTTTTATGTCTTTTTTATTTTGTTTGTTTTTGTTCTTTTGTTGTTTTTTCCCTTTGGTGTTCTTTTACATGTTGTGCTGTATTTGTAGTTTGTTGTATTACTGGGTGTCATCCAGTGAGACTTATCAAAGCAAGTGTGTGGGGTCATAGCCGGTTAACAAATTGCGTGCTTCTGTTGAAATGTCTATAAAAAAGAGTTTGTAGTGAGCAATGTTATTTGTTTGTTGATACAGGAATCAAGGATTCGAGCCAGAGAAGACAGAACAGAACCGTTCAGCCTACAGTTGGTCAAAGGGTGCATATCGAGTGTCGAAGGGATTACACCAACGACAATAATATCGAGAAAGACTTAAGACAGCAAAACAGAGATACCGATAAGACTGAGCTTGGAGAGCGAAGCACACGATCTAAGCAACACAGATTTGACTTTGCAAGTTGCTTCTTTTTCTGTGGGACTCGGGTAAATCTTTCCAAAACACGTGGACCTGATGAGGCATACAGAGTCAGAACATTATCTTTACAAACTGAAATTTTGAAAAAAATGTGACGAAAGAAATGATGAGTGGGCAGATATCGTCAAGGGAAAGCTTGAATTTGCAAGAGACCTGCATGCAGGAGATGCTGTGTACCATATAACTTGTAACTGTAACTTCAGAACGCTTGGTCTGTCAATTCCCAAACGTTATAATGACAAGCCAGGTGCATACGCACTGACAAACGCTCCAAGCCGAAGTGTGGGTAGACCACCGGACACTGAAAAACTTGAAGCTTTTGAGAAAACAGCAGAATATCTCATTAACCACGATGACGAACAGATCACCATCGGAGAGCTTGTGCAGAAAATGCAAGAGTTCAGTGGAGGGGTTGGTTACACCACCAAATGGATGAAGGAAAAGCTCTTGGAGAGATTTGATGAAAAAATCATCATAGCGAACATTCTGGGCAAGTCTAATGTTGTAACATTCCGCACAACAGCTAAATCCATTCTTCATGATTTCTACAGTTCTCCGAAGACTAATGACGACGAAAGTGAAAAACTGAAGCTGGTGAAAGCTGCTGCAGCACTGATAAAGAATGAAATAAAAGCTGCTTCTGCAACGACAAACAAGGAATATCCAACATCAGAGGATATTTCTTCAGGGGCGTACAACCTGGACTTTGTTCCCCAGTCCCTTCAGCTTTTCCTGCGTTTGATTTTCAGCGAAAAAGATGCTGACAATAAAATTGCATCTGTGGGACAAGCAATTGTCCAGGCAGCTCGACCTAGGGTTGTCATCGCCCCACTTCAAATTGGACTTGGAGTCCAAATGCACCACCATTTTGGCTCCCGATATCTGATCGATGTGTTGAATGCGATGGGCTTCTCGTCTTCCTACACAGAGGTGCAGAGATTTGAGGCAAATGCAGCTGTGTCCCAAAGTACAGATATTCCAGGATGTGCCAAGAATGTGATTCTACAATACGTGGCTGACAATGTGGATCACAATTCCTGTACCTTGGATGGATACAATTCTTTCCATGGTATGGGAATGATTGCTACCACAACTCCTGGAACACGACGAACAACGCCTATTCCTAGGTTGGATGTCACCTCCAAAGATTCAAAAGAAAAGGGAACAATTGACATCGTGTATTTCCAGTCAAAGGCAGTTCACTTTGGGAACACTACATACAGGGAACTAGAAAACCTGCGAGCTGTTGACCCATCTATACACCTTGATGTCTTGTGGAAGGTGGTGTGGCCGCTGAAGCCTGCAAGACCTTTATGGTCTGGAACGATGCAGGCTGTCCACAACGACCGTCACCCTGGTAAGTCGAGCGTTTTCTTCTTGCCAATGATCGACATGAACCCTGGTGATCTGACTTGCATTCACCCCACACTGCTGTTCACGGCGAAGGAAGCAAAGAGACATGGCTCGACTCCAGTGCTCACTTTCGACCAGCCCCTATTTTGGAAAGCCCATGAGATCGTCGCCAACAAACCTGATGATGCTGACTTGGCCTCCATTGTTCTAAGGCTTGGAGGTTTTCACATGGAAATGAGCTTTTTGGGCTGCATTGGACGTTTGATGGAGGGCAGCGGTCTGCAGGAGGTGCTGGAACTGACATATGCACCAACAGCTGTCAACTACATGCTTCAAGGCAAGGCAGTGTCCCGAGCAGTTAGAGGCCACTTTCTGGTTGACTCGGCTCTGAACGCACTCCTGACCTCACAAACGTTCAAAATCTCTCTGCCACTCCCAGACCTGGATGTGACACTAAGTGACGTCTCCATTGAGGAAATTGATAGCACAGATGTACCAGAAGATGTGCAAATTGCTGGGACAGTGGATGATATCGCGCCATCAGCAAATGAAGATGCTCCTATCTCATGTGAGGAGCCTGATGGGGACCTTGCCCGTGCAGCCAACATGTGGGACTTGTTGATGAGTGGAGCTATCCCGCTAGGAGAAGTTTGCGTTGATGAGACAATCGCATCGATTCAGCTAAAACTAGAACGCCAAAAGCAAACCCTCAAGTGCCACCCCACAGCTGCACTGTGGATTCAGTACATGGACATGGTTGACATTCTGCCCAAGTTCCTCAAAGCTGAACGCACAGGAAACTGGGACCTGCATCTGTCCACTGTCCATGAAATGATGCCTTTCATGGCAGCAGCAGGGCACAACCTCTACACCAAATCCCTCCACCTGTATCTCCAGGACATGCTGCAGCTGAAAGAAACTCACAAGGATGTCTACCAGAGCTTCCAAGCCGGTCACCATGTACGCAGGACGGATCGATGTTGGGCAGGCCTTTCTACAGACAGATGATTAAGAGAACAACTAGCATTGCTCTTTGGAGAATGTACAAATATGTATTGGAGACTTTCTTTATTTCTATGACAGTGACCGGTGTGAGATGTTTTTCAAATGTACAAATGTGTATTGGAGCCTTTCTTTATTTCTATGACAGTGACTGATGTTGTGAGATGTTTTTCAAGGGACATAATTATTATCATTCCTGTTGTTTCCTGATTTTTTTCTGATTACGGAATGTGTTCACAGATATTTGTATTCAGTGAATGCATTCATTGAGTGTTTTATGACTGCTTTGATGCTCAATTCTGCAGTCTGCAGTCGACCAATGCATGACTAACGCTGTGAATACATTATTGGTCAATAATGTTTATGAATGTTGTGCAATGTTTGTGTAATGATGTTGGAGTTATGTGCTTTGAATTTAAAATGTTGTCGATTATTTGATTATGTGATGCTTTATCTAATCAATTGCCTTGTTTACGTTTGTTGTTTCATTGCTTGTGTTTGAATGGTTTGCTTTTGTATACCCTGCTCCCTTGTCACGCGGTAGACTATCCAGCGACTTCCTGACATCATTCATCTTACTTTTCTTAGTTTACACTGCAAACTTTGTGGCCTTTTTACATGTTGCTTGAGTGCGCTTACATTCTCCTGTACAGGAATACTTATGTTTTTGTAGAACAAAACCTTCACAAAGATGATGTTTGGTTTAAAATGAGTACAGTATTCTACTTTTAGTTGAAAACAATAAATATGACCTTGTGTACCAGTTACTTTGGAATTTCCCCTGTGTGTGTGTGTGTGTGTGTGTGTGTGTGTGTGTGTGTGTGTGTGTGTGTGTGTGTGTGTGTGTGTGTGTGTGTGTGTGTGTGTGTGTGTGTGTGTGTGTGTGTGTGTGTGTGTTTAGTGCGTGTATAAAAAAAATATTCGTTATGCTGCTGAAAATGATTACACAGCCTTCACTTCACGCATAAACAACAAATTTGACCTTATGACCCAATGACCTTGACCTTTTGATTTTTAATATCTTAGACATTTTTTTATATTGTAATCATAAACTGTGACTTGCATGTTATATTTGATGTTCGTGGTGTCAAAACAGTTCAGACAATGTAAAAAACGTAGAATCGCTTTGTGACAAAATACACACTGACAAACACACTTGATAACTTTTTTAAAAATAATTATATTTTTCTCGATTTTTGACCAGACATACTACAAACATAGCAGAACATGAATCTGAAAACAGAAATTCTTTAGCAATAAATCCTTGGTTATGGTGCCATTTTCCGTAGACTGACTAGGCAATCTAATCATCTTTCCATCCTCCACCAAACAACGGGCTGGTGAATGTATCAGTGATTATCAATCGACTTACATTTATATCTAAATTCCGATACGTTGAATGTGATGAGCACTTACTTCAAATGACTTTCGTCTTCATTATTGTCTAGTGTGTTAAAAAGCAAGGATTGACAAACTTCTAAACAAGCAATTTATTGATCCGTCCAGCCATCAACATTGGCAGCCTGAGTGATGACTGAAAAATAGAGGGATTTGTCAGAATATTTTTAGCGCGTTTTCGATCCATCACAACCAGGATGCACACTTGTGTCCATTGTTCAATTCTCTCTCTACATGTTGTTTCATGTGACACTGTTAACCCCACAAGTTACTGTGTTACTCAATTGTTATGGCGTACTTACGGTTGACACACAATCACTCACCCCTCAGTCTGACCCCAGCTTCACACACAGAATATACAAAACATTTCTTACCTCCATTGTTTCTCATGGGAGCAGACGGACGAAGAAGCAATTTTCGCCAATACTTTTATGGCCTGACGGAACTCGTCACGTGTGACGTTCTCGTCAAAATAAGACGTCATCCTATTCCAGCAGTTGACCAAGACTAACACACCAAAAAAAAACCCAAAAAAACCGACCTTATGCCATCGCGTGAATACTACGTGGGGTGTTCTGTTGGTAGATCTCTCTCTCTCTCTCTCTCTCTCTCTCTCTCTCTCTCTCTCTCTCTCTCTCTCTCTCTCTCTCTTTTTTTTTTTTTTTTTACGGAAAAAGTGGTCGGGCAGTCGCCCTACATGCCCTACCGGGTGCTACGTCCCTGCATCTTGAATCGACATCTTCCAAGGTGTCAAAACACACAATTTTCCTACTGAATTTGGTGTAAAGTTATGAACATGCATTTTTTCAAAAATAGTTAAGGAAGTATCAAAGAAATAATCACAAAGTGCATGTTTACAATTATGGTTTTATAGAAATAAACTTTCTGGCACATTTTCATTTTGATTAACATTGACAAAGTTGTTTCATAACTTTCCCCACAAAATGAGTGTTTGATGCATGTGGGTCCTAAAGTAAAGGACTGTATTGTCACTTAAGATTCAGAAAGGGAATCAAAGGTCAATAAGTCTCAGATGTATACAGTTGGTACTAATCTGCAGGTTTTAACTGGAGCAAAATGTTCTGCAGATTGTGTTTACTGGCACAGTTCATAACTTTACGCCAAAGGTCTGCTGTGTAATTTGTGTTCAGTTATGAACAACGACCTAACTCTCTTTGCTAACACTATGTCCATATATTCAGAAAGAAACAAATAGCTTAGGATACTGTAGTTTGCCTCGTGTGGTCCAGGAGAATAAGCACATTTAAATGTTTGTGATAGAAATGTATGTTCATAACCTTACGTAGCAATCTGACAATGTTAGAACTTGTAAAGTTATGAACTGTCAAACTAAATTTCTTGGTATTGGCTTTTCTTTATTCCTTTTTGTCTTACCATGTATTTCTTATGCCATATTTACCCATTTTGTTGATATTTTGTTTTTAAAGTGGCAGGCTGGTCTTTGACTGCGTTCGTCTTTGTCGTGTTATGTTATGAACTGCATGCACCATATCGATGCCAATGTTTTTGTCTATACTGTGTAATTTGAGTAATTCACAATATTTTTACTCCATCAACCTAATTAGCTCGTATCTGAATGAGTTTTCAATCATGAGAGTGCTCCCATGGGGTCGCCTTCACGCGGCCGGAGCGTTTGAACAGAGCTACCCCACCCCTTTACTTCTCTTCTTTTGTCTTATTTCTGCCTTACCAGTCCTTTCACCTATATTTCCTTCCAAGAAAACTCTCCCTACTATTCCCTGCAGTTTTCCAATTCTTTTCTTGTTGTCTTATTTCTACCTGACTGGATCCATCACCTTTATTTCACTTACCAAAAGTCTTCTTTTCCACATCCTTATTTCTCTGCACCCCGCATGTCGTAAGAGGCGACTAACGGATTCTGTTTCTCCTTTTACCCTTGTTAAGTGGTTCTTGTATAGAATATAGTCAATGTTTGTAAAGATTTTAGTCAAGCAGTATGTAAGAAATGTTTAGTCCTTTGTACTGGAAACTTGCATTCTCCCAGTAAGGTCATATATTGTACTACGTTGCAAGCCCCTGGAGCAATTTTTTGATTAGTGCTTTTGTGAACAAGAAACACTTAACAAGTAGCTCTATCCCATCTCCCCCCTTTCCCCTATCCCATCTCCCCCCTTTCCCTCGTCGCGATATAACCTTCGTGGTTGAAAACGACGTTAAACACCAAATAAAGAAAGAAAGAATCATGAGAGTCGTCTTTGTTCAGATTTTTGAGCAAGATTGTTGTAAAGTTATGAACTCCTTCATGGTTTTTTTCCCGCAGTGGGGCACTGCGGTTATGAAATTAAAAGCCCCTCCTGTTTTTGGAACCACAGGAGCTTTCTAGTTTGCTGTTAGGTAGATTTTTGGTTCCTCTTTCCTGTCATGCTCTCTTTTTCTTCATGAATTCTTTTCTTTTTTCTGCCTTCTTGCTCATTCACCTGTATTTTTTCCAAAAATCTCTTCTCTTGCCGCTTGTCTCGCGATTCATGTATAGTTTAATCTGTTAGTGTTCTGATGTAAGTCCAGCAGTAGATAGGTTAAGCCTATTTTAACATACTGGAAACTGGTAATCTTCCAGTAGGTATTAATTTAGTTTTACTAAAGCCTGCTGGGACACAAGTAATGGGTTAGTGCATTTGTAAACAGGAATCGCTTGACAAGTGGCCCCCTTCATCCCCCCCTTCCTCGTCCTGATATGGCTCTGCGTAGTCGGCTGGACGTTAAGCAACAAATAAACAAACAAACAAACAAACATGGTTTTTTAGAATGATAGCTGAGCACTTAAAGTTACAAAATACATGTATTCAATTGGATTATTGTTATCTCTCTTGGGTGCATGTCTTCTGGACATGTGTAATGTATCAAAGTTCTGCACCATTTGACTGCTAGTAGCAAAATATAACTGTCACGGTGTAAAGTTATGAACAAAACAAGTCACGTAAGGCGAAGTTACTACATTTAGTCAAGGTGTGGAACTCACAGAATGAAACTGAACGCACTGCATTTGTTCACAATGACCGTAGTCCGCCGCTAGTGCAAAAGGCAGTGAAAGTGACGAGCCTGTTCAGCGCGGTAGCGGTTGCGCTGTGCTGCATAGCACGCTTTACTGTACCTCTCTTCGTTTTCATTTTCTGAGTGTGTTTTTAATCCAAACATATCATATCTATATGTTTTTGGAATCAGGAACCGACAAGGAATAAGATGAAATTGTTTTTAAAACGATTTCGGAAATTTAATTTTAATCATAATTTTTATATTTTTAATTTTCAGAGCTTGTGTTTAATCCGAATATAACATATTTATATGTTTTTGGAATCAGAACATGATGAAGAATAAAATAAAAGTAATTTTGGATCGTTTTATCAAAAAATAATTTTAATTACAATTTTCAGATTTTTAATGACCAAAGTCATTAATTAATTTTTAAGCCTCCATGCTGAAATGCAATACCGAAGTCCGGCCTTCGTCGAAGATTGCCTTGCCAAAATTTCAATCAATTTGATTGAAAAATGAAGGTGTGACAGTGCCGCCTCAACTTTTACAAAAAACCGGATATGACGTCATAAAAGACATTTATCGAAAAAAAGAAAAAAATGTCTGGGAATTTCATACCCAGGAACTCTCATGTAAAATTTCATAAAGATCGGTCCAGTAGTTTAGTCTGAATCACTCTACACACGCACAGACACATACACACACACACACACATGTATACACCACGACCCTCGTCTCGATTCCCCCTCTATGTTAAAACATTTAGTCCAAACTTGACTAAATGTAAAAAGGTAATAACTTATTTTTCGGCCTGTGTTTAAGTTTTTAACTTGATTTTTGACTGGTTGTTGACAATATGATTATTTTTGTCAATTGACTTAATATTTCAGTTAACTCACTATCTGATGTCCGGCTTTAGTCAGTTTTTCCTGTTTTTGTGCTTAAAATTTTACAATGTTCGTTACATCAGGCTTAATGAGATTTTTGTACCTAGATTTGCATGTGGTACCCATCAGAAATTATTTTACTTACATTTGTGGTTTGCTTTATACCAATTCCCTTTTTATTTGCTCAGAAGAACATTGAGTTTTAGTCTTAATTATCTGAGTACCCTCACATTGTTGTAAGGTTATGAACTGCATAACTAGACTTCATAATCTCTAAGTTTGTGTCTTGAACTTCGTTCCGGTACTATACTATACTGTTTCATTTGAGGGTTTCTTACCCAGTACAACTTTTATTTTTCATGCTGTGTCATCTGTTTTCTCTAAATCAGCACTTTAATTGTGTGACATGGTGTAAGTGTTAACAGCAGGGCCGGACCAAATGAGTTGTAAGGGGGGGGGGGTCCTCCTTTTTTTGGGGGGCAAATCAGCGAAGTGGCGAAGCCACAAGCGCGCGCCTGCGAAGCAGGCGCGTGAACTAGGGGGGTCCGAAGGCATGCTCCCCCGGAAATTTTTTTAAAAACGGTTAAAATCTGTGCAATCTGGTGCATTCTGGGCCTTGTTTTGAGGGTTAAGAGCAGCATTGTGGGGGGGGGGGGGGGGGGTACCTTTTTCTCATCTGATTTCACATTGAATAAAATTTGTTAGAGACACACACAAAATTTATTTACAAAAAAATAACACCAAAAAAAACCATTCAAAGCAAGGTACATGCTTTTTCCAGGGGGGGGGGGGGAGGGGGTTCCGGAACCCCTGGAACCCCCCCCTGGGTCCGGCCCTGAACAGCACATGTGCACTCTTTTGTGAACTATGTGCCCAATTAGAGTCCGATTTCTCTCAAACTACCCCCACGCGGGTTAGGGGGAAGAAATTACCCGATGCTCCCCAGCATGTCGTAAGAGGCGACTAACGGATTCCGTTTCTCCTTTTACCCTTGTTAAGTGTTTCTTGTATGGAATATAGTCAATTTTTGTAAAGATTTTAGTCAAGCAGTATGTAAGAAATGTTACGTCCTTTGTACTGGAAACTTGCATTCTCCCAGTAAGGTAATATATTGTACTACGTTGCAAGCCCCGGGAGCAAATTTTTGATTAGTGCTTTTGTGAACAAGAAACAATTGACAAGGGGCTCTATATCCCCCCCCCCCCCCCCCCCCCCCCCCCCCTTCCCTGTCGCGATATAACCTTGAACGGTTGAAAACGACGTTAAACACCAAATAAAGAAAGAAAGTGGTTGAAAACGACGTTAAACACCAAATAAAGAAATTCTCTCAAACTTGTATTGTTTGAATTGTTATCTTTGTCTCATTGAGCTATGCCCTATGCAAGTCATATTTTCAGTAAATCACTTTGTGTCACAATTTTCGACACCAAATCTGAGCCATGGCCATTGTTACGCGAATTTTTCTTTTCTAATACTAAAATCCCATATTTGACTTTCAATTACGATTCAGCTATCGGCTGATATTGTCCAAGGCAATTTAGGACAGAAATCAACAGCATGAATTATAATTTCTTTTAATTGCTCCTCGACCTTACACAATGTAAGAAATGTTAAGTCCTTTGTACTGGAAACTTGCATTCTCCCAGTAAGGTCATATATTGTACTACGTTGCATTAGCCCCTGGAACAATTTTTTGATTTAGTGCTTTTGTGAACAAGAAACATTTACCAAGTGGCTCTATCCCATTTCCCCCCTTTCCCTGTCGCGATATAACCTTGAACGGTTGAAAACGACGTTAAACACCAAATAAAGAAAGAAAGACCTCACACAAGGTTAATTGACTCAGGTCATGCATTAATAATATATCTTAGATTCAGTTCTTCACTTCACAACACCATAATTATGGTTATTGTTCATTGATTTCGACATCAATATTATTTTCCGGAAACGTGGCTCATTATCATACAATTCCAAATGACGATGATGAAAGTTCTTTGGTTACTTGGAGGTAATGAAACAGATATGATATGATATGATATGATATGATATGTTGACAGACTGGTACTTAGGCTGTTGAGCCTTTGTCTGATCTTTTGATCAGTTGCTATCCTAGCCTAACTTTGAGCTAGGTAACCTACACGATCTTTTGACCGTGGCCTATTCTATCAACTTTTTCTTGGCTGGTGGGAATTTGTAGTGAGAGGCATACTGACATTTGGGCTATACATATAGTCTTTCAGTGCATTGTCCAAGCGATTTTTGAAACTGTTCATTGTCGGCGCTTCTACCACAATCTTGTTTAAGGAGTTCCATGTGTCTATGATTCTGTTCGTGAAGAAAGATTGTCGGAGAGCTGTTCTGCATTGTTTCTTCTTGAGCTTGAACTGATGTCCACGGGTATTACACAGGCTATTCAGCTCCAGTGGGTTCTTGCAATCGTAGTATCCATGCACGAATTTGTATGCTTCAATCATGTCTCCCCGGATACGCCTATAGCACATGCTTGGAACTTTCAAGACTCTCAAACGCTCTTCGTAACTCAAGGTCTTCAACCCTGGGATACACTTCGTGGCTCTTCTTAACACACTTTCAATCAGATTTTTATCTTTCTCGAGTCGGGGACTCCACACCACATTTGCAAATTCCAGATGAGGCCGTACAAGTGCAACAAAGAGAAGTCTTAGCGTTTCTGCGTCCAAATGCTCATAAGACCGTCTAATGAGACCCAGGATTCTATTTGCTTTGTTGACTTGTGTTTCCACGTGCTTTGAGAATTTCAATTCACTGTCTACATTGACCCCAAGGTCCTTTTCTGCACTTGAGCTTTCCAGATCAACTCTGTCCACGCTGCCAGGTTTTCTCATATTATACACAAGTTTCTGATTTTTTGTACCCAACTGTAATATCTTACACTTATCTGCATTAAAGCGCATCTGCCACTTGTCTGCCCAGTCGACCAAACTGTCCAGATCCCTCTGGAGTTCTTTGCTATCTTCACAAGTTCTGATTTGTCGGTACACTTTAGTATCATCAGCATACATGCTGCACAGACTGCTCACAACTTCAGGGAGATCGTTAATGTATATAACAAACAAAACCGGGCCTAGCACACTGCCCTGGGGCACTCCACTTGTCACGTCTTTCCAGTCTGACATAGACCCATTGACCTTCACCCTTTGCTTTCTATCACTTAGAAAATCACCGATCCAATTTTTGACCAGTCCATGGATACCATATCCTTTTAATTTTTTCAGTAACCGCACATGCGGAACACAATCGAATGCCTTAGCAAAATCAAGGTACACAGCGTCAACCGGTACTCCATCATCTAAGCTATCTGTCCAGTCGTCAATGACGCTAATTAAGTTTGTCATGCATGATCGTTTTGCCACAAAACCATGCTGGCAATCTGATAACAAGTCGTTGGCTGCCAAATGAGAGAAAACACTGGTTCTTATCAACTTTTCTAACAGTTTGCATGGGATGCTTGTTAAACTCACTGGGCGGTAGTTGCCTGGACTGCTCTCACAGCCCTTCTTGAAAAGGGGTGTCACATTTGCCTGCTTCCACTGATATGGTACTGTTCCTTTAGCTAGCGATGCTCTAAAAACAATCGCTAAAACTTCAGCTAAAACGTCAGTCAATTCTTTCAACACTCTTTACTTTTGAGTAAAAACTTTATGAAGTCTTCACAAAATTGACTTAAGGATTACTGGCTTAACAGTTTTTAGTTTTTGCCCTGTTTTGTCATTCTCCTAAAAATGTTCATGTGCTTTCACCAGTTGTTAATATGGCATCCGAATACTTTGGGTTTTGGTGCAAAGAACGTTTATATTACATGCAATTCATGAATTTTTTTTCTCTTGAGCAATTCAACCTCTTACTCAATTTTGTTTCAGTTCTGTTTTGTGTGTGTGTGTGTGTGTGTGTGTGAGTGTGTGTGTGTGTGGGTGTTTTGTTTGTTTGTTTTTTTCTAAGTCTAGAAATTCGTGAAAGAGGCATATTGTTCAATAAAACATGCTTTCAGCTTTACATCTCAAAGATTGTCAGTCTTACATTCTTCGTGTAAATGCGTGTTTTCGCAAGAATGTTTTTTGATCTAACACTGTTCATTTTTGCATGGTATCCAATATACACATATAAACATGATCTCTCCCGCTAGAAGTTTGTTTTGGGTGTAAGGATAGGCTGTAAGAAGAGGTTTTACTTTAAATCCTCGATAAATAAAGTTCCATTATCACCTCTCTGTCTCCCCTCCTCTCTCTCTGTCTTAGATCTCTCTCTCTCTCTCTCTCTCTCTCTCTCTCTCTCTCTCTCTCTCTCTCTCTCTCTCTCTCTCTCTCTCTCTCTCTCTCTCTCTCTCTCTCTCTCTCTCTCTCTCTCTCTCTCTCTGTATCGGTGTCGCTCACTCGGTTTCAGGCTCTCTTAAAATTACATGAAACTACAAATAGTACATGTCATTTGCACTCACACACTAAACAACACGCCAACATAACCATTACTATTATACCCCCCGAAAACAGATCAGTGCTGGACTATAACTGTGTGGTTTGTGAACTGACATAATTTTTGTGTTCTTACATTCCTGAAAATTGATCTATTCAAAAGACTGATTAGAGTGCTTGTCATAAATGAGCAGCATGAAAGTGAACTGACATATTTTGAGAAGTATGTTGTGCAGTCGAGGAACTTGGCATTACAAGTACTCGACAAATACATAAGTTTCATTATCTGTATTTAGTGTTTTTTTGTGAGAATGTTAACTTTATTTCTTTGACTTGGTCACCTGGAGGACTAGTCTTTCATATCAAATGTAACAACACAGTGCTACTGTTCCGGATCGTGCGCTCAGTAGGGTTTATATTGTACGTTTTTTGGTGCCTGTCCTTTATTTTGGGCAGTCTGACTAAAGACTACGCGACCTTGCACTACCTTGCGCGGCCTCAAACTAAAGCATGTACATGTAATATTTTTATATATCTTGTATCTTCACAACATTATCACACTTTGTACCGAGTTTTAAGTCAGAGAAATAAAACATACGGAAGTTATGATGCACTTTTGAAGAGCTAGCGAGCGAAAGTGCAAGCATCGGATACCTGCGTCCGACCATGTTCGCATTGTTTTTAGAATCGCAGGCACGACCATACACTAAAGTATGGTTGTGTAATATTCTTATATATCTAGTATCTTCACAACATCATCTGCCTTTACACCGAGTTTTAAGTCACAGAACCGAGGATTTCTGCCTCGGATTTAAGAAACAAAAACAATTCAAAAAAATTCTTTCACACAATTATTCCAAATTTGGGGGGTTTATTTTATAACGCAACCAAAATTATTTTTAATACAAATTTTGAGCGGAAGGTCAGGCGGAAAATTCGATCAAGCCCGCATTGTTTGTAGAATGATGCCAGACATCTGGATGACTTGTTCTACAAGTGCAGCGTAACAGACAGATAGAAGCGAATATGGTCGGACGCTGAACCACGATGCTTTCACTTTCACTCGATAGCTCGTCGCAAAATACATCATAACTCCCTTATTTTTTTAATTTCTGTGACTTAAAACTTGGTATAAAGTCAGATAATGTTGTGAAGATGCTACATGTATATATATAAAAAATATTACATGTACATGCTTTAGTTTGAGGCCGCGCAAGGTTGTGCAAGGTCGCGTGCGGTCGCGTAGTCTTTAGTCAGACCGAAAAGACGCAAGGGAAATCACTCTATTTGGCTGCTGCTGCCATATTTGTTACCTGACCCGAACAAAAACGCCACTCGCTGACTACTACCAAGCGAATTATCTGTGTCATCACTGTATTCTCAAGGTAAACGCTTCGACAGGTTAAAATAAGGAACAACAATGCAAAATTGAGTTTGAGAGAACCAATTTCTTTCAAAGCTTCAGCAAGACTGGTCAAATGACCGGTGTGATCGAATGCAGATGAAGGCTACATGATAACTAGTAGTAGTACGTAGATGCTCCAGGAAATAAGTTCATGCACATTCTGAAATTGAGAAAATGATTTAATTTGAGCCTACGAAAACGTCATGTAATTACACTATTTCCAGCCATATCGGAAAGACACGTTACAATCATTCTAATGCAACCACATAATTGCTACAAACGTAAATCAAGGGAATAGGGATTAAGGCTGGAGCACACTTTGGAAAGTACGTTGGAGTAGCCTCCCTTCTACGTTGGAGTAGCCTCCCTTCCCGGATTTAGAACGCGTTTCGTGTCGTAACAGATTATCCACTTACTAGCCATATCCGTATGCAAAATAATGAAATAAACATTAGGAAATGGCAGACGTTTACAAATATCGACATTCTCTATCAGTGCAATAAAAAACAATCGTTAGAACTTGCATTTACGACATGTCGTGCGTGAGAACGTGTCAGTAAACAAGCACTTTTTGCCTTGCTGAAGAACCCCACGAGTCAAGCTAAAACAGACAACAAGTAATGGAAAGCAGTCTGCGGATAAACATAACAAACTACTGATGAAAAAGTGTGTTCATCCCTGCTCTGGATAAAAGACATCGGACTGATGACAACGTGGCAGCGTTCACGCGAAAAGATTTTTTTTCAGATTATCGCTTCTACATTTTATTGCACGTACTTGGGGCAGATCTGAATTTCTGAAAGATGACAAATCGGTCTTGTGAGTTGAGAACCACATGTTCTTTGCCGACAGAAATCACGATGGGACAAGATGTAGATTGTGTTGAAGAGATGTTTGCAGATTATCGCATCTACAAGTTTTATTGCTCAGATCAATGCACGTAGTTGGGGTCAGATCTGAATTTCGCAATGGAAGACGACAAATCCGTCTTGTGAGTTAAAGAACCACACGTTCTTTGGCGGCAGAAATCACTATGGGACAAGATGAGGATTGTGTTGAGGGGCTAATACTGACTGACTTTAGATGAAGAGTTCCTAGACTGCCTGGTTTTTGTAGAGAGGCATCATGATGATATCCTGGGTTATTTTTACGTTCTTGGTGACAACGCGCCAGAATCGCACGAAGATCGAACTCTCGAAGAAAACAAGTTTATCGCTGAACATCGGAAATGTGAAATGCTCTTCCTGTCTGACCAGTCTCCCCGTAAAATCCACAGGCTACATTATTTATCAGGTAACTTACCAAACCGGAGTGTGTGTATGTGTGTGTGTGTGTGTGTGTGTACACCGGATTACCACCATCAACGCACCCTTTTGGACTTTTCTACTATGCCTGCTGTGACATTCACGAGGATTATTGTGATTCTTGGACAATCGTGTGCCTATGCTGGACTTGCAGGAAGACAAACGGTGCCGGAACGGTATACGTGCTGCCAAGTGTGCACGTCCAGAGCGCAGTGTGAACCGAGAGTGAGTGTGTCATTGTGTGGAAGTTTTGCTTGATTGATTTATTCATGATTTAATTTGCTTTTTGGTTCAATAGTAAAATCTGTGTACGTTATACTTTGTATTTTGTGGTGTGATTCGCCCGAGTGCGAGACCCCCATCCCCGAACGCCTCTGTGGGTGGAATTGTATATATATATATACTTGTGTAACGTGAGTGTGTAGATGAGAATGTGAAAGTTGCTTTGGACCCAGATACACACAGCAGACACCAACGCAACAGCTAAGTTTCAGCCTGACAAAGAAATTCGAGTGACACAGCTAATGGCTGTACTTGTTATTTCTCTATTAAAACAAATGTTTCAAGATCTTTAGGCCAAAACAAATAAATTGTCTGTTTCTATTAACATGGCTAAAAAAAATAGGGTAGGTAGGTAGGTGTTTTTGTTGTTGTTGTTGCCAGGATAGAATTCTTGAAAATAAATGACACAAAGAGACAAGACTCGCTATAGATAGATTTATAAAAAATTTTAAAAAATGTGACAAAGGATATAAAATGATTGTTTTACCTGGTCTGGAATCTTCAGTAGTAATTGCATAAAAAAAGTCTGATAATTATATCAATTATCATGTTAACTTTTTCTTAAAATGGGTGCGTTAAATCCTAGTCTGTTTTTTTTAATGGACTAAGCAATCCTTGGACTGACAGAAAAGATGTATTTTAAAAATGTCCAGTTGCTTTTACTTATTTTTCTAATTGGAAGAGAATACAAATTATGCACTCTTTTCTGTTCAAATGGGTAGAGGGCGGGGGTAGTAAAAGGATCACAGTTCAAGATTTTGCGCGACAAGAGGTGTGTTTCTTTTATAAAGAGCAAAAACTCAACTTGGTATCTAACACTATTTCTGAACACTGTAACCACTTTAGCCCTTTTTTTTTTCTTTCTGTCTTTCAAACTTCTAATTCATCTTCAAAAATGATTAAAAAAAAAGGGTTTTTTTCTTCTGAAATCTACAGTTAAATCACTATTTTGGATATTCTATTTTGCTTCCCTATTTATCTTCTTAAGTTTTTGATCATCTGATTACCTTGCTTTTCTATTTGGAAGATAATATGCACTCTTTTCTGAAAAATGGGTAGGGGGTGGGGGTAGTAAAAGCATCACAGTATACAATTTTGTGCGACAAGAGGTGTGTTTCTTTTAACTTTGATGAAGAGGGATAACTCAACTTGGTATCTAACACTAGTTCTGAACACTGTAACCACTTTAGCACTTTTAATTTATTTGTTCTGTCTTCCAAGCTTTAAATTCAGCTTATAAAATGAGTAAAACAGTGTGTGTTTTCTGAATTCACCAGTTAAATCACTCTGTTGGATGTTGTTTTTTGCTTCCCTCTTTCTGTTCTGAAGTTTTTGATCATCTGACTACCTTGCTTTTCTATTTGGAAGATAATATGCACTCTTTTCTGAAAAATGGGTAGGGGGTGGGGGTAGTAAAAGCATCACAGTTCAAGATTTTGCGCGACAAGAGGTGTGTTTCTTTCAACTGTGATGAAGAGGAATAACTCAACTTGGTATCTAACACTATTTCTGAACACTGTAACTACTGAAGCACTTTTAATTTTTTTTTCTGTCTTCCAAGCTTTAAATTCAGCGTATAAAATGAGTAAAAAATTGGGTTTTTTTCTGAATTCACCAGTTAAATCACTCTGTTGGATGTTATTTTTTGCTTCCCTATTTCTGTTCTGAAGTTTTTGATCATCTGACTACCTTGCTTTTCTATTTGAAAGATAATATGCACTCTTTTCTGAAAAATGGGTAGGGGGTGGGGGTAGTAAAAGCATCACATTTCAAGATTTTGCGCGACAAGAGGTGTGTTTCTTTTAACTGTGATGAAGAGGGATAACTCAACTTGGTACCAAACACTATTTCTGAACACTGTAACCACTTTAGCACTTTCATTTTTTTTCTCTCTGTCTTCCAAGCTTTAAAATTTAGCTAATAAAATGAGTAAAAAAGTGGGTTTTTTTCAGAATTCACCAGTTAAATCACTATGTTGGATGTTCTATTTTGCTTCCCTATTTCTGTTCTGAAGTTTTTGATCATCTGACTACCCTGCTTTTCTATTTGGTAGATAATATGCACTCTTTTCTGAAAAAATGGGTAGGGGGTGGGGGAAATAAAAGTATCACAGTTCAAGATTTTGGCCGACAAGAGGTGTATTTCTTTTAACAGTGGTAAAGAGGGATAACTCAACTTGGTATCTAACACTATTTCTGAACACTGTAATCACTTTAACACTTTTAATTTATGTTTGTTTGTGTTCCAAGTTTTAAATTAAGCTTCAAAAATGGGTAAAAAAATAGTTTTCTCATAATTCACAAGTTAAATCATTATGTTGGATGTTCTATTTTGCTTCCCTCTTTCTCTTCTTAAGTTTTTGATCATCTGACTACCCTGCTTTTCTATTTGGAAGATAATATGCACTCTTTTCTGAAAAATGGTAAGGGGGTGGGGGTAGTAAAAGCAACACAGTTCAAAATTTTGCGCGTTAAGAGGTGGGTTTTTTTTTTAAATTGGTAAAGAGGGATAACTCAACTTGGTATCTAACACTATTTCTGAACACTGTAATCACTTTAACACTTTTGATTTATGTTTGTCTGTGTTCCAAGTTTCAAATTAAGCTTCAAAAATGGGTTAAAAAAATGGTTTTTTAATAATTCACAAGTTAAATCATTATGTTGGATGCTCTATTTTGCTTCCCTCTTTCTCTTCTTTAAGTTTTTGATCATCTGACTACCCTGCTTTTCTATTTGAAAGATAATATGCACTCTTTTCTGAAAAATGGGTAGGGGGTGGGGGTAGTAAAAGCATCACAGTTCAAGATTTTGCGCGACAAGAGGTGTGTTTCTTTTAACTGTGATGAAGAGGGATAACTCAACTTGGTATCTAACACTATTTCTGAACACTGTAATCACTTTAACACTTTTAATTTATGTTTGTCTGTGTTCCAAGTTTCAAATTAAGCTTCAAAAATGGGTTAAAAAAATGGTTTTTTTAATAATTCACAAGTTAAATCATTATGTTGGATGCTCTATTTTGCTTCCCTCTTTCTCTTCTTTAAGTTTTTGATCATCTGACTACCCTGCTTTTCTATTTGAAAGATAATTTGCACTCTTTTCTGAAAAATGGGTAGGGGGTGGGGGTAGTAAAAGCATCACAGTTCAAGATTTTGCGCGACAAGAGGTGTGTTTCTTTTAACTGTGATGAAGAGGGATAACTCAACTTGGTACCAAACACTATTTCTGAACACTGTAACCACTTTAGCACTTTCATTTTTTTTCTCTCTGTCTTCCAAGCTTTAAAATTTAGCTAATAAAATGAGTAAAAAAGTGGGTTTTTTTCAGAATTCACCAGTTAAATCACTATGTTGGATGTTCTATTTTGCTTCCCTATTTCTGTTCTGAAGTTTTTGATCATCTGACTACCCTGCTTTTCTATTTGGTAGATAATATGCACTCTTTTCTGAAAAAATGGGTAGGGGGTGGGGGAAATAAAAGTATCACAGTTCAAGATTTTGGCCGACAAGAGGTGTATTTCTTTTAACAGTGGTAAAGAGGGATAACTCAACTTGGTATCTAACACTATTTCTGAACACTGTAATCACTTTAACACTTTTAATTTATGTTTGTTTGTGTTCCAAGTTTTAAATTAAGCTTCAAAAATGGGTAAAAAAATAGTTTTCTCATAATTCACAAGTTAAATCATTATGTTGGATGTTCTATTTTGCTTCCCTCTTTCTCTTCTTAAGTTTTTGATCATCTGACTACCCTGCTTTTCTATTTGGAAGATAATATGCACTCTTTTCTGAAAAATGGTAAGGGGGTGGGGGTAGTAAAAGCAACACAGTTCAAAATTTTGCGCGTTAAGAGGTGTTTTTTTTTTTAAATTGGTAAAGAGGGATAACTCAACTTGGTATCTAACACTATTTCTGAACACTGTAATCACTTTAACACTTTTGATTTATGTTTGTCTGTGTTCCAAGTTTCAAATTAAGCTTCAAAAATGGGTTAAAAAAATGGTTTTTTAATAATTCACAAGTTAAATCATTATGTTGGATGCTCTATTTTGCTTCCCTCTTTCTCTTCTTTAAGTTTTTGATCATCTGACTACCCTGCTTTTCTATTTGAAAGATAATATGCACTCTTTTCTGAAAAATGGGTAGGGGGTGGGGGTAGTAAAAGCATCACAGTTCAAGATTTTGCGCGACAAGAGGTGTGTTTCTTTTAACTGTGATGAAGAGGGATAACTCAACTTGGTATCTAACACTATTTCTGAACACTGTAATCACTTTAACACTTTTAATTTATGTTTGTCTGTGTTCCAAGTTTCAAATTAAGCTTCAAAAATGGGTTAAAAAAATGGTTTTTTTAATAATTCACAAGTTAAATCATTATGTTGGATGCTCTATTTTGCTTCCCTCTTTCTCTTCTTTAAGTTTTTGATCATCTGACTACCCTGCTTTTCTATTTGAAAGATAATATGCACTCTTTTCTGAAAAATGGGTAGGGGGTGGGGGTAGTAAAAGCATCACAGTTCAAGATTTTGCGCGACAAGAGGTGTGTTTCTTTTAACTGTGATGAAGAGGGATAACTCAACTTGGTACCAAACACTATTTCTGAACACTGTAACCACTTTGGCACTTTCATTTTTTTTCTCTCTGTCTTCCAAGCTTTAAAATTCAGCTAATAAAATGAGTAAAAAAGTGGGTTTTTTCAGAATTCACCAGTTAAATCACTATGTTGGATGTTCTATTTTGCTTCCCTATTTCTGTTCTTCAGTTTTTGATCATCTGACTACCCTGCTTTTCTATTTGGTAGATAATATGCACTCTTTTCTGAAAAAATGGGTAGGGGGTGGGGGAAGTAAAAGTATCACAGTTCAAGATTTTGGCCGACAAGAGGTGTATTTCTTTTAACAGTGGTAAAGAGGGATAACTCAACTTGGTATCTAACACTATTTCTGAACACTGTAATCACTTTAACACTTTTGATTTATGTTTGTCTGTGTTCCAAGTTTCAAATTAAGCTTCAAAAATGGGTAAAAAAAATGGTTTTTTTAATAATTCACAAGTTAAATCATTATGTTGGATGTTCTATTTTGCTTCCCTCTTTCTCTTCTTTAAGTTTTTGATCATCTGACTACCCTGCTTTTCTATTTGAAAGATAATATGCACTCTTTTCTGAAAAATGGGTAGGGGGTGGGGGTAGTAAAAGCATCACAGTTCAAGATTTTGCGCGACAAGAGGTGTGTTTTTTTTAACTGTGATGAAGAGGGATAACTCAACTTGGTATCAAACACTATTTCTGAACACTGTAACCACTTTAGCACTTTTAATTTTTTTTTTTCTGTCTTCAGTTCCAAGCTTTAAATTAAGCTAATAAAATGAGTAAAAAAGTGGGGTTTTTTTAGAATTCACCAGTTAAATCACTATGTTGGATGTTCTATTTTGCTTCCCTATTTCTGTTCTTCAGTTTTTGATCATCTGACTACCCTGCTTTTCTATTTGGTAGATAATAATTATGCACTCTTTTCTGAAAAAATGGGTAGGGGGTGGGGGAAGTAAAAGTATCACAATTCAAGATTTTGCGCGACAAGAGGTGTATTTCTTTTAACAGTGGTAAAGAGGGATAACTCAACTTGGTATCTAACACTATTTCTGAACACTGTAATCACTTTAACACTTTTAATATATATGTTTGTCTGTGTTCCAAGTTTCAAATTAAGCTTCACAAATGGGTAAAAAAAATAGTTTTCTCATAATTCACAAGTTAAATCATTATGTTGGATGTTCTATTTTGCTTCCCTCTTTCTCTTCTTAAGTTTTTGATCATCTGACTACCCTGCTTTTCTATTTGGAAGATAATATGCACTCTTTTCTGACAAATGGGAAGGGGGTGGGGGTAGTAAAAGCATCACAGTTCAAAATTTTGCGCGTTAAGAGGTGTATTTTTTTTTAAATTGGTAAAGAGGGATAACTCAACTTGGTATCTAACACTATTTCTGAACACTGTAATCACTTTAACACTTTTAATCAATGTTTGTTGGTGTTCCATGCTTCAAATTGAGCTTCAAAATGGATACAAAAGGATTTTTTTCCGAATTCACAAGTAAAATCACTACGTTTAATGTTCTATTTTGCTTCCCTATTTCTCTTCTTCAGTTTGTGATCATCTGATTGTTATTTTGTTTACATTTTCACAATACAATATTGCAACTTATTCAGTAGTGTTTGCGTGAAAAAATCTGATACCTATGCTTAAACTTCAGTCGTTATCTTAAAATTTTGCGCGTTAAGCCCTTTATATTTTGTATTTTCCTGATAAAGCAAACATTGAACTAACAGAAAAAGTAACTTTTAAAACTACCTAATCACTTTGAAATTGGGCCTCCAAAGTGTTCTCCAGCCTTAATACCACTTCCAAAATTGGTCCTGTGGCTGTGCTTGTAAGTGTAACTGATCTGGCCGAAACCCCATTCATGCAATTACCCAACCCTCATTTATCTGAATTTTGGCATGTCATCATATTCACAAATCTGAAACATAGGCCTAAAGTCTTTCCGATTGATTTCTCTCCTTTTTTCACACTTGTTTCTATACACACTCTGAAAAAATGACACTTTTTTTTGTTTGTTTGTTTGCTTAACGCCCAGCCGACCACGAAGGGCCATATCAGGGCGGTGCTGCTTTGACATATAACGTGCGCCACACACAAGACAGAAGTCGCAGCACAGGCTTCATGTATCACCCAGTCACATTATTCTGACACCGGAACAACCCGTCCTAGCTCTAACCCCATAATGCCAGACGCCAGGCGGAGCAGCCACTAGATTGCCAATTTTAAAGTCTTAGGTATGACCCGGCCGGGGTTCGAACCCACGACCTCCCGATCACAGGGCGGACGCCTGACCACTAGGCCACCGTGCCGGTCTAAATATGACGCTGACAGGCAAAATATTACTTATTAGCGAAATCTTCTTTTTTTTTTGTCAATCGTTGTCCATGTGCTTTCGAATAAGTGCAGTCTAATAAATTCCCTCTTATTGGCGCAGCTTTGTTTTGTGAAATATCAGAAGATGCTGTCAATTCTGCTGATTTTATTTTTAAAACTACACATGAGTCATTGAGTGTGGTGTACCGATACTTGTTTAGTCATGGAGCTTTTGGGGTGAAGCGGTGTGTATGATTGTGAGAGACAGAGAGAGACTCAGAGACAGAGAGAGCTTTTCTCTGCATCTTTAAATTGCTGATTGAGTCTCGTTTTTCTACACAGCATCAATGCCTTGAAAGCCGATCAGCTATGGACCTGAAAGTGCAACGCCATGAAGAGAGAGCAGCTATGATTGGCCAACAACTTGAACAGTGAACAGTCAGGAACTGTCAGCGGCTTGATAAGTGAACAGTCAAGAACTGTCAGCGCCTTGAACAGTGAACAGTCAGGAACCATATGTCCTCTCCCAACAGCATGGAGGAAGGAGACACAGCTCTTCTCTCAGATGTCAAGATAGAAATTGATGTTGCAGAAGAGTATTGTGACATCACTGGAACACATCCGTATGGTAAGTGAAATGAAACATGTAATGGGGAGGGAGGGGGTGTTTTGGGTAAGGTTTGGTGGTCAAGTGGGGGAGAGACATTGTTGACACTATTGGTGACAGTCAGCCTTGGTAGCACTTCACACCTTTTTAAGGGGGGGGGGGGGGGGGCTGGGAGGGGGTAGTAGAAAAACATGTTGCATGATGCCATTAGTTACTACATTTAGTCTTCTTCTCATTTGCCACTACTGTACGAGGGCTGTTCCATTATTATTTAGAATCCAGGCTCCTGGAAATATGGCGTTAAAGACAAAATCATGCCGTCAAATAATAGACTAATGTGAGGCTTGACACAAAAAATGAAATTCCAGAGTTATGTCGTTTTCATATGGTCGACTCGGGAAGATACTCACTACCGCGCAATGTATGAGATTGCGTCATGAAGCTCAAATTCGCGATTTCGGACCGATCTTACAATATCTACAAACTAAGGGTTAAAAGAGGCCGATTTGCATGAAAGTGTGATGCAATGTTTTAGGATGAACACTCCTTGTAGAGCCGTGGTTTAAAACTGGAACAGCAATTTCCAACCCGGTAGACGGAGCCTTGAAAATTATACCCACCCTGGTCTACTCATTTCATCCTTTATCCTCAAAAACATTGGCGCTGTTGAACAAATAATAAGAGAAGATCCCTTGATTATATTCAGGGAGATGCAATATGCCCTTGGCATTAAAAGCTCTGCATTTGAAAAGATCTTACACAAATATTTAATGGCCCCAAACCAATTTGCCGGTTGGGTACCACATGAACTCAGTGACGGGAAAAAGAGGAGTAGGGCAGAGTGTTGCCTGACAATACAGTGGACGCCGCTTAATAAAACCGCGGTTAATAGAGCCAGCCGCTTATAAAAGCCGATTTCAGACGGTCCGGATAAATCACTATATCTTATGTATTAGAAAAAGCCGGTTAATAAACCCAACCCGCCGCTTATTAAAGCCAGTTTTCTCAGAGAAATCACGTAGTTTGTGACTAAAACTCACATTATCTTGTTCTTGTAATCGCTCAAGTCATAGGCCTATTTATGTCCAGGCTCACGTGTATCACGAAGTAACCGAGTTCAGAAAAGAATGTCAGTCAATGTGCGAATGTGGAAGCCGGGCAATCGGACTTGACAGGTGATGATGAAGATGACGAGGAAGATGAAGAGATGCCACCCCCACCGCCTTCAAACCCAGAGATGAGGCAAATAATGACCCGCCTTCGATCTGGTCTGGAAAGTCGTGGTTACCGCATGGAAGAATTTGAACCATTCGCAGACTCAGTGAGAGAACTGATGTGGAAGACGACCAACAAACAAACACTCATAAAATCGTTCTTCTCTGCCGAGTAATGATTCGTGACGGTGACAGTGAAATTATTGATGAACCGAAGTGATCAAAGTACATGTACATGTACATAATTAAAACAAAAGTTCAACATCCTTCGTGAAGTTTTGTTTAGATTCAAACAAGTGTAAATGACGAAAGAAAGTGACTGAGTGACGTAATCAAAAGAGAAAATGACGTATTCCTGGACCGCCGGTTAATAAATCCGCCGCTTATTAAAGCCATTTTTCGTCAGTCCAGAAGTGGCTTTATTAAGCGGCGACCACTGTACTTGAAAAAATAAGCAAATTTGGCTTGTCCAAATCAACATGGAATATCGTCAGTGGGGACGAAACCTGGGTTAATTACCGTAAAGTACCTTGTAAGCGCCCACCCCCCCTGTGCACCAATTCCGACCCAAAGTAGGGGGTGGGCGCTTACTAGGTACTACACCCTATGCACGAGCAGTTTTCAGTAAGAAATGTGATCTTTGATCTCTTCGTAATCATATCTTCTTTCTATTTTCATCTTCCATTGTTTTTCTTGTTCGTATTGTCATTAGAAGAGTTCAGGGAGACAAATGTCGTCGCATCCTTTTCTTGTCTATTTTACTTGGCCAAAGACTGTTTTCGGCAGAAAGAGAGAAAGAGAGAGAGAGAGAGATACATCAGAAAGAGAGATCACAGAGAGAGATCACAGAGAGAAAGAGAGAGAGAGAGAGAGAGAGATCACAGAGAGAGAGAGAGAAATCAGAGAGAGATCAGAGAGAGAGAGAGAGAGCTTCTTCTTTTCCTTTCCGGCCTGGTGACGTAACAGGGTATCGCGATTCTCTCGCCATTCTCGTATCCTTTTTCTATCTACCCCAAACTCACTTGTTGTTTGCGACACATTTCCATTGGCGTTATTAATCAAATAGTCAAGAGCTGACAGCTTAAATGCAACGGTGTACGATTTGATCCGCGGCATCTTGTAATCATTGACTTGCAGGCGTTTGATATGGTTTGCAAGAGCGGAGGGAAATCATTCACAAAACTAGCAGATCAAGTGCGGAATTTTTATTACCCCTGATTTCAATGGTGCAAAGTGGGGGGTGGGCGCTTACAAGGTACTATACCCTATGCACGGTTTTGGACTAAAAGTGGGGGGTGGGCGCTTACTCGATACTGGGCGCTTACAAGGTACTTTACGGTAGTTCCAATCTGAAACCAAACAACTGTCGTCTGTTAGGGTGTTCAAGCAGGTGACCCAACCCTTGCCAAGTTCAAATAAGAACCCTAAGAAGCCCTAAAAAAAATGTTGTGTATCTTTCGTCGCTAGATCAAGGTACATTTAAACACTGTGACTCTTGAGGACAGGCATACAGTCACGTCTGACTGCTGTGTCCACCACTAATGGTTGGAAATATTCGAGGCTTGACACAAACACCGTCCAAACACGGGTATTCGAGGGCTTATGCTGTAACATGGCAACGCACCTGTGTATACTGCCTTTGCGACAAAAAAATTTCTTGGCACCAAAGGGAGCACTACCGGCACGGTTGGCCTAGTGGTAAAGGCGTCTGCCCCGTGATCGGGAGGTCGTGGGTTCGAACCCCGGCCGGGTCATACCTAAGACTTTAAAATTGGCAATCTAGTGGCTGCTCCGCCTGGCGTCTGGCATTATGGGGTTAGTGCTAGGACTGGTTGGTCCGGTGTCAGAATAATGTGTCATTATGTGACTGGGTGAGACATGAAGCCTGTGCTGCGACTTCTGTCTTGTGTGTGGCGCACGTTATATGTCACAGCAGCACCGCCCTGATATGGCCCTTCGTGGTCGGCTGGGCGTTAAGCAAACAAACAAACAAACAAACAAAAAGGGAGCACTGCTGCTGGTTGCATCCACCCAATTTTCTTGACATCTCCCCATGAAAGTTCAGCCTGTTCTTGGATTTTAAGAAATAATAGCCGCAGAAACGCAGTTAGAGACCCCTGAAACCGGCACGGTTGGCCTAGCGGTAAGGCGTCCGCCCCGTGATTGGGAGGTCGTGGGTTCGAACCCCGGCCGGGTCATACCTAAGACTTTAAAATTGGCAATCTAGTGGCTGCTCCGCCTGGCGTCTGGCATTATGGGGTTAGTGCTAGGACTGGTTGGTCCGGTGTCAGAATGTGACTGGGTGAGACATGAAGCCTGTGCTGCGACTTCTGTCTTGTGTGTGGCGCACGTTATTATGTCAAAGCAGCACCGCCCTGATATGGCCCTTCGTGGTCGGCTGGGCGTTAAGCAAACAAACAAACAAAACAAGAGACCCCTGAAGACTCTGCGAGCCTTCACGGGGGCCATACCAGGTATAGCTGATGTCAAGAGGTCCCAGGCCCGAATGAGAACATTTGAGAGGATGGCCAGTTGGGTGTCGCCTGGGGAAGGATTGGTGTAGAAATTGGCCTGGTTAGCTTGTTTATATGTGTTTCCGTTTCTGAGATTCTAAATAATTAGGGAACAGCCTACATACTAGCACTACATTTTGTCAATCTGTCAAACTCACAAAATGAAATATACTGCATTGTTTCCACCACATCATTAAATCTTACGGCCTTGCGCCTTGCGCCAAGAAAGGGTCTAACACAATTACACAAGAAAAACGTGCAGAAAGTGACAAGCCAGTACATAGCGCATAGCGTATCACAGAAATGCCGTTTTTTTCTATATTTGTTTTCTGAGCGTGTTTTTAATGAAATGATGAAAAATAAAACAATCATTCGTTGATTGATTTCTAAAATTAGAATTTTGAGATTTTTAATGAGCAAACTCATTAATGGAGCTTCCGAGCTGAAATGCAATCGCATAGTTTTGGCTTCATCGAGGACTGCTTTACCAAAATTTCAATCAATTTGATTGAGGAAAAAAGCCTGGTATGATGTCATCAGATTCAAAGACATTTATCAAAAAAATTACAAAATAACATCTGGGGATATCATTCTCAGGGTTTGTAAAGTTTCATAAAGATCGGTTCAGTAGTTTTCTCTGAATCGCTCTACACACATTCACGGTCACACAAACACCACCATGCACTCTCGTCTCGATTCCACGTCTATCTTATTGTTCAAATATTTAGTAAAAACTTAATTGTAAAAAGACTGGCACACCAATATACATGAATTGTTGTTGCAAGCTGGGGCAGTGAATTGGGAACTTGACACAGTTTGGACTTTACTGAGTGTTGCTTTTCAAAATTACCTGCTTCTGGTTTCAGGTATGTTGAATCAGCAAGCAGATTATTATTGCCCAAAACAGGAACAAGGTGAGACATGTGATACAGTGCAGACATTGGAAGGACAAGGTGCAGTCAGCACTCACAGTGATACCTGGCTGAAACAAGAGGCAACAGACCAGTACAGAGGTATACCTCTATTTTAAATCTTCTACAAGTATGAAAACTATAGGTCCTCACAGAAAGAATTTTGTGACTATCAAGAGAGAATTTGAGAAAATTGGGTCTTTATGAAGAGAGGGGATTTGATGTTTTACAAAAAAAACAGGTTTCACAGTAAGGCATGTCGATGCACAGACGAGAGAAACCGTATGTAGGCACTCTGTGACCGGACATTCAGGTAACCTAGAAGTCTTGTGGGCAATATTGTGTTTTATCCTACATACGTGAGAGAGACACTCGTGAGATAATAATCGTTCAAATCACACGTGTGTATAATTATGTAAATGAGGTCATGTCTAGCAAGTCTGGCAGGGACCTGTTTTTCCACTGCTTATGAGGCCAAAGTCACCGAGACAAACGTCATTATAGAATTGAAAAATTTGCGCTCGCTAATAACCCTCAGTGATTTTTTAGAACTAACACGTCACTCCACACTTTCAGAGTGACGTTTCTTTGCTTGACATAATAGATTGCACGTCGAGGCTTTAGAAGAGATCGAGGTTTCAAAACAAGCGTCTTCAATTTTAACTGCCTCGACTGCATGACATTTTCAGTGAAATACACGTAAGTAACAGTATACATGTAGGATAAACAGAATACGTGACATCTGTGTCGTTCCAGATTTACACGAGTTGTTTTTTTAGATATTGAACTGCGAGCAAAAACGAGCTGTTCACTATTTGAAAAATCAACGAGGTAGTATTCTCTATATTATTTACCAATGGGCAAACTCTTGAATCTTGCTGTAATTAAACTTGATTTGCCAATCGTAAGTCCACTGAACTAGTCAATCTATACTATCTTGTAAGCTTTGAATCTCAAGTGTCAGATGCTGCAACATCTAGATTAGTTTTTAGTTCCCTCTGCAAATACTTTGACAAGGTCATCGTTTACCAATCTTGTTTGCTTTAGATACATTGAGTCGTTTTGAAAGTTACCAAGTGAAATAAGCTTACTTGTACACTGTAGCCGGTTTTTCTTTTTATTCAAGTTATGATTCCACAATTCTTTGAGAACTTATTTTCTGATGTTGTGAGTTCAAAAGCTACAAGCAGAAAATCTACAAGACAAGGGAGGTAGCTGTGTTATTTGTCAGAATGTATTTTGCATGGTTATTTTCCTGTCTGTTCATAAATAATGTTTTAAATCAAAGACAGAATTCCTTTAGATAATTTCATGAACTATAAAAATTAGTTACAAAGGTGTTTGAAGAAACAATACAAAAGAGGACAAGCAAACAAACAATTTCTGAGCATGTACACTAACTGACGCCCATGAGGTGGAATGTGGCTGTGTTGAAGGACAACCTGAATTGATTGTGCACATCATTACATTTAGTCAAGTTTTGACTAAATGTTTCAACATAGAGGGGGGAATCGAGACGAGGGTCGTGGTGTGTGTGTGTGTGTGTGTGTGTGTGTGTGTGTGTATGTGTGTGTGTGTGTGTGTGTATAGAGCGATTCAGAGTAAACTACTGGACCGATCTTTATGAAATTGTTCATGAGAGTTCCTGGGTATGATATCCCCAGATGTTTTTTTCATTTTTTCGATAAATGTCTTTGATGACGTCATATCCCGCATTTTGTAAAAGTTGAGGCGGCACTGTCACAACCTCATTCCGTCCCGATATAACCTTCGTGGTTGAAAACGACGTTAAACACCAAATAAACAAATAAAGAAACACCCTCATTTTTCAATCAACTTGTTTGAAATTTTGGCCAAGCAATCTTCGACGAAGGCCGGACTTTGGTATTGCATTTCAGCTTGGTGGCTTAAAATTTAATTGATGACTTTGGTCATTAAAAATCTGAAAATTGTAATTAAAATTATTTTTTTATAAAACGATCCAACATTACGTTTATCGTATTCTTCATCATTTTCTGATTCCAAAAACATATAAATATGTTATATTCGGATTAAAAACAAGCTTTGAAAATGAAAAATATAAAAATTATGATTAAATTTAAATTTTCGAAATCTATTTAAAAACAATTTCATCTTATTCCTTGTCTGTTCCTGATTCCAAAAACATATAGATATGATATGTTTGGATTAAAAACACGTTCAGAGAGTTAAAAAGAATAGAGATATAGAAAAGCGTGCTATCCTCCTCAGCGCAACCGCTTCCGCGCTTTTCTGGATTGTTAATTTCACTGCCTTTGCCACGAGCGGTGGACAGACGATGCTACGAGTGTACGGTCTTGCGGAAAAAATGCAATGCATTCAGTTTCATTCTGTGAGTTCGACTGAGCTTGACTAAATGTTGTATTTTCGTCTTACGCGACTTGTTACATTTAGTCAAGTTTTGACTAAATGTTTTAACAGAGGGGGGAATCGAGACGAGGGTCATGGTGTGTGTGTGTGTGTGTGTGTGTGTGTGTGTGTGTGTGTGTGTGTGTGTGTGTGTGTGTGTGTGTGTGTAGAGCGATTCAGAGTAAACTACTGGACCGATCTTTATGACATTTTTCATGAGAGTTCCTGGGTATGATATCCCCAGATTTTTTTTCATTTTTTCGATAAATGTCTTTGATGACGTCATATCCGGCTATTTGTAAAAGTTGAGGCGGCACTGTCACACCCTCATTTTTCAATAAAATTGTTTGAAATTTTGGCCAAGCAATCTTCGACGAAGGCCGGAGTTTGGTATTGCATTTCAGCTTGGAGGCTTAAAAATTAATTTATGTCTTTGGTCATTAAAAATCTGAAAATTGTAATTAAAATAATTTTTTTACAAAACGATACAAAGTTTTACGTTTATCGTATTCTTCATCATTTTCTGATTCCAAAAACATATAAATATGTTATATTCGGATTAAAAACAAACTCTGAAAATGAAAAATATAAAAATCATGATTAAAATAAAATTTCCGAAATCGATTTAAAAACAATTTCATCTTATTCCTTGTCCGTTCTTGATTCCAAAAACATATAGATATGATATGTTTGGATTAAAAACACGTTCAGAGAGTTAAAAAGAGTAGAGATATAGAAAAGCGTGCTATCCTCCTCAGCGCAACTGCTACCGCGCTTTTCTGGATTGTTAATTTCACTGCCTTTGCCATGAGCGGTGGACAGACGATGCTACGAGTGTACGGTCTTACAGAAAAAATGCAATGCGTTCAGTTTCATTCTGTGAGTTCGACTGAGCTTGACCAAATGTTGTATTTTTGCCTTAGGCGACTTCTTTTTATTTTGAGGTAAAGCTGTGTGAATGATGCAACAGTGTCTTCTGATTGTGTATGAGAACTTTCAAACATTCTGTTTTCAGTCAGATATGTTTGGTTACTGGCACAGGCCTGAAATTACTGATAAGCAACTGCTTGCATTCCTGCCAGCCATTCTGTGTGTGTGTGTGTGGGGGGGGGGGGAGTGTTTAACCTTTGCCAGTCGTCGTGGGTCCGTATGGACCCAGAAGGGTGTTTAATTGCAAATATATCTCTTAAACCAGTTGGAATTTTTTAATGAGCTTTTAAGAATGCCTGAGGCACCTAAAAAGCTCTTATGTTCAAAAAGATCATCAAATTTCAGCGAGAAGTAATTAAAAAAAAAAATTCAAATTTACACTACACACGGAAGACATCGTGGGGTCGTGCGAACCCATTTTTTTCAAACTGAAGGAACTTACATAAAAACTAGGGAGACAAGTCACAAACATAATTTTCTACGATCTGTTTAATTTTGGAGTTAAAGCTGCAGTTTTGAAAGAATGTCTGCTATATGCTACAGCCACTCTTCCTCCAAGTCTGTTATCATTAGTTATCAACACCCAGCTTCCCTATGCCCACAGGCTATTTTACAGGCCGTCTCGAATTTCACACGAAGACACAAATGAACGAAAGAGTGACTTCCCCTTTTTTCTTGGTCCAGTAATCAGAGATACCACCATACCGCTTATCTAAACAGTTCCAGACACTTGTTGGATAGAGGGTGTGAGTGTAAGTTGCGCGTCTGGAGGTCATTAATCAAATCTTCGTACTCGCAGAAAAATTCCTCCTGAACTTCGCCTTTAATAAGCAAGTCGCGTGGAGCAAAATTAATACATAACAATGTGGGTCCACACGGCCCCACAACGTCTACAGAAGGGTATTCACGTTTGTCCTTTTTTGAGAAGCTTTAGTCGGCACAGTAATGATTAAATTAATTACATGTATTTTATTTAATTACTTCTCGCGAAAATTTAACCAAGGCGTCTACGGGAGGGGATGCACGTTTTTGCTTTTTTGGAAAGCATGGGTCTACGGAAGGGTATGCATATTTTTCCTTTTTTCAGAAGCAAAATATATACTGAAAGGCATAAATTCTGCAAATAGTGCATTGAACGATTTTGCTCTCAAACGAAAATCAAATTGAACCTGTAATTTGTAGTTGACATCTTGAGTGTCGGAGCAAATGTTTTACGCTGTCAGCGTGCGCTTTGCAGTATTGCTGATCCAGCCACAGCTCACTGTGCTAATAAAGACAATGGGCTGAACGGGAGACAATAACGTAAAAAAGATAGTGTATGGCCCTATAAAATGCAACTGGCTGTTTGGCTGTATCAGGTATCGCAATCATGCCACGACTTGATGAAGGAGAGAGACAGCAAGCGATTGGGATGCTTAGAGCTGGCCAAAGCATTGAACGTGATGAACACTGAACGTTTTCCAAAATCATTGCGCTTGGACTCAGTCACTTTTTTTGATAAATTGTCATTTCATGATGTTCTATTCAAAATCAATAAAGCGAAGGTTTATAAACACTAAAATGGCCAATAAATAAAATATTCAAACATTGAAAACATTCACCACTGAGTTGATTTTTTGTGATTTTTTAAAGTTCAGTTTGCGGAATTTATGCCTCTCGGTATAGGTCCGCACGGCCCCACGATGTCTTCGTGTGTAGTCGATAACCCGGTCTGGCGAAGGTTAACAGGTCTGCATTTTTTTAAACAGGAGAAGCATTTGGTGTTATTCTGGGATCATGATCAGCATTCTCACATGGCTTTGGTTTTTCTTTCATTTTTCAGTGCTGGTCAGAGGTGCTGTGGCCACAGAGAACACAGCTACTATGCCTACAGTGCAGACGTTTGAAGGACAAGCTACAGACAGCACTCACAGTGATACCTGGCTGAAACAAGAGGAACATTCTAGTGTCAAGTTTGGTGCGGGGCTGAAACAAGAGGTACATTCAAGTACTGAGTGTGATACCTGGCTGAAACAAGAGGAACATTCTAGTGTCAAGTTTGGTGTGGGGCTGAAACAAGAGGTACATTACAGTATGGAATATGATGTGGGGCTGAAACAAAAGGAACATTCCAGTACGGAATTGGATTTGGGGCTGAAACAAGAGGTACATTCAAGTACTGAGTGTGATACCCGACTGAAACAAGTAGATTCAAGTAATCTGAAGCAAAGCACGCACACATTTGTCACAGAGAAAAAACATGCATGTACCGAATGTGGTGCAAGGTTCACCCTGTTTAGTAATATGAAGAAACACATGTTCACCCATACGTATTCAAGAGTGGAAAGGTACACATGTTCTGAGTGTGATGCTGGTTTTATACACTCGGGTACTTTGAACAAACACATGATGACACATACTGGAGAGAAAAAGTATGCATGTTCAGAGTGTGCTGCTAGATTTAAACGGCGTCAATATTTGAAACAGCACATGATGACACATACCGGAGAGAAAAAGTATGCATGTTCAGAGTGTGCTGCTAGGTTTAATAGGCATTCAGGTTTGAAGCAACACATGTTGACACATACAGGAGAGAAAAAGTATGCTTGTTCAGAGTGTGCTGCTAGGTTTAAACGGCGTTCAGTGTTGAATCAACACATGTTGACACATACAGGAGAGAGAAAGTATTCATGTTCAGAGTGTGATGCTAGGTTTAAACGGCGTTCAGTGTTGAATCAACACATGTTGACACATACAGGAGAGAAAATGTATGCTTGTTCTGAGTGTGATGCTAGGTTTAAACGGGGTCATGATTTGAAACAACACATGTTGACACATACAGTAGAGAAAAAGTATGCATGTTCAGAGTGTGATGCTAGGTTTAAACGGCGTGAATATTTGAAACGACACATGATGACACATACAGGAGAGAAAAAGTATGCCTGTTTAGAGTGTTATGCTAGGTTTAAACGGGGTGAATATTTGAAACGACACATGATGAGACATACAGGAGAGAAAAAGTATGCATGTTCAGAGTGTGATGCTAGATGCAGCAAGGAAGTTTGAAAAAACACATGTTGACACATACAGGAGATACAGGAGAAAAAAAAGTTTGCATGTTCAGAGTATATTCAACATGGAGGTTTGAAAAAACACATGTTGAAAAAACACAGGACAGAAAAAGTATGCATGGTCTGAGTGTGATGCAAGGTTTATACAGCGTGCTAGTTTGAAGCGACACATGTTGACACATACAAGGGAGAAAAAGTAAGCATGTTCAGAGTGTGATGCTAGGTTTATGCAAAGTGCAAATTTAAAGCAACACATGTTCACACGTACAAAAAAGAAAAAAAATGCATGTTCAGAGTGTGATGCTAGGTTTATGCCGCGTCAAGGTTTGAAACAACACATGTTGACACACACTGATACAGGAGATTGAAGCGACACATGTTAACACCTTCAGGATTGAAGAGTCGTACATGATTTGAAAATAAAGTGACAATTGTTAACACATTCAGTGTAATAGTATAGAGCGACATATGTTAACCTTCACTGTATCACGCTTTGGACTACACAGTCCGGATGATGTGGGTCGAGTATGACCCATGCTTTCCAAAGAAAGATTTAACGAAAAAATTATGGGTCGTGTATTTAGTCAAGCAGTATGTAAGAAATGTTAAGTCCTTTGTTCTGGAAACTTGCATTCTCCCAGTAAGGTAATATATTGTACTACGTTGCAAGCCCCTGGAGCAAATTTGTCATTAGTGCTTTTGTGAACAAGAAACAATTGACGAGTGGCTCTATCCCATCTTCCCCCTTCCCCCGTTGCGATATAACCTTCGTGGTTGAAAAAGACGTTAAACACCAAATAAAGAAAGAAAGAATGGGTCGTGTACAACCAACGCCACCCGAATATGGAAACAGCGTGGAAATTCTTTACGAAACTCCATATGGGTTGTCCAAGTTACTTCATCGTTTAAGTGTTCGCTGGGTATGTGTGTATATATAGTGTGTATAGCATATATATGAATATTGTGTGAACAGTACATTGTGGTGAGTTTTAATGTCTGTATATTGTTTTATGTAGGTTGTACATTTAATTGTTCTATTCTGTATATAATTATGTTCATTTGCAAAGGACCTAGAGCCATAGGTTAGGCACTTAAAAATGTCCAGTTATTATTATTATTATTATACATGAGTAGAAAATATATATGTAGTGAGTGTGGTGCTAGGTTCACTTGGTCTGGTACACTGAGCTGACACTAACAACAAATTCAGGAGTAACTTGAAGCAATGACATGGTTATACAGACTCCCGTCTTACCATTTGAAGCGACACATTTTAGCTGACACTTGAGTGAAAAAGTATTCATGCACAGGGTAGTGCTAGCTAGGCTCACACAGTCTGGTAATTTGAAGCACAAATTAGTGTTTTGAAATGACTTCTTTGTAGTATGCTAAACGACTGTGCAGAATGACTTCAACACTGCCAATTGAGCAAGAATTTGCTTCGTTTGCCTGTTTTAATTGCAATAAGGGATTGTCTGCAGCAGCAGTTGCAAGCATGCTTTGCACTGCACTGTGTTTGTGTGCATGCGTTTACGTGTGTGTTTTCTTTTGAGTTATATGTTTCTATTATTTTATGAATAATTACCAGGTAAAGTTGATTTTTAGTTGTTCACTTTTTTTAAAGCAAAAGGGAGAGGTTCACATTTTGTTCAACATTTGTTCCCCCCCCCCCCCCCCTCTTGTATGTTATACAGTAGATTCCGCCTTCTACGACCTCCCAAGTGGCTCTATCCCATCTCCCCCCTTTCCCCGTCGCGATATAACCTTGAATGGTTGAAAACAACGTTAAACACCAAATAAAGAAAGTTCTACGACCTCCAAAAATCTGAGAAAATCAGGTCTTAAAAAGGAGGGAGTCTTTAAATGAGGGGTAAATTTTACAAAGGTTTTGAACAGAACATCTGAGAAAACAGGGTCTTGAAAGAGAGGGAGTCTAAAATATATTGGAGGGTCTTAAAATGGTGTGTCACGTTTCAATATCACAATAAGGTGATTATGAACGGTTAGTTACTTCTAACTAACTAACCACACCACGATCCACTCTCGCAGTCATACAAATAAATAGAATCAACAAAAGTATAAGTTTCAGATGCCTGTTTATGTAATATCACGCCACCTCCCTCGAGACTTCACTCCAAAAGATGTTCTTGTTACGTTGAAAACGTAAAAACAAGTGGTCACTGACAAAAATGCCAGTTAAAGTACAGAAAATAATAATAACACGCTGATCCCATGTATAGTTAGGAAAGTCAATGATCTGCCTTAAAGTGCTAGTTAATGCAGGTGTCACACACCCCACGTCGTCACCACTCGAGTATAATCATTAATAATACAGATGACTTGGTGGTAAGACATGGTGCAACTTAGCTTTTTGCCACTGAGTGGGCGGCCCGTAATTAGTCTGTAGTCTCCACAACTGCTCCGTTGAATGTAGTGCCGGCTAGCGTGGCAACGTAGCAGGGAACAGTGGAGACATCAGGCGCCTCACTCAGTCGCTGAAGGTCCTCCCCGTAGTCTACCAGAAATAGTAGAGTTGTAGCTGGTAGGACGACGACAGCGACAGCAAATCACCAGTACACCAGAACACCAGGTTAGCAGGTTACGTAGACAAGTAGTACCGTAGACAATCCGGTTACAGCATCCCGTAGTAACGTAGAAAAGGCTGCAACAAAAAGCATCGGTGCACTAAACATCCCACGCTACCCCTCACACACCACCTTTAAACATGTCACCTTGACATATCTCATCGAGCACGTGGGCCTGCACAAACGAACTTTTACAACAACAAATCAGCTATTTCCCTTCCTTCTCTCCATATCTGCAAAAACCATATACAGATTAGTATTTTAGCGTCACAAAGAGCAAATTATGCGCTAACCTGGAAAGAACAACAGAGAGTATTTCATTCCACAAACATAGACTTGTAAACAGCGTTAAATAATGATTTATTACCTCAACAGCCTAATGTAGGTAGCCCTCTCTTTTAAGCGAATCCGCTTCCTTTTGAATGGCTTCTGTTCGTCAACGGAAAACCCGCCATTCTCCCTCTTGCGCTGAATCCTTATGCGGTGGAAAACCTTCCCCGCACAGCGAAGAAACTTTGACGCCCCGACTGTCAGCCAGCATGTAAACAGTGAGAAGGTGGTCTGTCCTTGAAGTTCCCCGAAGCTCAACTGGCAAGCAGCACGGCACGTTGATATACAGTGAAGTAGTTAAAACGTGTTGAAGTCCTTCAAACTCGTAGTAAATAAGACACCGACGATTCTCTCTCGCTGCTGAGTTTCGAGTGTCCAGTTAACATGTCTCACACAGACAACCTTGACAAAATCACGTGACTCACCTTGTCACATTCCAAGTTCAGCTATCGCCAGTTTTGCCCTGACAGCAGAAATCACCCACGTGAAATCCGTGCAACACGAAATACCCGTGTTCGCTATGCTCGGTCAGCTAAAACCCAGCCGCTGACAGAAAGCACAGGCGCTTTCTATCGCAATTCGAGGAAGGCACCCCACAGAGTGACACTTTCTCGATCCATGTCACTAAATCGTGACATGGGGGTTCCACAGTCACTTTTAATTTCGAATATGATCAGAACAAATCTGTTTAGATATAAGATGCAATGTTGATGACAAATGACATTCATTTATGTTGTTTGAATCCTTCAAGTCTTAAATTAACTGAGACAAGTCGACTACGCGACTTAAGGATTACTGGCAGTTTTTGCCCTGTTTTGTCATTCTCCTAAAAGTGTTCATGTGCTTTCACCAGTTGTTAATATGGCATCCGAATACTTTGGGTTTTGGTGCAAAGAACGTTTATATTACATGCAATTCATGAATTTTTTTTCGCTTGAGCAATTCAACCTTCTACTCTTTTGTTTAAGTTCTGTTTTGTGTGTGTGTGTGTGTGTGTGTGTGTGTGTGTGTGTGTGTGTGTGTGTGTGTGTGTTTTTTGTTTGTTTGTTTTTGTCTCTATTTTTTTAAGTCTAGAAATTCGTGAAAGAGGCATATTGTTCAATAAAACATGCTTTCAGTTTTACATCTCAAAGATTGTCAGTCTTACATTCTTCGTGTAAATGCGTGTTTTCCCAAGAATGTTTTTTGATCTAACACTGTTTATTTATGCATGGTATCCAATACACACATATAAACATGATCTCTCCCGCTATAAGTTTGTTTTGGGTGTAAGGATAGGCTGTAAGAAGAGGTTTTACTTTAAATCCTCGTTAAATAAAGTTCCATTATCACCTCTCTGTCTCCCCTTCTCTCTCTGTCTTAGATCTCTCTCTCTGTCTTAGATCTCTCTCTCTCTCTCTCTCTCTCTCTCTCTCTCTCTCTCTCTCTCTCTCTCTCTCTCTCTCTCTCTCTCTCTCTCTCTCTCTCTCTCTCTCTGTATCGATGTCGCTCTCTCGGTTTCAGGATCTCTTAAACATACATGAAACTACAAATAGTACATATACATGTCATTTGCACTCACACACTAAACAACACGCAAACATGACCATTACTATTATACCCCCCGAAAACAGATCAGTGCTAGACTATAACTGTGGTTTGTGAACTGACATCATTTTTGTGTGCTTACATTCCTGAAAATGGATCTATTCAAAAGACTGATTAGAGTGCTTGTCATAAATGAGCAGCATGTAAGTGAACTGACATATTTTGAGAAGTATGTTGTGCAGTCGCGGAACTTGGCATAACAAGTACTCGACCAATACATAAGTTTCATTATCTGTATTTAGTGTTTTTTTGTGAGAATGTTAACTTTATTTCTTTGACTTGGTCACATGGAAGACTAGTCTTTCATATCAAATGTAACAACACAGTGCTAATGTTCCGGATCGCGCGCTCAGTAGGGATTATATTGTACGTTTTTTAGTGCATGTCCTTTATTTTGGGCAGTTCATACAAAAAGACGGGGTCTGACTAAAGACTACGCGACCTTGCACTACCTTGCGCGGCCTCAAACTAAAGAATGTACATGTAATATTTTTTATATATCTTGTATCTTCACAACATTATCACACTTTGTACCGAGTTTTAAGTCGGAGAAATAAAACATACGGAAGTTATGATGCATTTTTGAAGAGCTATGGGTTTTGCCAAACAGCCGGTGTCGCCAAACTCCTTCAAAACATCAAACCCAACAAAGCCTCTGGTCCCGACAACATTCCCAACATTGTCCTTAAAACCCTAGCCCACCACATAGCACCATCCCTGTCCGTCATCTACCAGCTCTCATTAGATTCTGGGCGTCTCCCACAAGATTGGCTCAGTGCCAACGTCGCGTGCGCGTTCAAGAAAGGCGACCGTCACTGCCCAGCCAACTACCGCCCCATTTCACTAACTTCTGTCCCCTGCAAGATGCTAGAGCACATTATTAGCCGCCACATCCTATCCCACCTTGAAACCAACAACATTCTGACAAATCTAAATCATGGCTTCCGATCCGGCTATTCCACAGAGACCCAGCTCCTGACAACAACAGAAGACCTACTATCCTCATACGACCGGGGACGCCAAGTCGACATGGCCATCTTGGCTTTTTCCAAAGCCTTCGATACGGTACCCCACGATCGTCTCCTCCACAAACTCAACAGCTACGGAATCTCCGGCTCCATCCTCGCCTGGCTCCAGACCTTCCTCACCCAACGAACCATGCAGGTAGTTGTGGAAGGCTCGACCTCCGCCCCAACCACTGTCGACTCTGGAGTCCCGCAAGGCACCGTGTTAGGGCCTCTTCTCTTCCTTTGCCACATCAACGACCTCCCGGATGCAGTCAAGTCCCAAGTGCGCCTCTTCGCAGATGACTGCCTCCTCTACAGGGAGATCGTTGACATCAGCGACCACATCGCCCTCCAGGAAGACCTGAAGAGCCTTGAATCCTGGGCAGAGATGGGGCATGCGCTTCAACGCTACAAAATGCTACGTCATGACCCTAGCACGGAAAACCCCTTCCTCCTACCTCTACTCCCTAGACAGCACCATCCTCAAGAGTGTACCCACGAACCCCTACCTTGGCATTCAGTTCTCTAACGACCTGAAATGGTCCACCCACATCAACTACATCTCTAAGAAAGCAAACAGCACCCTCGGATTCCTCCGCCGCAACCTGCGCCACTGCCCATCAAACTGCAGGCACAACGCCTACCTTGCCCTCATCCGCCCTCTTCTTGAGTACGGTGCCACCATCTGGGACCCATACCTTAAGCAGGACGTCGAGAGATTGGAGCGCATACAGCGGAACGCATCCCGCTTCATCTCTGGTGGCTACAGAACCACGACTCCTGGCTTCGTCACTGGGCTCCTACACAAGCTTCAACTACCAACCCTCCAGGAACGTCGCGAACACCTGCGTCTAACCTCCCTCTACAAAGTGGTTGAGGGGCTGGTGATGGCAATCCCGCCCGACAAGTTCCTGATCCCTCAAAAACCAGGACGCCTCATTCGTCCACGTCAATCTTCCAGAGACTATAGCACCTCGAACCCAGTAGACAACTACATCAGGAACAATAGCAGATGCTTCACCGTGCCACGCTGTAACACTGAGCAATACAGACATTCGTTTTTTCCAAAGACTGTAGTGGCCTGGAACCAATTAGATGAAGTAATTGTAACCTCGGCATCGACCGAGAGCTTCAAGTCGGCGCTGGCAGTAGCCAGACGACGATAAAGAATCAGCTGCGCACCCCCCACTCCGCTGCATCAATGCCAGACATCTGGATGACTTGTCCCACAAGTGCAGCGTAACTTACAGATACAGATACAGCTAGCGAGCGAAAGTGCAAGCATCGGATACCTGCGTCCGACCAGTGTTCGCATTGTTTTTTGAATTCTTATATATCTAGTATCTTCACAGCATCATCTGCCTTTACACCAAGTTTTAAGTCACAGAAATAAAATAAAAATAAGGGATCGAGTAATGATGTATTTTTGAAGAGCTAGCCAACGAAAGTGCAAGCCGAGGATTTCTGCCTCGGATTTAAAAAACAAAAACAATTTTAAAAAAATTCTTTAACACAATTATTCCAAATTTGGGGGGTTTACTTTATAACGCAACCAAAATTATTTTTAATACAAATTTTGAGCGGAAGGTCAGGCGGAAAATTCGATGAAGTCCGCATTGTTTTTAGAAGCGAATATGGTGGGACGCTGAACCACGATGCTTTCACTTTTACTCGATAGCTCGTCGCAAAATACATCATAACTCCCTTATTTTTTTTTCTTTCTGTGACTTAAAACTTGGTATAAAGTCAGATAATGTTGTGAAGATACTACATGTATATATATAAAAATATTACATGTACATGCTTTAGTTTGAAGCCGCGCAAGGTTGTGCAAGGTCGCGTGCGGTCGCGTCCGGTCGCGTAGTCTTTAGTTAGACCGAAAAGACGCAAGGGAAATCACTCTATTTGGCTGCTGCTGCCATATTTGTTACCTGACCCGAACTAAAACGCCACTCGCTGACTACTACCAAGCGAATTATCTGTGTCATCACTGTATTCTCAAGGTAAACGCTTCGACAGGTTAAAATAAGGAACAACAATGCAAAATTGAGTTTGAGAGAACCAATTTCTTTCAAAGCTTCAGCAAGACTGGTCAAATGACCGGTGTGATCGAATGCAGATGTACATGATACTACATGTACTGATGTAGATGCTCCAGGAAATAAGTTCATGTAAATTCTGAAATTGAGAAACTGATTTAATTTGAGCCCACGAAAACGTCATGTAATTACACTATTTCCAGCCATATCGGAATGACACGTTACAATCATCCTAATACAACCACATAATTGCTACAAACGTAAATCAAGGGAATGCGGGATTAATACCGCTTCCAAAATTGGTCCTGTGGCTGTGCTTGTAAGTGTAACTGATCTGGCCGAAACCCCATTCATGCAATTACCCAACCCTCATTTATCTGAATTTTGGCATGTCATCATATTCAAAAATCCGTAACATAAAGTCTTTTCGATTGATTTCTCTCCTTTTTTCACACTTGTTTCTATACACACTCTAAAAATATGACACTGACAGGCAAAATATTACTTATTAGCAAAATCTATTTTTTTTGGTCAATCGTTGTCCATGTCATTAAATGGTTTGCACTGGCTTTTTAAGTGCTTTCGAATGAGTGCCATCCAATAAATTCCCTCTTATTGGGGCAGCTTTGTCTTGTGAAATATCAGAAGATCTCGTGAGCGTAGCCTAGCTAGCTGTCAATTCTGCTGATTTTAAAACTGCACATGAGTCATTGAGGGTCTGGTGTACCAGTGATGTTCCCAGGGGTCGGCCCTCGGCCCTGGGCCGGATACCTTGGTCTAATGACCGGTACCTTGTGTCTCTGGCGGACAAATGTCCGATAAGTTTATGTCAGAGACGGACACTGCCCGATCGTTTTATTGCCACGTCGGACATGGCAACATTGATCCGTTTATTTAGATCAGGCATCAGATGATACGTCTCCTAATCTCCGAATCGGCAACGTCTTCTGTTGTTTGGTTTAGTAACTTCGCCGTTTGAAGACCGCGCAGTTTAAGAATTTCCGAAAGTTCAACTTCAGGTTGTATAGATTCTAGAAACTGCGAATGCGATCATGCCGCCTGCGAAGAAATTGAAACCGGACAAGGACCAACCCAAGCTGTGTTTTCGACAGTCAGATCATGATCAGTCGTCAAATGTGACTGTGACCGGACCCACTGTGACTGTGAGTACGAAAACGGCGACGACACCACCACGGACGTTTGTGCCTTCATGGCTTAAACTTTATCCATGGCTAAATTTCGATAGCGAGAGAAAACTGATGTTTTTCACAGTGTGCATTTCAGCAAACCGAAACAACAGCTTCACACGTGGCTGCTCGAATTTCAGAACAAGCAGTCTCGCGGATCATAGCAAGACTAATGACCATCAGACAGCCCATATTGTTCCAGGGTTACTACAAGACCGCGATCAGGTGCAGCAGAAAATGCTCACGGCAAAAGAAGAGGCTGCTGTTGTTTTAGTGAAGACAGTGCACTGGATGGTGATGGAGAACATTCCTTTCACCAAGTTTCCTTCGCTCATGGACACTTTGACAGATCTGCAAGTCCCACACATCAAGGAACTCCATTGTTCGGACCATGTACATTACGATAGTAGAAAAAGTGCAAACGAAATGCTGAAAAGTATGTCGGATGCAGTGGAAGATCTTTTGCTTTCTGTTAAACACACACTCACACACACACACACACACACACACACACACACACACACACACACACAAGAACTAGAAGAAGGCAAGTTTGGTGTGTGTCACAGTGTGTGTGTACCAAAGGAGGATGTGGACGGCTTATTTCTTTCCACGTGAAATGACCGATTGTTTTTTACAGTTCAGGACAAATGTCCTATACTTTCAGCAAGGCTAGGACATTTGTCCTATAAGGACAAAATCCAAGGAACATCCCTGGTGTACTGATACTTGTTTAGTCATGGAGCTTTTGGGGTGAAGCGGTGTGTGTGTGTGATTGTGAGAGACAGAGAGAGACTCAGAGACAGAGAGAGCTTTTCTCTGCTTCTTTAAATTGTTGATTGAGTCGTTTTTCTACACAGCATTAATGCCTTGAAAACCGATCAGCTATGGACCTGCAAGTGCAACGCCATGAAGAGAGAGCAGCTATTATTGGCCAACAACTTGAACAGTGAACATTCAGGAACTGTCAGCGCCTTGATAAGTGAACAGTCAGGAACTGTCAGCACCTTGAACAGTGAACAGTTAGGAACTGTCAGCGCCTTGAACAGTGAACATTCAGGAACCATGTCCTCTCCCAGCAGCATGGAGGAAGGAGACACAGCTCTTCTCTCAGATGTCAAGATAGAAATTGATGTTGCAGAAGAGTATTGTGACATCACTGGAACACATCCGTATGGTAAGTGAAATGAAACATGTAATGGGGAGGGAGGGGGTGTTTTGGGTAAGGTTTGGTGGTCAAGTGGGGGAGAGACATTGTTGACACTATTGGTGACAGTCAGCCTTGGTAGCACTTCACACCTTTTGAAGGGGGGTGGGGGGGGGGTGGGAGGGGGTAGTAGAAAAACATGTTGCATGATGCCATTAGTTACTACATTTAGTCTTCTTCTCATTTGCCACTACTGTACGAGGGCTGTTCCATTATTATTTAGAATCCAGGCTCCTGGAAATAATGGCGTTAAATACAAAATCATGCCGTCAAATAATAGACTAATGTGAGGCTTGACACAAAAAAATGAAATTCCAGAGTTATGTTGTTTTCATATGGTCGACTCGGGAAGATACTCACTACCGCGGAATGTATGAGATTGCGTCATGAAGCTCAAATTCGCGATTTCGGACCGATCTTACAATATCTACAAACTAAGGGTTAAAAGAGGCCGAAAGTGTGATGCAATGTTTTAGGATGAACACTCCTTGTAGAGCCGTGGTTTAAAACTGGAACAGCAATTTCCAACCCGGTAGACGGAGCCTTGAAAATTATACCCACCCTGGTCTACTCATTTCATCCTTTATCCTCAAAAACATTGGCGCTGTTGAACAAATAATAAGAGAAGATCCCTTGATTATATTCAGGGAGATGCAATATGCCCTTGGCATTAAAAGCTCTGCATTTGAAAAGATCTTACACAAATATTTAATGGCCCCAAACCAATTTGCCGGTTGGGTACCACATGAACTCAGTGACGGGAAAAAGAGGAGTAGGGCAGAGTGTTGCCTGACAATACAGTGGACGCCGCTTAATAAAACCGCGGTTAATAGAGCCAGCCGCTTATAAAAGCCGATTTCAGACGGTCCGGATAAATCACTATATCTTATGTATTAGAAAAAGCCGGTTAATAAACCCAACCCGCCGCTTATTAAAGCCAGTTTTCTCAGAGAAATCACGTAGTTTGTGACTAAAACTCACATTATCTTGTTCTTGTAATCGCTCAAGTCATAGGCCTATTTATGTCCAGGCTCACGCGTATCACGAAGTAACCGAGTTCAGAAAAGAATGTCAGTCAATGTGCGAATGTGGAAGCCGGGCAATCGGACTTGACAGGTGATGATGAAGATGACGAGGAAGATGAAGAGATGCCACCCCCACCGCCTTCAAACCCAGAGATGAGGCAAATAATGACCCGCCTTCGATCTGGTCTGGAAAGTCGTGGTTACCGCATGGAAGAATTTGAACCATTCGCAGACTCAGTGAGAGAACTGATGTGGAAGACGACCAACAAACAAACACTCATAAAATCGTTCTTCTCTGCCGAGTAATGATTCGTGACGGTGACAGTGAAATTATTGATGAACCGAAGTGATCAAAGTACATGTACATGTACATAATTAAAACAAAAGTTCAACATCCTTCGTGAAGTTTTGTTTAGATTCAAACAAGTGTAAATGACGAAAGAAAGTGACTGAGTGACGTAATCAAAAGAGAAGATATTTTTTTTCTTTCGAAAATGACGTATTCCTGGACCGCCGGTTAATAAATCCGCCGCTTATTAAAGCCATTTTTCGTCAGTCCAGAAGTGGCTTTATTAAGCGGCGACCACTGTACTTGAAAAAATAAGCAAATTTGGCTTGTCCAAATCAACATGGAATATCGTCAGTGGGGACGAAACCTGGGTTAATTAGTTCCAATCTGAAACCAAATAACTGTCGTCTGTTAGGGTGTTCAAGCAGGTGACCCAACCCTTGCCAAGTTCAAATAAGAACCCTAAGAAGCCCTAAAAAAAATGTTGTGTATCTTTCGTCGCTAGATCAAGGTACATTTAAACACTGTGACTCTTGAGGACAGGCATACAGTCACGTCTGACTGCTGTGTCCACCACTAATGGTTGGAAATATTCGAGGCTTGGCACAAACACGGGTATTCGAGGGCTTATGCTGTAACATGGCAACGCACCTGTGTATACTGCCTTTGCGACAAAAAAATTTCTTGGCACCAAAGGGAGCACTACCGGCACGGTTGGCCTAGTGGTAAAGGCGTCCGCCCCGTGATCGGGAGGTCGTGGGTTCGAACCCCGGCCGGGTCATACCTAAGACTTTAAAATTGGCAATCTAGTGGCTGCTCCGCCTGGCGTCTGGCATTATGGGGTTAGTGCTAGGACTGGTTGGTCCGGTGTCAGAATAATGTGACTGGGTGAGACATGAAGCCTGTGCTGCGACTTCTGTCTTGTGTGTGGCGCACGTTATTATGTCAAAGCAGCACCGCCCTGATACGGCCCTTCGTGGTCGGCTGGGCGTTAAGCAAACAAACAAACAAAACAAGAGACCCCTGAAGACTCTGCGAGCCTTCACGTGGGCCATACCAGGTATAGCTGATGTCAAGAGGTCCCAGGCCCGAATGAGAACATTTGAGAGGATGGCCAGTTGGGTGTCGGCTGGGGAAGGATTGGTGTAGAAATTGGCCTGGTTAGCTTGTTTATAATATGTGTTTCCGTTTCTGAGATTCAAAATAATTAGGGAACGGCCTACATACTAGCACTACATTTTGTCAATCTGTCAAACTCACAAAATGAAATATACTGCATTGTTTCCACCACATCATTAAATCTTACGGCCTTGCGCCTTGCGCCAAGAAAGGGTCTAACACATACACAAGAATAACGTGCAGAAAGTGACAAGCCAGTACATAGCGTATCACAGAAATGCCGGTTTTTTCTATATTTGTTTTCTGAGCGTGTTTTTAATGAAATGATGAAAAATAAAACAGAATCATTCGTTGATTGATTTCTAAAATTAGAATTTTGAGATTTTTAATGAGCAAACTCATTAATGAATTTTAAAGCTTCCGAGCTGAAATGCAATCGCATAGTTTTGGCTTCATCGAGGACTGCTTTACCAAAATTTCAATCAATTTGATTGAGGAAAAAAAGCCTGGTATGATGTCATCAGATTCATTTATCAAAAAATTTACAAAATAACATCTGGGGATATCATTCTCAGGGTTTGTAAAGTTTCATAAAGATCGGTTCAGTAGTTTTCTCTGAATCGCTCTACACACATTCACGGTCACACAAACACCACCATGCACTCTCGTCTCGATTCCACGTCTATCTTATTGTTCAAATATTTAGTAAAAATTTAATTGTAAAAAGACTGGCACACCAATATATATATACATGAATCGTTGTTGCAAGCTGAGGCAGTGAGTTGGGAACTTGACACAGTTTGGACTTTACTGAGAGTTGCTTTTCAAAATTACCTGCTTCTGCTTTCAGGTATGTTGAATCAGCAAGCAGATTATCATTGCCCAAAACAGGAACAAGGTGAGACATGTGATACAGTGCAGACATTGGAAGGACAAGGTGCAGTCAGCACTCACAGTGATACCTGGCTGAAACAAGAGGCAACAGACCAGTACAGAGGTATACCTCTATTTTAAATCTTCTACAAGTATGAAAACTATAGGTCCTCACATCCGGCACGGTTGGCCTAGTGGTAAGGCGTCCGCCCCGTGATCGGGAGGTCGTGGGTTCGAACCCCGGCCGGGTCATACCTAAGACTTTAAAATTGGCAATCTAGTGGCTGCTCCGCCTGGCGTCTGGCATTATGGGGTTAGTGCTGGGACTGGTTGGTCCGGTGTCAGAATAATGTGACTGGGTGAGACATGAAGCCTGTGCGGCGACTTCTGTCTTGTGTGTGGCGCACGTTATATGTCAAAGCAGCACCGCCCTGATATGGCCCTTCGTGGTCGGCTGGGCGTTAAGCAAACAAACAAAATAGGTCCTCACAGAAAGAGTTTTGTGACTATCAAGAGAGAATTTGAGAAAATTGGGTCTTTCTGAAGAGAGGGGATTTGATAATGTTTTACAAAAAAACAGGTTTCACAGTAAGGTATGTCGATGCACAGAAGAGAGAAATCGTGTGTAGGCACTCTGTGACCGGACATTCAAGTAACCTAGAAGTCTTGTGGGCAATTGTGTTTTATCCTACATACGTGAGAGAGACACTCGTGAGATAATAATCGTTCAAATCACACGTGTGTATATTATGTAAATGAGGTCATGTCAACCAAGTCTGGCAGGGACCTGTTTTTCCACCGCTTTTGATGCCAAAGTCACCGATACAAACGTATTGTAGAATAGATTACAAATTGCGCTCGCTAATTACCCTCGATGAATTTTTAGAACTAACACGTCACGCCACACTTTTAGAGTGACGTTTCTTTGCTTTGACATAATAGATTGCACGAGGCTTTAGAAAAGATCGAGGTTCCAAAACAAGCGTCTTCAATTTTAGCTGCCTCGACTGCAGGACATTTTCAGTGAAATACATGTAAGTACAGTATGTAGGATAAACAGAATTCTACATGGCTCGCTGTTGCGTACCAGATTTACACTCGCTGCTTTTTCAAATAGTGAACAGTTCGCTTTTGCTCGCAGTTCAATATTTAAAAAACAACTCGTGTAAATCTGGTACGACACAGCAAGCCATGTAGTATTCTCTATATATTTACCAATGGGCAAACTCTTGAATCTTGCTGTAATTAAACTTGATTTGCCAATCTTAACCCTTAGGCTGGTTGTCGCGACATATGTCGCGCTACTTTACGTATACGGTCACCTGGTTGTCACGACATATGTCGCGCTACTGGCTCAGTCTGTTTGGTCGGTTCCGATTACCTCCCATGGATGCGAAAACCTATTTGACCGTTTTTCTTTATTTTTCTCTCTGTTAATTCACCAGTGGCTATGTAACATGTGTTACAGAATTGCACCAGTGTAAGGGTTAAGTCCACTGAACTAGTCAATCTATACTACCTTGTAAGCTTTGAATCTCAAGTGTCAGATGCTGCAACATCTAAATTAGGTTTTAGTGCCCTCTGCAAATACTTTGACAAGGTCATCGTTTACCAATCTTGTTTGCTTTAGATACATTGAGTCGTTTTGAAAGTTACCAAGTGAAACAAGCTTACTTGTACACTGTAGCCAGTTTTTCTTTTTATTCGAGTTATGATTCAACAATTGTTTGAGAACTTATTTTCGGATGTTGTGAGTTCAAAAGCTACAAGCAGAAAATCTACAAGACAAGGAAGGTAACTGTGTTATTTGTCAGAATTTTCTTTGCATGGTTATTTTCTTGTCTGTTCATAAAAAAATGTTTTAAAGATATAGTGTCCACGCCGCCATTTTGGAGAGTTTTTTTGTCGAATTCGGCCGATTTGAAGAATTTGGGGAATCTAGTGTACCTTAATTAAGACGCACCTGGCCCGGTTTGCTCAATAAAGCACCACAAGTATGGTAAATAATTAATTCAAAATGAGTAAATTGGCGACTGCTCTCTACCATTTGAAGATTAAAATTGGCCGTCATAGACTGGTTTTCGTCGCGACTCAAAACAATGGCGGATGGGATGGCCGCTTAGTGAGAACAAGCCCACACGTTTCTGTAAGAAATCGACTCAAGGTGGTTCAGAAAGCAGCAGAGTGACTGGTAACGACACAGAATCACGAGAAAGTCATGCTCGACGCACAAAATGCAAAGTTATCAACAACAAGCAGTCGAGTCGGAAAGTTGGATTCAACTGCATGAGTGTTACCGTTGTGTGCACTGACTACCCACGACGCAGAGCTCTCACCTGCTGCCCGGATTTGTAAGTAAAGCAAGTGTTGTCGTGTAGACTTTGGACAGACCTAGACAAATGTTGCTGCCGTTTTGTCTGTGTGTCTGCTGGTGTGTTGTGCGAATGAAGCATCCATCAAGCGAGCGCACGAACGTGTATTGTGCAGGGTCGATTGTGTCCAGTTTTGGTTTGAACACGGACACGCCACGGTGTGTGTGTGTGTGTGTGTCTGTGCACTGCACAGGAGCTTGTATCAAAGTGCCGGTCGATCATTATTTACTCCTTCATCCCAACAGTCTCCTTACAACTACATACTACGCATTCGCTAGTGAATAGTAGTAGCCTAGTAAGGGTGTACATGCAGGAGTAAATAATGATCAACTGGCGGTTGGGTACAAGCTGCTGTGGTGCATTGTATAGGAGACAGAGACTGACAGACAGACAGAGTAGGTAATCCCCCTAAAAATTGTTTTGAGATGGAAAAAGTAGGGTCAGTCAGCACAGTCTTTGGATGTAGTGCAACAGAAAATGTTATTTATAACTGACATTTTATATTGTCAGCGGTATGAGTTTTTCTGTGCCTAAAGTTTTTAATGTTGTGATTTTGTAGGAAGAACTATGATTGAAGCTTATTGTAAAGCTTTGTGAAATGGTAACATTTTGACGAAGAACACATTCTTCCTCGGACGGTGTTCATTGAAGCAAACACTAAATGCGGCAGAATTTCATTCATCCTTTCTTTTTTAACTGCCATTTTTAAGTGTCGCTGTGCATGTTGAAAGCTTCATGTTCAGAACTGATGTTGCTGTAGAACTGTATGTAATTGGCCAGCCTTTGGTTTACACTTAAACAGTGGTTTATATGTTGCTATAATTACTAAAACAATGTTTTTTAATTTTCAGGGAAAAAGCACCCGGACATCAAACATTCTTGCAATGTGTGGCAATAATGGTTTAAAATATTTCTAACAAAAAGATCATTAAGGTGAGTTTAAATGTTCATATTTCTGATGTAAGTCAAGCTTATCTTTTATCTTGAGTAACTATCTCTGTCATGTCTCTCTCAGGCTGCGCGACCGACAGAAAAGTTGCCAGGAACCGATTCCTTGAGTGTGGCCAATTATTCCCCATTTCTGGTTCACTTGAACTGCAGGCAATTTTGTTGAGTGATTAAAAGTTACGGATTCTTTAAAAAGGTGTACCGTATTTGACGGACTACAAGCCGCGACTTTTTAAAAATAAATCGCATTGCGGCTTATAAAAAGATGCGGCTAAAATGTTACCTAAACTTGAATAGCATTCACCTAATGGAAGTCGCCGCGGATTTTCATTTCGCTCGATTAGCGATTACCGGTACTTTATTAGCTCTCTACTCAAGACTCGGCGCTTTTCTCTTTCTTTCGCGAATCTTCGTTTGTCAACAAGTCGTCGTGACAAGATAGCGTACAGAGAAACACCGGATGTATCAGGATCTCGCGCGCGTGAGATTTCGTTTTTTTGTGTCTCGCGATAGTTGGCGGAGCGAGAGCCGTCATGTTGTGTTTTCGTCTGCTCGAAATGTGCGCAAAAGTCATAAAGATCATCCCAAAAAAGTTTATTCCGAGCGGGACTACATGTGTGTGTTGGTTACAAATTGTGTGTGTGATATTTTTCTTCAAACTTTATCACTTTTCTTCTTTGTTTCACTTGTTAATTCTCGGAGCCGATTTCGCCAAATACCGTACTTTCGTTTGCCTGGTTGTTTTGATTGATTGACACGATCAGATTATATTTTTTTTTCGACGGCGGCTAATATAATGACGAGGCCTATACGTGGCTCGTCCCAATTCTTTTTTTCAAGTTGGGGGTGCGGCTTATAAAATGGTGCATCTTGTAATCCGTCAAATACGGTACGTTTGAGGATAAGACACTGTCAAAGTTTTGAAACAGTATTTTTCTTCTTCATGGTTATAAAAAAACTGCAGCACCTGTGTTCAATTTCTGAAGATGTATTATTACTACAGTGGCACCCCCCTTTTAAGACCTCAAACAATCTGAGAAAATCGAGTCTAAAAAAGGAACGAGTCTTAAAATGGGGGTAATTTTACAGAAGTTATGAACAGAACATGTGAGAAAACAAGGCCTTAAAAAGAAGGGAGTTTTACATTGGGGGGTCATAAAAGGGAGGTTCCACTGCATTAATCATGCCATGGAAATCATAGTGATTTTACAGATAAATACAATGACAATTAAAAGCAATTTGCAGCCCAGTGTCTAATTATCTGATTATATTCTGTCTATTTTTATCATTGTATCTTTGCTACAGAAATTCATGGTTACATCTTGACCAAAAGTCAATTATTATCAATAAACCAAACAACATGCGCACACAAAAACATACTCAATTGTCAAGAACAGTGTCTATTTTATTCCATGTAGATCTCAAATCCACAGGCACACATCCTCTCTGCACAGTTCAAAGGTGCTACACATGAAACTATTCTTGGAATTCGAGCACTTTTCAACACCTGTATATTTGTTCTGCACAAGTTTTACTAGACCTGTGAATTCAACGCATTAATCAATATACTTTCAGGACTCTTCCCCAGACTTTATTGCTCATGTCAGCTGTTTCCATGCACAAATAGTCACCCTGTATGTATCTTTCGCTTGATATGCAAGTGTCTAAACCGAAAGAAAAAAACACTAAAAACCAAACACAAAAATTCATTCACTAAGAGTGAATGTACACACATCCTAAAAAACACGAAATGAATAGTCATTCTGTCAGTCATTGATACTGATCCAAGCCATTGATGTGACAAAGAAAGGAGTAAGTTTTTTTTAGAAAGCTAAAATCTTTCAGAGGGAAATGGTGTTATCAAAAACTGGTTTTTCACATGCTCCCTGTAAATCACTGAAAGCAGACCTCTTCAACTTCAGAAGACCCTCCCTCGTCTTCTTTTTGAGGGGCTATCCAGAGATACTCCAGTGCCGAGAGTATGAAATAAATAAATATAGCTGTCTGTCAGCGTTCTCTAGAATGAAAATGTCTCTACAAGGTGTAGAACTGTGCACATAATAAAACACACACACACACACACAACATATGTTCAAACACTGATCCAAATGTTGGGGGTGGGCGTTTACTAGGTACTTACGGCGCTTACAAGGTAGATTACAGTACATTAAACAAGTCGCGTAAGGCGAAAATACAACATTTAGTCAAGTAGCTGTCGAACTCACAGAATGAAACTGAACGCAATGCAACGCAGCAAGACCGTATACTCGTAGCATCGTCAGTCCACCGCGCACGGCAAAGGCAGTGAAATTGACAAGAAGAGCGGGGTAGTACTTGCGCTGAGAAGGATAGCACGCTTTTCTGTACCTCTCTTCGTTTTAACTTTCTGAGCATGTTTTTAATCCAAACATATCATATCTATATGTTTTTGGAATCAGGAACCGACAAGGAATAAGATGAAGGTGTTTTTAAATTGATTTGGACAATTTAATTTTGATAATAATTTTTATATTTTTAATTTTCAGAGCTTGTTTTTAATCCAAATATAACATTTTTATATATTTTTGGAATCAGAAAATGATAAAGAATAAGATGTACGTAAATTTGGATCGTTTTATAAAAAAATTTTTTTTTACAATTTTCAGATTTTTAATGACCAAACTCACTCATTAGTTTTTAAGCCACCAAGCTGAAATGCAATACCAAACCCCGGCCTTCGTCGAAGATTACTTGACCAAAATTTCAACTAATTTGGTTGAAAAATGAGAGCGTGACAGTGCCGCCTCAACTTTCACGAAAAGCCGGATATGACGTCATCAAAGACATTTATCAAAAAAATGAAAAAAACGTATGGGGATTTCATACCCAGGAACTCTCATGTCAAATTTCATAAAGATCGGTCCAGTAGTTTAGTCTGAATCGCTCTACACACAGACAGACAGACACACACACACACATACACCACGACCCTCGTCTCGATTCCCCCCTCTACGTTAAAATATTTAGTCAAAACTTGACTAAATATAAAAAGCAAAAAACAATATACATTATTTGTATTTTTGACCAAATTATGACATTTTACACAGATTGAGACAGTCAGTGTTCCTCAAGGTGAACAAGGACTGTCAAGGTGTGTGTAAAATGTCATATTTTGGTCAAAAATACAAGTAACATTTATGTATCGATTGGTTCTTGTTAGAATTCCTTTTAATTGTTTTTTTAATGTACAAACATTCACTATTTTGTAGTCTCAGCTGGCCGCCTAATATGGAATGTAACAGAGCATGTGTAAACCAACCCACACAGAAACGCACTTTGTTTAACACCACAATGTACTCTAATACAGGCAACAAGGAAGAAAGTCAGTGTACTGGCCAGTTGGATCTACTGTATAATGTCATTCCTATGACTCATACACAGCAACTGCACATGGCAACTCTTACACCTTCACCCGAATAGCCAATATCTTTCCTCAATATAACTCTAGTCTGAATCGTTTGGCTTTATTGATCTTTCCCTCTTCTTCTTCCAGGACCAGAGCATCTTCAATCTCTTCTTTGTGTGTGGGCCAGTAGGAGCCTGCTGTCATCAAGCACCAGTGCCTTGAAGTCCTGGAGCATAAACAGAAAATCGCCCATCAGTGAAGACACTTAATTCAAACTTCGAAAAGGGTTGAAAAAATGAACCAAATGCAAGAAAAAAAGCGAAAATAAAGAGTTACAGAAGAGTGTTTGTAATCTATTCATCTATGTAATGGAGTGCAAGTGTGAGTAAAAGGTGGGGGTGGGTGGGAGAGGGGGGATGGGATATACCTGTGGGCATTGGCTTTCCAGATTTTTAGCATTCTGACACAATGACAAGTGTGAAAATGTGTTCTAGTGCTCCTGACGAGCAAAAGTGTCAGTTACACAGCTTTAGCTACTTGGAATGAATGCCCAGTTTACCATTGCATTATACAGTAAAACCCTAACTTTGCCCCCCCCCCCCCCCCCCTTTAAAAAAAACACAACATTTGTCTTGAAAGACACTACTTTCTCAGATTCCTGTTTATAACCTATATCCTAAGACATTCTGCTTTTCTTTGATTGAGTTTGCTGTATATAGACATGTATACCTTAAAAGAAGGGCTCCACTGCATCTCTAATTTTTTTCTCTACAAGAGGTATTGTAGCAGCATCTGTCAAGTGCTAAACCGCAGAAAGGTCAATTTGATATAATTATTCAATACTGATGTTTCAAGTTAAGCAGAACTGCTGTTTGACATGTGGTTGGAAATTGTGATTCGGGGATTGTCTTGTTTAAAAAAAAATTGAACAGGAAGGCAGACATCTATTTGAACTGCAAAGCAGACACAATTCAAAAATCTACACATCATTATTATGACTTCCTACATAACAGCATGATCATGGAATCTGTTAGCCAAGTGTCAGATCATAAAGATCATTATGGAGGCAGAAATGATCCCCTCAATCTGTAAAATATCCTTCTTTACAAACAGCATACAGGTGTAGCTAAAACAGAATTCATATTACAGTGGAACCCCCTTTTACGATCTCCCAAAATCTGATAAAATCAGGTCTTAAAAAGCAGGAAGTCTTAAAATGAAGGTGAATTTGCATAGGTTATGACCAGAACAGACCTGTGCACATCTACGGTTTCTCCGTAATTTCTCCGATTTTTATATGCAGAATACGGTGCTACGGATTTGTAATTAAAATTCCAAAATTCCGATGTTTTACTAAAAAAAAAAAAAAAATATTTTTTCTGTTTTAAAATGTTTTGACCAATTAGTTGGCCGTTGCGCTGACGTTTTCCGATTTACCGGAATTGGGAAGTGCGCGTGTTCTCAGCATTGAGTCTTTGTTCTTAGACTTAGTTCGTCCAGCGTCTGCGTGGCAACTTGTGATTAAAGTGAAACATGAAAAAGAAAAAAAGAGTGCGAGATTCAGATAGTGACGAGACTGCATCACGGTGGCCTAGTGGTAAGGCGTCCGCCCAGTGAGCGGGAGGTCGTGGGTTCGAACCCCGGCCGGGTCATACCTAAGACTTTAAAATTGGCAATCTAGTGGCTGCTTCCCCTGGCGTCTGGCATTATGGGTTTAGTGCTAGGACTGGTTGGTCCGGTGTCGGAATAATGTGACTGTGTGAGACATGAAGCCTGTGCTGCGACTTCTGTCTTGTGTGTGGCGCACGTTAAATGTCAAAGCAGCACCGCCCTGATATAACCCTTCGTGGTGGACTGGGTGTTAAGCAAACAAACAAACAAACAAAAGATAGTGAAGAGGAGACACCAGCTCTGTCACCAAAGAAGAAGAAAACGGCACAACAGTGCGGGAAGTCCAGTTATTCTCAAGACAACCTGGAGATCGTAAAATCCAGTTTGTGTGCTTTGTGAGCAGAATTATGTCTTGAACTGTCGTTACAGCTTACTACTGAAACATTTTAAAAACTACTGAAATTTGGTTTGTTTACTACTGATGAGCGTTTTGAGTGTGCACAGGGCTGCCAGAAAATCTGAAAAGCAAGGTCTAAATATAGGGGAGATCTTGAACTGTAAAGGTTTTTAAAAGGGGGGTTTCACGGTACAGCACCCCAATTGTGAGGACTGTTCATTTATTTCCCTTTATGAGACACTAAAAGGTTGTGGGTACTGAAATTTAACTGCACAAAATATCTTGACAAAATCAGGATGCTGAAGCTCAATTTTCATTTTTTTAACATATTTTTGGAAACCAGGAAATACACACATTCCCTAGAATGAAAAAAAAAATGCACCGGTAATGTAATTTGTGACTGAGACCAAAAAACCTCACCGTTAGTCATTATTTAGTATACCCTGTGATTGAGTTTGGAGGAGGGGTGGGGGTTGAGGGGGGGGGGGGGGGGGGAAGCAGTGAGAGAAAGTACATGTACTTATATGTATAGTCCTGATTCACCTTCAAATTGTTTTTTTTGCCACAAAGACCACTAATTTACCCCCCCCCCCCCCCCCCTCCTACACATACACACAATTTTACTTTTTTTTCTGCACACATTACATTCCTAAAACACACACACACCCACACATAACAAATATATATACACAACACGCACTGATTTTCTTGACATTGTTCAGTTGGATGAATGTAATTTATTCATTTTCTGTGATAGCACTCTATTGGAATTCACACAACTCCTGCACACAGAGAAAGTATCTATTAATATTATAAGTATAACTAGTCCTCACTTACCTTCAAATTGTTAATCTGATCAGCCTTCTTGCCCAGCAAACCAATTTCAGTTTGAGAAGACTTGGACCAGTCCTTGCCTCTGCATCAGCTCACACCTCTGCTAATTCCTCTCCCTATCCTGCCTTGATGTGCACTTTTCTCTTGCACGAGCAGCCTGGCCGCTTGTTGTTTTGAACGTAAAACTTCCATAGCCTGAAAATGAAGACAAATGCTTGGACAAGTGTCTGGACAAGCTCCTGCCGTCTATCACAGATATCATCAACATCTCCCTGGCCACAGGCGTCGTTCCCGACTGCTTCAAGTCTGCCATTGTTCGCCCACTCATCAAGAAGCCCGGCCTTGACATCAACGAGTTGAAGAACTACCGTCCTGTGTCCAACCTGCCCTTCCTCTCCAAGCTTCTGGAGCAGTTGAGCGCCCACCTGTCATTGAACTCGCTGATGCCAGTGTACCAGTCAGCGTACGGCCCTCACCACAGCACTCCTGCGAATCACCACGGACCTCCTGAACGCAACAGATAGCGGTCTCGTCTCTGCCCTTGTGCTGCTGGACCTTTCCGCGGCCTTCGACACGATCGACCACCAGCTACTCGTCGATCGCCTCAGTTCCACGTTCGGCATTCACGACACCGCCCTCTCTTGGTTCCGGAACTACCTCCAGAACCGCTCTCAGACTGTCACCACTGATTCGTTCTCTTCTCAGCCTGTCCCTGTCCGCTTCGGCGTCCCACAAGGGTCTGTCCTCGGCCCTGTCCTTTTCACCCTGTACACCCAACCCCTCTCCCTGGTCATCGAACGCCACGGCTTGAACTACAACTCCTTTGCCGATGACACGCAGCTCCAGAACAGCGCCAAGCCGGAGGACATTGACCATCTCCTGGGATCCATCTCCAGTTGTTTCACTGACATCAAGAACTGGATGACTGAGAACAAGTTGAAGCTGAACAGTGAGAAGACGGAGGCCCTTCTCGTTGGAACACGACAGAAGATTGCTTCCCTCACTGTGACCGACTTCCAGCTGGATGACGCGACTGTTCCATTCTCCCCTGCTGTCAAGAGCCTTGGCGTCTTTCTCGACTCCACTCTCTCCATGCAGACACACATCTCCTTCATCATCAAGACCTGCTTTTTCCACCTACGACGCATCGCCTCCATCCGTCGCTACCTCACCCACGACGCCTGTGTCAAGCTGGTTGTCGTCTGGACTACTGCAACTCCCTTCTGGCTGGCCTCCCCGCCTCATCCATTCATGGCCTACAATGAGTCCAGAACGCTGCTGCCAGGCTGACGTTGAGGAAGACGAAGCGAGACCACATCACCCCCCTACTTTGCTCCTTGCACTGGCTCCCTGTCAACACCCGAATCTCCTACAAACTGTCCACTCTGGTCTACAATTGTCTCAACGACTCTGCTCCCGAGTACCTTCAATCCTCCCTGGACCTATACACCCAGATCTCCGACCGTCCCCTTCGTTCTGCTGCTGACCCACTCCGCCTTCACATCCCTCGCTCGAAACTCGCATCTGCTGGTCAGTGTGCATTTCCCTCCGCGGGCCCCTCCGTCTGGAACTCCCTGCATGCCGCTTGAGCTTCGCGCCAGAGCCCCTCTCTTGACGCGTTCAAGAGTAGGTTGAAGACTCAGTTCTTCCCGTAGCTGACTGCGACTTTCATGTTCGACGTGATGTGTTGCGCCCCAAAAGACATTCTTGTGCTGTGCTCTGTGAGAGGTGTTTTCTATGTGCTTAATATTATTTTGTTTGGACCTATGTGTACATTGTTGTTAAACAGTTTTTTGTTGTATGTTTATCAGGGCTTGCTAGTGTGTGATAGGGTTCGTGTCCGTCTGTAGATGTTAGTTTCTTTGTTAGTCCTGTGTTGACAACTCTTCAACAAGCGCTTAGAACTGTACTCACGGAACACGTGCTATATAAGCTTCCTATTGATTGATTGATTGATTGAAAAGGATACACTATATATTAATCAATCTCCCTTACAGTTAATGAGTTATTTGTAGCAAACTTCAGTCATAATCAGGAAAAGCTCACTTGAGTTTTGACAGCTGGCACACAACGTTCACACACACAACAATTGTACTCTTTTTTCACGTGTATACAAAAATAAAAATATATATGTGATTATATCACAAGCATAATACCAGACCTGTTTACACTACACATTGAGCGTAGTAAACTACGAATTTGAATAATATACTACGCAACTACGCAAGTCTGTCGTTTTCTACGCAAACGGTATTTAAAAAAAAATAAAAAAAATTTCTTTTTCGTCTTTACACCTGTTCCTTGTCCCGTTGTGCTCTCACACCGCCCCGTCCCTGCACGCAAACGGTATTGTTTCGGCTACGCATATCACAATCCGTAATTTTCTTCATCTCCCTTGACCGATCCATTTTCCAATCCATTTTTTCGGCCAGCAGTCGTTTGCTGCGTGCAGCGCGTAAAGCGCCCACGGGCGTTGCGTTGTAGCTTGTTAATGCCGAATAGGCTTCTCCAAGTAAATGCCGGGCACAACTGAAAGCGTTACTGCCAAACCATGCGGGCGTATCGACACAATGGCTGAACGCAGAGCACACGAAAGTGAAGATGAGAACTGTGAAGAAAATGACTCCGAAAGGCCACCGACCAAAAAGAAAAAGACGAGCAATGCGCCGAACCAAGTCTTTCTGCCAAAATATCATCAGGACTACCCATGCCTTGTCTTCGCGGAAAGGAAAACATCATGCTCATTGCACTGTCTGCAATTCCCTTTTTTCCGTCAGTCAATCAATACATGTGGTAAAAAGTAGCAATCATTGTTCTTGTTGTTGTGATAGGTCGACGAGAAATTCTACACATTCAATTACAAAACTACACATTTGCCTCATTTTGCTCCCAGAAAATACACATGCAATGTTTTAGGGGTAAAGAGGTCTGTAATACACACACACACACAAACACACACACACATAATCACACTCATGCACACAGTGACACACACACAGTCACATACATGCATACAGTGACACACACACAGAGCCACACAAGTCTCTCACACACACACACACACACACACACACACACACACACACACACACACACACACACACACACACACAACAAATGCACTAGACACTGATTTCCTCGACATTGTTCAGAGGGATAAGTATAATGTCTTCTCTTTTGGGTTACTATTATGAGAAAAGACATAATTTTTAGAGCTCTCTATTTGTCTGAAACATGAATGCGCTTTGCTTCGAACTCTCGCACGTTTACTGTTCCCTGTGTTCGATCGGTGACATGAATGGAATTTGAAACAAATGCATAAGCTTATAGGTAAAAGCGCGACTTTAGAGACATATTTGAAATGATCACCAACAGGCAACACATATGTCCAAGATAATCTGACTGAGTACTGCTTCTAAAGTACGAGCATGATCTTCGTCAAAGCGAATCTTTTTGAGTGCTACAGGGCTTTTTGACTCGCATCGATCGATTCATTTGCAGTCCTGCTGAGAGCAACTTGTACACTGATACTGACTGTCCTATTGAAAGCTTTATTTCCTGTCAGACAACGTTAACTAAAGCTGGAAAATGTAACACTTACCTTGTCTGATTAAAATGATCGCAGGAAGACGCCATTGTTTACACTTTTGACAAGGGAAATCACCCAACCATTGCAAGAGTGCGCTTTTCTTGGATTCTGTTACAACAATTAATTAGCTATCAAAACTGTTGAATTTGCAAAGTTAAGTTATTCCTCATGGATGGTAGCATTATTTTTAACATAGAATCTTACGGTGATGCTTTGAAAGCGATCTGAAGACCTTTTTCAGTGGATACTATCCCTTTAAATCCCCCCGCGGGTTAGGGGGAAGAATTTACCCGATTTTCCCCAGCATGCATGTCGTAAGAGGCGACTAACGGATTCTGTTTCTCCTTTTACCCTTGTTAAGTGTTTCTTGTATAGAATATAGTCAATGTTTGTAAAGATTTTAGTCAAGCAGTATGTAAGAAATGTTAAGTCCTTTGTGCTGGAGGCTTGCATTCTCCCAGTAAGGTCATATATTGTACTACGTATATATATTGTAAAACTGGAGCAATTTTTTGATTAGACTGCTTTTGTGAACAAGAAACAATTGACAAGTGGCTCTATCCCATCTCCCCCCTTCCCCTGTCGCGATATAACTTTCATGGTTGAAAACGACGTTAAACATCAAATAAAGAAAAGAAAGAAAAGAAAGAATCCCTTTAAATCAAAGACAGAATTCCTTTAGATAATTTCATGAACTATAAAAATTAGTTACAAAGGTGTTTGAAGAAACAATACAAAAGAGGACAAGCAAACAAACAATTTCTGAACATGTACACTAACTGAAGGAGACGGGGCCGCCCATGAGGTGGAATGTGGCTGTGTTTTGTTGAAGGACAACCTGAATTGATTGCATCATTACATTTGGTCAAGTTTTGACTAAATGTTTCAAGGATGTCGTCAGGCGTCGGACATCGGATATAGACTGATTTAGAGGCTCAAATGTCCGATTCACATTGCCGCATGGCGGTCAGATGTCCTATCGTTTTGAACTGAGCGCTGGCATTGTCCGATAAGAACTCAATTCCTTCGGACAGCGCGATATTCGGGTACTACTTGTCTCCGAAAACCCCGAAAACTTCCGAAAACCCCTGAAAACCCCATCTAGACTAACTAAATTTATCTTCAAAGTGAAGTATTGGACATGCCTGTGAAAAGTAAGCCTGATTCATGCTACATGCACCCTTATATTTGTGTTGACAGGCATGGTACTCTTCCGCCGATCGGCGGAAATCCGCCGAAAACGAAAATCCGAAGAAAAATAAAAAATTTAAAAATTTAAAAAAATCTGCTGATTGACTTGAGATTATTATTTTTTCTTACTCAAGCCTTGTTATCTTTCACTTATATCCCTCTCAGCTTCAAGGAGAGGGCACTAAACACATTTGAATTAGTAAAAAGTCGTCTTTATTTCAGCTGAAATTGCCATTCCTTCAGTACCATGCCTGGTTGAGAGCCGGATTTTCGACGAAATCGATGCAACAATTTCACTTTTCAGTGCAAGGGAGGTAACCGGGAACTCTTGTTACTTGAAAGCACAATGCAGCAATTTCAGTGCAAGGGAGGTAACCGGGAACTCTTGTTACTTGAAAGCACAAGTATTGATGACGTCACGTGATTAGTGCTTCCGCTCCTTCGTAAATCCTCGCACAAACACAAAAATAAAGCCATGAACGGTAGCTCAGTTGGTAGAGCACTGGACTTGTGATCGGAAGGTCGCAGGTTCGAATTTGGGCCGGGACGGACACGGGTCAACTTTATGTGCAGACCCAGAGACAGAAGGCATGTCCCACCCCCGTGTCATCACAATGGCACGTAAAAGACCTTGGTCATTCTGCCATAAGTGCAGGTGGCTGAATACACCTAAACACGCAGACACCTGGGTAGCGCGACTCCGTTGCTGCTAGCTTTCCACTGGGAGGAAGCGACCCGAATTTCCCAGCGATGGGACAATAAAGTACATGTAATGAAAATGAAAATGAAAAGTTGCAAATGAGTTGTTCTTTGCTATTGGTGACAAAACAGTGGAAACTTACTGAAATTTTCAAAATGCAGCTACAACCTGGAAAATACTATTCCTGTCAAGTGGAGCCCTTGTATTATTTGAGTCTAAAAAGAAAATGTCAGGAACTTTTATGGTTCGGACAAAAAAGCAGACTGACTGGTGGGGGTCACAATGGAGTAACCTGCAGTACTTTGTGACACCAAATTTACACAGCATATCTATAAACTAATTCTGTGAAACAATTTGAGTAAACTCCATGAAAACAGAGTGTTTGCTGTTAGTTTGTCATGTATTGAAGAATTTTTGATGTACAGTTTAGTGTTGTTAGGTTCAGTAATTTTGTGACACCGTTTGCAGGTTACCTTGTAGTTTGATCTTTTTGTGGCAACACAACTGCTTACAGCAGGGCAGGGATATTTTGGTCAGTTATTGTTTAAAAGGGTGTAACTTGGAATACCTACAGATTATTAGAATCAAATGCAAACTACTGCTCAAATGTATCAAAACAGAAAGAGGTAACCTGCAAATCACGCGACACCAAATTGCCAATACTTGTGCATGTATTACGCTGTACTGGTGCAATCAATCAAATTATGCTACAAATGAATGTTATAAAGGAGACAATACCAACACAAACAGTTCTGCAACTGTATTGCCAAAAAACAGCGAAGAGTGCCACCTAAACTTCGCAGAACTATTATCTGTGGTCACCTGCGTACGAATGAAACCATTCGAGAATGGCCGGTCGCTGCATAGCTCCCGATAATTTTTAAGTCCTGTGCTCTAAAATAACTATACTATCAACTTTAACATCAATAATTTTACGAAGTAAGCATTAAGGAAACTTGTGCAACTTACCTGAACTTTCAGTTTTCGCAAAATCAATGCGATACGGTTGATTTTCAGGACGAAACCGCGGTGGCACAGAGACATTTCGCGCGAAAGTAACCTGCGAACGGAGTTACCTCGCTTCTGTGACACGTCATCAATTTTGCCGTACACAAACTTTTCTATGTAGTACACAAAACTCGGGACATCATCACTATTTGTGTGTTTACCCTGCCGTCTTCCGGACTGAGGCCGCACATTAAAGGCCCCTCCTGTTATTGGAACCGCAGGAGCTTTCTAGTTTGCTGTTAGGTAGATTTTTGGTTCCTCTTTCCTGTCATGCTCTCTTTTTCTTCATGAATTCTTTTCTTTTTTCTGCCTTCTTGCTCATTCACCTGTATTTTTTCCAAAAATCTCTTCTCTTGCCGCTTGTCTCGCGATTCATGTATAGTTTAATCTGTTAGTGTTCTGATGAAAGTCCAGCAGTAGATAGGTTAAGCCTATTTTAACATACTGGAAACTGGTAATCTTCCAGTAGGTATTAATTTAGTTTTACTAAAGCCTGCTGGGACACAAGTAATGGGTTAGTGCATTTGTAAACAGGAATCGCTTGACAAGTGGCCCCCTTCATCCCCCCCTTCCTCGTCCTGATATGGCTCTGCGTAGTCGGCTGGACGTTAAGCAACAAATAAACAAACAAACTGAGGCCGCACGAGAACAATCCATGCTCAACTGCGCGAGCGAAGAAATAAAAATCGGGGTAACCTGGCGAACGTTTGTGACGGCAGGTACGAAAGTCACCGTTGCGAGGTGACGGATGTATATTCACGCGACCAAATATCTTCATCTATCGATAATGATGCCATGATTTGAAAATAAAAATGTGTGTTTGCCTTCCTGGCGCTCAGGCCGGCAAATTGTCTTTCTTCAGTGGATCGGATTTGTGACGACGCGCGTTCGAAGGTTACCAGTTTTTTATCGGACGCAGCACGCGAGCAGGAGAGGGTCAGTTGTCCAAATAAGATTTTGTGCAGTTTAATCCAAGTATAAGTTATCGTTGAATGATAACAGTTATCCTTTCTAGAGCAGCTGTCGGTTTGAAATGTGTTGTGAACATGGCAGGGGTCTGTCATTCCACGTTTTGGCCGCCATTTTGTGAACAAAAAACGAAAACAAGCAGGAATAAGTGCTACTTCTGTCATATTATTTTCCTTCATGGTGATTTTGTTGATACTGCTACATCAGTAGAATGCAGTAATTATCTTATTTTGTCACCATCATTCCCCGTAATTTAAAAAATTGATTTTACTTGATGTCACCCACCGCAGTCACCATTAGCAAAGAACAACTCAAATATAAGTCACGATTGAAAACAATTATGTTACAAAACACGATCTAAGGACGAATTTTCTTAATTTCTGATGAGGTTTTCGGATGTTTTCGGATGTTTTCGGGGGTATTCGGAGACAAGTAGTACCGCGATATTCGTTAATTCTTTATTTGGTGTTTAACGTCGTTTTCAACCATTCAAGGTTATATCGCGACGGAATATTCGTTAATGTTCCTTTCAAGATACACATTTTCAAAAAGCGACCAAGCACTCTCGCGTACAGGTGCACTGAAGTTGTGCAATGCGGATCTTGCGTTTGGGTGACACCCGTCTGCAGCACATTAAAGTTAGGAGTATGGAAGACAACTCCAACTGACTTAGCCTTGCGTCTGCTTTTGCTTTCAGTTCGAGACATTTTGACGAAGCGCACTGAGTTATGCCACCGAACAATACGAATAAAGCCTGCCAAAGTTCAACAAAAGCTGAACACGTTTGGCTATTCAACGGCATCCTGTGCTACATTAGGGTCAAAAACAGGGGGTAACACGGCGAGCGTCATTCTTGAAAATGAAACAATTCTGACGTCCTATTGAAATATCTGAAAGCGGTCAAATGTCCTATTGATGTTGAAGAGCTAGGACATTTGTCCTTTAGGTATGAATATGTAGCAACATCCCTGATGTTTTAACATAGAAGGGGAATCGAGACGAGGGTCGTGGTGTATGTGTGTGTGTTTGTGTGTCTGTGCGTGTGTGTAAGTAGAGCGATTCAGAGTAAACTACTGGACCGATCTTTATGAAATTTTACCTGAGAGTTCCAGGGTATGATATCCTCAGACGTTTTTTTCATTTTTTTGATAAACGTCTTTGATGACGTCATATCCGGCTTTTTGTAAAAGTTGAGGCGGCACTGTCACACCCTCATTTTTCAATCAAATTGATTGAAATGTTTGCAAAGCAATCTTCGACGAAGGCCGGACTTTAGTATTGCATTTCAGTTTGGAGGCTTAAAAATTTATTAACGACTTTGGTCATTAAAAATCTGAAAATTGTAATTAATATTTTTTTTTCTTAAAATGATCCAAATTTACGTTCATCTTATTCTTCATTATTTTTTTATTTCAAAAACATATAAATATGTTATATTCGGATTAAAATCACGCTCTAAAAATTAAAAATATAACAATTATGATTAAAATGAAATTTCCGAAATTGATTTTAAACAATTTCATCTTATTCCTTGTCGGTTCCTGATTCCAAAAACATATAGATATGTTTGGATTAAAAGCACACTCAGAATGTTAAAATGAACAGAGGTACAGGAAAGCGTGCTGTGCAGCAACAGCGCTGCCGCTACCGCGCTAAACAGGCTCGTCAATTTCACTGCCTTCTACGGACTACGGTCATTGTGAAAAAATGCAGTGCGATCAGTTTCATTCTGTGAGTTCCACAGCTTGACTAAATGTAGTAATTTTGCCTTTCGCGACTTGTTTTTATTTTGAGGTAAAGCTGTGTGAATGATGCACCTGCAGTGTCTTCTGATCGTGTATGAGAACTTTCAAACATTCTGTTTCCAGTCAGATATGTTTGATTACTGGCTCAGGCCTGAAATTACTGATAAGCAACTGCTTGCATTCCTGCCAGCCATTCTGTGTGTGTGTGTGTATGTGTGTGGGTGCAGGGGTGTATAACCTTTGCTGGTCGTCATGGGTCCGCGTGGACCCAGAAGGGAGTTTAATTGCAAATATCTCTTAAACCAGTTGGAATTTTTTAATGAGCTTTTAGAAATGCCTCAGACACCTAAAAAGCTCTTATTTTCTAAAAGATCATTAAATTTCAGCGAGAAGTAATTGAAAAAACAAAGGTCAGATTTAGACTACACACAGAAGACATCGTGGGGTCGTGCGGACCCTGGATGTTTCTCAAACTGAAGGAACTTACATGAAAACTAGGGAGAGAAGTCACAAACCTTCAGGTATTGGCTCTAAACATTATTTTCTACGATGTTTAATTTAGGAGTTTATAAGCAAGTGGCGTGGAGCGAAATTAATACATAACAATGTGGGTCCACACGGCTTCACAACGTGTACAGAAGGGTATTTCACGTTTTTCCTTTTTTGAGAAGCTTTAGTCGGCACGGTAAGGATTAAATTAATTAATTTATTTAATTACGTCTCGCAAAAATTTAACCACGGCGTCTACGGAAGGGGATGCACGTTTTTGCTTTTTTGGAAAGCATGGGTCTACGGAAGGGTATGCATATTTTTCCTACTTTGAGAAGCATGGGTCCGCACGGCCCCACGATGTCTTCGTGTGTAGTCGATAACCCGGTCGGGCGAAGGTTAACAGGTCTTCATTTTTTTAAACAGAAAACAGGAGAAACACTTACACATTAACATGCTTCCATTTGAAACTTCGAGGTCTTCATCGGGGCTTGACGCCCGACCAAAGGTAATTGAAGCCCGACGGAGCGAAGCGACGGAGGGCTTCAATTAGACTTTGGGAGGGCGTCGATCCACGATGAAGACCTCGAAGTTTCAAATGGAAGCATGTTAATGTTATTGTAATTCAATCTGACGACGATCTCGACTTTCCTGCTTTCATGCGGTTGTAAACAGACAGAATTGGTTCTGTTCTGTTCACACACTACTTTCAGTCCACCTACCTGCAAGGGTCAAGTCCCAAGAAATATGTCTCTGTATTCCTATCGTATCACTCGATCTGCTCCTGTTTTGTTTTCTTTCACACACATTTTTTCTTCTTTTTTGACGGGTTTCTGGACAGCAAACTCTAAAACAAATACTTTTCATCACAAAAGCGATCTTTGGAATTGACTGACGTAGTCCGGAAGAATTCATGCATCAACTTACGCCACGTATTCGACGTCATCACTTCGCATACCTTATGGTCTCGGTATTTCGTTGGCCATCATATTTCCTACTTGTAAAATGTCCCCTCAAATTTAACCGAGACTAGTTGAGGCTGTATCAATGCGCCTCGCCAGCAGGTTGTTAATGGATTTTTTAGCGAGTTCGACAATTAATGACCGGTAATTTTTAATGAGTTTGGGCTTTCTGACCAATCACAGGATCTGTTTCATTAAAACGCAAACTTGATTGAATTACAATTGATGTTATTATGAGTTATTTCTAATATGCTGACTGTTAGCAAATGATAACAAGGCATGTCGAGAAAAAAGATATCAAGCATGAGCCTTTTAGGCGAATGCTGATATCGTTTGTGAGACATGACTGTTGTCATTTGCTAAAGGTCCGCATATTAGAAATAACGGTTTTATTACCGTTTAATTCGACCAAAACAAATTTCGAAGCGACCTCGCGAATTAGACAGAACAGCCGCAATGGGAACTCACTGGAGCGCTCCTACCTGATTATGCCTGTCAGTGAAAGAATTCTTGTGACCTGGGTCAGCCAATCAGAGTAATACTCCTGACGTGATGAATATTCACAGATCAAATGCGTTTGACACACAACAATCTCACAAGATAAACCATGCGTTTCGGTTGCTTCGCTTTTTCTTGTTGAATAGAGAGCGACAGATTTAGAACCGACTCAAGACGGATGGGAAATGACGTAAAGATACATTTGACGTAACGCGAGTGACGCAATTTCACTTGATTTTCCGAACTTAGGTAATTTAGATTTCAAGTGAGCGGGTCGGCATTTCACACTCAGAGGATGGGCGGTACCTTTTTAGATAAAGAGAGTATTATCTGACAGCATTTGAAGTTTCATTCTGTAGAATAAATCACGCTGATATTGTTGATTTACATTTTTATATTTAGTCAAGTTTTGACTAAATATTTTAACATCGAGGGGGAATCGAAACGAGGGTATGGTGTATGTGTGTGCGTGTGTGTGTGTGTGTGTGTGTGTAGAGCGATTCAGACTAAACTACTGGACCGATCTTTATGAAATTTGACATGAGAGTTCCTGGGTATGAAATCCCCGAACGTTTTTTTCATTTTTTTGATAAATGTCTTTGATGACGTCATATCCGGCTTTTCGTGAAAGTTGAGGCGGCACTGTCACGCCCTCATTTTTCAACCAAATTGGTTGAAAATTTGGTCAAGTACTCTTCGACGAAGCCCGAGGTTCGGTATTGCATTTCAGCGTGGTGGCTTAAAACTTAATTAATGACTTTGGTCATTAAAAATCTGAAAATTGTAAAAAAAAATAAAAATTTATAAAACGATCCAAATTTACGTTTATCTTATTTTACATCATTTGCTGATTCCAAAAACATATAAATATGTTATATTCGGATTAAAAACAAGCTCTGAAAATTAAATATATAAAAATTATTATCAAAATTTTTTTTTCGAAATCAATTTAAAAACACTTTCATCTTATTCCTTGTCGGTTCCTGATTCCAAAAATATATAGATATGATATGTTTGGATTAAAAACACGCTCAGAAAGTTAAAACGAAGAGAGGTACAGAAAAGCGTGCTATCCTTCTCAGCGCAACGAATACCCCGCTCTTCTTGTCAATTCCACGGGCACTGCCTTTGCCACGGGCGGTGGAGTGACGATGCTACGAGTATACGGTCTTGCTGCGTTCAGTTTCATTCTGTGAGTTCGACAGCTACTTGACTAAATATTGTATTTTCGCCTTACGCGACTTGTTACTTTGTTTTGTCAATTTTTAGCTTGTCGATGGCCAGATGTCTGCTCCAGCCCCACTTTCTTTCGGCGTTCCTCAAGGTTCAGTACTCGGTCCCATCCTTTTCATCATGTACACTAAGCCCCTCTCCACACTGATTCAAAACCATTCTGTTTTAAATCAGTCTTTTGCTGATGACACCCAGCTGTATAAACCCAGTCCCCCTGCAGAGACACATTCCGCCATCCAGACCATTCAGACATGCATCACTGATGTTAAATCTTGGATGTTATAACATTTAACAGGTCACCTAGAATCCGTCGGGGCACTGAATTGGTAATAATCTGGGATGATGATCAGCATTCTCATATGGCTTTGGTTTTACTTTCATTTTTCAGTGCCGGTCAGAGGTGCTGTGGCCACAGAGAACACAGCTACCATGCCTACAGTGCAGACGTTTGGGGGACAAGCTACTGACAGCACTCACAGTGATACCTGGCTGAAACAAGAGGTACATTCAAGTACTGAGTGTGATACCTGGCTGGAACAAGAGGAACATTCTAGTGTCAAGTTTGATGCGGGGCTGAAACAAGAGGAACATTCCAGTACTGAGTGTGATACCCGACTGAAACAAGTAGATTCAAGTAATCTGAAGCAAAGCACGCACACGTTTGTCACAGAGAAAAAACATGCATGCACAGAATGTGATGCAAGGTTCGCCCTGTCTAGTAATATGAAGAAACACATGTTCACCCATACCTATTCAGGAGTGAAAAGGTACACATGTTCTGAGTGTGATGCTGGGTTTATACACTCGGGTACTTTGAACAAACACATGTTAACACATACAGGAGAGAAAAAGTATGCATGTTCAGAGTGTGATGCTAGGTTTATACGGCATAGAGATTTGAAACAACACATATTGACACATACAAGGGAGAAAAAGTATGCATGTTCAGAGTGTTCTGCTAGGTTTAAACGGCGTCAAGATTTGAAACGACACATGATCACACATACAGGAGAGAAAAAGTATGCATGTTCAGAGTGTGATGCTAGGTATAAACAGCGTGGAGGTTTGAAAAAACACATGTTGACACAAAGAGGAGAGAAAAAGTATGCATGTTCAGAGTGTGATGCAAGGTTTGTATGGCGTGGATGTTTAAAACAACATATGTTGACACATACAGGAGAAAAAAAGTATGCATGTTCAGAGTGTGATGCTAGGTTTAAATGGCGTGGAGGTTTGAAACAACACATGATGACACATACAGGAGAGAAAAAGTATGCATGTTCAGAGTGTTCTGCTAGGTTTAAATGGCGTGGAGGTTTGAAACAACACATGATGACACATACAGGAGAGAAAAAGTATGCATGTTCAGAGTGTTCTGCTAGGTTTAAACAGTGTGGATCTTTGAAACGACACATGATGACACATACACGAGAGAAAAAGTATGCATGTTCAGAGTGTGATGCTAGGTATAAACAGCGTGAAAGTTTGAAAAAACACATGTTGACACAAAGAGGAGAGAAAAAGTATGCATGTTCAGAGTGTGATGCAAGGTTTATATGGCATGGATGTTTAAAACAACATATGTTGACACATACAGGAGAAAAAAAGTATGCATGTTCAGAGTGTGATGCTAGGTTTAAACAGCGTGGATCTTTGAAACAACACATGATGACACATACAGGAGAGAAAAAGTATGCATGTTTAGAGTGTGATGTTAGGTTTAGATGGCATGGATCTTTGAAACAACACATGATGACACATCCAGTAGAGAAAAAGTATGAATGTTCAGAGTGTGTTGCTAGGTTTATACTAAGTGGATCTTTGAAACGACACATGATGACACATCACAGGAGAGAAAAAGTATGCATGTTCAGAGTGTGATGCTAGGTTTATACAAAGTGGATCTTTGAAACGACACATGTTGACGCAAAGAGGAGAGAAAAATTATGCATGTTCAGAGTGCGATGCAAGGTTTATATGGCGTGGATGTTTAAAACAACACATGTTGACACATATAGGAGAGAAAAAGTATGCATGTTCAGAGTGTGATGCTAGGTATAAGCAGCATGGAGGTTTGAAAAAACACATGTTGAAAAAACACGGGACAGAAAAAGTATGCATGTTGAGAGCGGCATGCGAGGACAGCATGGAGGTTTGAAAAAACACCGGACAGAAAAAGTATGCATGTTCAGAGTGTGATGCAAGGTTTATATGGCGTGGATGTTTAAAACAACACATGTTGACAAAACAAGAAAAGTATACATGTTCAGAGTGTGATGCAGTATGTAAGAAATGTTAAGTCCTTTGTTCTGGAAACTTCCATTCTCCCAGTAAGGTCATATATTGTACTACGTTGCAAGCCCCTGGAGCAATTGTTTGATTAGTGCTTTTGTGAACAAGAAACAATTAACAAGTGGCTCTATCCCTTCTTCCCCCCCTTTCTCCGTCGCGATATAACCTTCGTGGGCGAAAACGACGTTAAACACCAAAGAAAGAAAGAAAGAGTGTGATGCTAGGTATATGCAGCATGGAGGTTTGGAAAAACACATGTTGAAAAAACACAGGACAGAAAAAGTATGCATGTTCAGAGTGGGATGCAACATATACACAGTCGTATGGTGATTGCAGATTACATGAAGTCTCAATGAAACACTCCAAATATGTTCTGAGCTGAAGACGATTTTGTGGGGCTCTGGGTCCTCCACGACCCACGAAGCACGGTAAAGGTTAAAACATAGAAGGAAAACAATACATGTACATACATGTACTGTGTGTAATGCTAGGGTTACTTAGTATGGACATTGGAAGCAACATAAGCTTACACATGTAGGAGCGTCGGAAACAACATTAACAGCTTTTTATTAGTTCATTCGTATACAACAAAAAGAAGTTTGAGTTTTTTTAATTTTGAACAAGACTACTTATGAAGAAGACCAAAACACAACATCAACGGAAAACTAGAAACAACTGAAGAACTAGGATGCAACAAGGGGAGGAGAAGAGAAAAGCTAATCCGTACAACGCGAAGAGACGGCAGGGAATTTTTCAGTTTGGTGAATGCAGGCCATTAATACTTGTCTCGTCATGAAGCGAATTTTTCAACCTCAGTTATAAACGACTACATGAATGTTAGTGCAATGGGTTGAACATCAATACTTCAGAGGGGAATTGGGGTATTTAGTGTGGAGTTACGAGATAAGAAAAGCCGAATGCGAAAGTTTGTGTCAGTCGGCAACTGAGCTCACACAGGCACACAAAAACGGCTGTTCCGTTTTACTCCCCTGTTTGTACTACATCTTTCGACTTTCGGCATTTTGTGGTGTTTAGGGACAGAAAATAATTGGTTCTTCTTCTTCGTCGTTCGCTCAGTACAAATAATGGGTTTAGTCCTGTTTCATCAGGAAGTTAGCAGAAAAGGGTATGCTATCGACATTTGTAAAGCTGAAAAACATTCCCGAGAAGAATTTCAAGTTGTCAGTGTGTGCTGTTGTCGATTGAAACATTGTAAGGTACAGATGGGTAAACCGGAACCATGCGTGATCTTTGTTATTGTCAATATGCTTTTGGATATTGGCAACAACAAAAAAAAAAATCCCTGCGCTTAGAACTGTACCCACGGAATACGCGTGATATAAGCCTCATATTGATTGATTGATTGATTATGCTTTGATGATCGGAAGAGACCATCCAATCACAGCCCCCGAATTCCCCCGCGTGTCCATCAGAATAGCTATATATGTGCATGAAGTGTGGGACTAGGTTCATGCAAATGGTCTGAAAGTTTCAAAGCAATCCAACAAGTCATTGCTAAAGTGCAGCTTTTATTTTGGTCATGAAACATGATGCAAAAATTCCCGGTTTTAACCGCTCTTGCGTTTAACACCTCCATCAGTAGGACTATAAGCAGACGAAATATGCAAGGTAGCTAAACAAACCAATCTCTTCAGGGTAGATAATGATATGAATTTCTTCTCGTATATGTTACAGTAAATTCATCAAACCAGTCAATTTGTAAATTCACTCCGTAAATTTACCAATTTACTGAAAAATTCAGGAAATTTACAAATTTACTGAGTTTGACACCCAGGAAATTTACAAATTTACTGAAAATTTCAGTAAATTTACAAATTCACTGGTTTGATGAATTTACTGTAACATATATATATCAAAGTTGCAAGGTTTTGCCTATTGTGATTTTTTGGCGATTATCCTTTTGGCCCTACATTTTCGTCTGGTCAATTTTAAGTGTACCCTTATTTGAGCGGCGGTCACTTGATCCCTGAAAAAGAAATTTTAATACAAAAGGTGATCCTGATAGTTTAGTGAACGGCCTTAATACATGAAGGTTAGAGAGAACACATGTCGACCATGTGGTGCCAGGTTTACAGACTGAAGCTGGTGATTTGAGGCAAGGGACTGGGTGGCCGAGTGGTAACGCACTTGCGCTCGGAAGCGAGAGGTTGCGTGTTCAGGCCTGGGTCAGGCCGCAATTTTCTCCCCCCTTTCCTAACCTAGGTGGTGGGTTCAAGTGCTAGTCTTTCGGATGAGACGAAAAACCGAGGTCCCTTCGTGTACACTACATTGGGGTGTGCACGTTAAAGATCCCACGATTGACAAAAGGGTCTTTCCTGGCAAAATTGTATAGGCATAGATAAAAATGTCCATCAAATACCCGTGGGACTTGGAATAAAGTTAAAAAAAATTCAATCTCACACGGCATTAAGTCTCAGGAAACATGAATACACGCATGCAGGAAAAAAAATATGGGTAGCGCCGTATATATGGCAGGTCGCTTTCCCCGGGGAGAAAGCAGCCCGAATTTCCATGAGGGTAACCTCACTGGACTGTAAATCTGATCCAATCCAATCCAATCCAATCCAACTCATGTTAATACATACAGGAGACAAGAGTGTGCATGTACTAAGTGTGTAGCTAGTTTCACAGACCCTAGTACTTTGAGGTAACTTCCCGCAGTGGGGCACTGCGGTTATGAAATTAAAGGCCCCTCCTGTTTTTGGAACCGCAGGAGCTTTCTAGTTTGCTGTTAGGTAGATTTTTGGTTCCTCTTTCCTGTCATGCTCTCTTTTTCTTCATGAATTCTTTTCTTTTTTCTGCCTTCTTGCTCATTCACCTGTATTTTTTCCAAAAATCTCTTCTCTTGCCGCTTGTCTCGCGATTCATGTATAGTTTAATCTGTTAGTGTTCTGATGTAAGTCCAGCAGTAGATAGGTTAAGCCTATTTTAACATACTGGAAACTGGTAATCTTCCAGTAGGTATTAATTTAGTTTTACTAAAGCCTGCTGGGACACAAGTAATGGGTTAGTGCATTTGTAAACAGGAATCGCTTGACAAGTGGCCCCCTTCATCCCCCCCTTCCTCGTCCTGATATGGCTCTGCGTAGTCGGCTGGACGTTAAGCAACAAATAAACAAACAAACAAACTTTGAGGTAACTCGTGTTAATACAATCATACAGGAGACAAGAGTGTGCATGTACTAAGTGTGTGGCTAGTTTCACAGACCCTAGTAGTTTGAGGCAACTCATGTTAATAATACATACAGGAGACAAGAGTGTGCATGTACTAAGTGTGTGGCTAGTTTCACAGACCCTAGTAGTTTGAGGCAACTCATATTGATACAATCATTCAAGAGACAAGAGTGTGCATGTACTAATTAGTGTGTGGCTTACAGACCTGTTTACCCTTACGATTTTGGCGTAATTTATTACGATTTTCTGCAAAAAATACGCCATTCCGCTATCCGTGTCAAGAGTACGATTTTTAAAAAAAAAAATTTTTTTTATCAATTCACATGTTTGGCATTGTTTTTTCAATGGCAAAATGGGGTGAAAAAGCACAGGACTGACCAGAGATCATGTCTGTCTGATAAGACGCTGGAGAGCCTTATTCTAGTGGTGAAGTCTCGCCCTCACTCATTCGGCAAGCGCAAGTACAGTAGAGAAGCGCTTGACACACTGAAAAAAGCCTACTACGAGCAAAAGAAAAAGAATCAGTGATGCATGTGCTTTTGATGTGATCTTCGTTGAAATTATGATGACTACAAAAATTGACTGATGTGTTTTGTTTGTGAATGATGGATATATGTGCATGATTGCGTTTCGCAGACACAGTTGTCATGTGCGTTGTAATTGGCGACGAATGCTGGATGATTACTATTTTTGTGCCAGGATTACTATTTTTGGGGCTGAGCATTACTCCAAAACACTTATGGGGGTAAACAGGTCTGGGCTTAAGTTTCACAGACCCTAGTAGTTTGAGGCAACTCATGTTAATACAATCCTACAGGAGACAGAGTGTGCATTTACTAAGTGTGGGGCTAGTTTCACAGACCCTAGTGGTTTGAGGCAACTCATGTTAATACATACAGGAGACAAGAGTGCGCATGTACTAAGTGTGTGGCTGTAGTTTCACAGGCCCTAGTAGTTTGAGGCAACTCATATTAATACAATCCCGCAGTGGGGCACTGCGGTTATGAAATTAAAGGCCCCTCCTGTTTTTGGAACCGCAGGAGCTTTCTAGTTTGCTGTTAGGTAGATTTTTGGTTCCTCTTTCCTGTCATGCTCTCTTTTTCTTCATGAATTCTTTTCTTTTTTCTGCCTTCTTGCTCATTCACCTGTATTTTTTCCAAAACTCTCTTCTCTTGCCGCTCGTCTCGCGATTCATGTATAGTTTAATCTGTTAGTGTTCTGATGTAAGTCCAGCAGTAGATAGGTTAAGCCTATTTTAACATACTGGAAACTGGTAATCTTCCAGTAGGTATTAATTTAGTTTTACTAAAGCCTGCTGGGACACAAGTAATGGGTTAGTGCATTTGTAAACAGGAATCGCTTGACAAGTGGCCCCCTTCATCCCCCCCTTCCTCGTCCTGATATGGCTCTGCGTAGTCGGCTGGACGTTAAGCAATAAATAAACAAACAAACAAATATTAATACAAACCCCCCGCGGGTTAGGGGGAGTCCCATATTGGTTGGGACCCCCCGCGGGTTAGGGGGAGTCCCATATTGGTTGGGACGAGAAAGAATTTACCCGATGCTAACCAGCATGTCGTAAGAGGCGACTAACAGGTTCTGTTTCTCCTTTTACCATTGTTAAGTGTTTCTTGTATAGAATATAGTTAATGTTTGTAAAGATTTTAGTCAAGCAGTATGTAAAAAATGTTACGTCCTTTGTACTGGAAACTTGCATTCTCCCAGTAAGGTCATATATTGTACTACGTTGCAAGCCCCTGGAGCAATTTTTTGATTAGTGCTTTTGTGAACAAGAAACAATTAACAAGTGGCTCTATCCCATCTCCCCCCTTTCCCCTATCCCATCTCCCCCCTTTCCCCGTCGCGATATAACCTTGAATGGTTGAAAACGACGTTAAACACCAAATAAAGAAAGAATATTGGTTGGGACGAGAAAGAATTTACCCGATGCTCCCCAGCATGTCGTAAGAGGCGACTAACGGATTCTGTTTCTCCTTTTACCCTTGTTAAGTGTTTCTTGTATAGAATATAGTCAATGTTTGTAAAGATTTTGGTCAAGCAGTATGTAAGAAATGTTAAGTCCTTTGTACTGGAAACTTGCATTCTCCCAGTAAGGTACTATATTGTACTACGTTGCAAGCCCCTGGAGCAAATTTTTGATTGGTGCTTTTGTGAACAAGAAACAATTAACAAGTGGCTCTATCCCATCTCCCCCCCCCCCCCCCCCCCCCCCCCCCGGGTTAGGGGGAAGAATTTACCCGATGCTCCCCGGCCAGCATGTCGTAAGAGGCGACTAACGGATTCTGTTTCTCCTTTTACCCTTGTTAAGTGTTTCTTGTATAGAATATACTCTATGTTTGTACAGATTTTAGTCAAACAGTATGTAAGAAATGTTAAGTCCTTTGTACTGGAAACTTGCATTCTCCCAGTAAGGTAATATATTGTACTACGTTGCAAGCCCCTGGAGCAAATTTTTGATTAGTGTTTTTGTGAACAAGAAAGTTGCAAGCATGCATCGCACTGTGTTTGTGTGCATGCGTTTACGTGTGTGCTTTCTTTTGAGTTACATATGTATATGTTGTATATGTTTCTATTATTTTATGAATAACCAGGTAAACTTGATTTCTAGTTGTTCACTTTTTTTAAAGCAAAAAGGAGAGGTTCACATTTTTTTGAACATTTTTTTCCCCCTCTTTTATGTTATACAGTAGATCCCGCCTTCTACGACCTCCAAAAATCTGAGAAAATCAGGTCTTAAAAAGGAGGGAGTCTTTAAATGAGGGGTAAATTTTACAAAGGTTTTGAACAGAACATCTGAGAAAACAGGGTCTTGAAAGAGAGGGAGTCTTATATTGGAGGGTCTTAAAATGGGGGTTCCACTGTAACAGTCACTTTTAATTTCGAATATGATCAGAACAAATCTGTTTAGATATAAGATGCAATGTTTATGACAAATGACATTCATTTATGTTGTTTGAATCCTTCAAGTCTTAAATGAACTGAGACAAGTCGACTATGCGAAGTATACCGGCTGGCCGCAGCACTTTTGAGTAAAAACTTTATGAAGTCTTCACAAAATCGACTTAAGGATTACTGGCTCAACAGTTTTTAGTTTTTGCCCTTTTGTCATTCTCCTAAAAGTGTTCAATGTGCTTCCGGGTTTTGGTGCAAAGAACGTTTATATCACATGCAATTCATGAATTTTTTTTCTCTTGAGCAATTCAATCTCTTACTCAATTTTGTTTCAGTTCTGTAGTGTGTGTGTGTGTGTGTGTGTGTGTGTGTGTGTGTGTGTGTGTGTGTGTGTGTGTGTGTTTGTTTGTTTGTTTGTTTGTTTGTTTGTTTTTGTCTCTATTTTTCTAAGTCTAGAAATTTGTGAAAGAGGCATATTGTTCAATAAAACATGCTTTTAGCTTTACATCTCAAAGATTGTCAGTCTTGCATTCTTCGTGCCTCGCGCCCCCTAATTGGCGTAGAGGCGCGTCCCCCGGGTGGTGGATGGGGGAGCCTTCTCTACTAACTTCTGAGAGAAGGTCGCATCACTCTCGATGCCGTGAACCTAATTAGGATCTTTTTCTTGTTTCTTCTCTATTTCTGCCTCCCCAAAGTCCTTTTACTTTCCTTTTCTCACCCATAAAATTCTTCACTTATTACCCTTGTTAAGTGGTTCTTGTATAGAATATAGTCAATGTTTGTAAAGATTTTAGTCAAGCAGTATGTAAGAAATGTTTAGTCCTTTGTACTGGAAACTTGCATTCTCCCAGTAAGGTCATATATTGTACTACGTTGCAATTTTTTGATTAGTGCTTTTGTGAACAAGAAACACTTAACAAGTGGCTCTATCCCATCTCCCCCCTTTCCCCTATCCCATCTCCCCCCTTTCCCTCGTCGCGATATGACCTTCGTGGTTGAAAACGACGTTAAACACCAAATAAAGAAAGAAAGAACATTCTTCGTGTAAATGCGTGTTTTCCCGAGAATGTTTTTTGATTTAACACTGTTCATTGCCTATGTTTCCAAAGAAGTGAGGTTAAGAGAATTGCAATGGAAAATTTTACATAACATATATTAAACAAATATTTTATTATGTAAAATGCAAGTCAGGGAGAATAACAGATGTTGTATATGTTGTACGGAAGTTGATTTTGTTGAACATTTTTTTTATGAGTGCATACCGGTAAAGTTGTTTTGGACGAAGATAGAAAACTGGATAGAGGAAAAGGCTGGATTAAGGGTTAAGTTTAAGATGCAGGATATAATATTTGGTTATCAAGACACAAGTTGTTGTAAAAAGATGAGAAATTTTGTAAATCACGTACTATTAATTGGGAAAATGTGTGTTAATATTTTTAGAAAGACAACTTTTTTTTTTTTTCTTCAACATTTTTTATTCAGGCATGCATGAATTAATTGTCAAACAATTCAAGGTACATAAATATTTGACAAAACAACATAATACATAATTTATATGGCAGCTAATAATGCATTATATGGAGCCCATTTAAGGGTAAACTGATATTGTTTCATATGAATACTGTAAACATATTGGTCAATTTTATGTAGATAAGATAATTCTTTCAAAAATACACGTAAACATGGTCTGATGTTATTGATTCTACATTTATAAACAAAAAATTTAGCGTTCAAGAGTATGAAATCAAAGCCTTGATCTGTCTTTATGTTACTGTCAAAACCAAAAAGTATCAAGTTATCAGTAAGGTTTAGTCTAATACAGTTATCACATTTCCTTTTTAGAAATTGTTCAAACTCAGCCCAAAAGGTTCTGACATGTTGGCACTTGCATAAGTAATGGTAAATCGAATCTTTTTCAACTTTGCAAAAATTACATAAATTACTATTAACAACTTTCATTTCCTTAAGGACTGTCAGTTTGTTACAAGTATTCGGTTATTTATTTTTATCTGAAACCACTTTAATTTTGTTTCTTGAATTTTCCTAGTAACGTTAAATATTTTTGGCCATTCAACTGGTGTTTGTGTTAGTATTTTTTCCCAGTTTGTACATGCGTTTGGAATACAAGCTTTACCTATCAACACGTCATAGAACACCTTAGATCCTTTTGAATCCTTTGTAATACAGTTAATAGCCTTTATGCAGGGCATACATTGGTTATCTTCCACAACAGTGTTATGTTTGAGCAAGTATGATTTTATACTATTAATACATCCATAGTATTCCAAAAAATTGACAGAAAGTGAATACTTTGTGTTAAAGCTTTCCACATCCAAAAACACTCCATTTTCTTGTAACAAATCTTTCACATAAAAAACACCTTTGTCTGACCAATTTTTATAATGAAAGGAATTATTACCAATTTTAAACTTGTTGTTGAAGAACAGAGGTTCTGCAAGAACTTCATCTTTAGTTGTAACTTCCAATGTTCCATAATATTCCAAATATGCTTCAAAAACATCTCTCCAAAAAGGATTGACATTTGTTCTTGCTAATATTTTGGGTCCGAAATTTCGGACTGATTCAACCTCCGGACAATTGCGCAAGAGAATTTCCCTCCACTTGGGACCAAGAAAAATTTTTCTCATCCACAATAATTTTAAAGACATAATGTATGTTTTTATATTTGGAATAGATATACCTCCTTCTTGCACGGAGTAGAAAGACAACTTGTCGGGGATCAGTGTTTGTAATTTTTGAGTTTCAAATATTAAGTAGAAAATTTGATTTGTAAATATAAGGAATATTTCCATTGTAAAGAGAAAATGTCCATGTCTCGTGAGTATGTTGGAGTTAAAAAGAAGAAAAAAGACCAATGAAGAAGGATGCTCACCGCCTATTTACAAGAAAAAAGGAAGGGTTGAAGCAGCCTGCATGCAACTGAGGTCAACAACAAAAAAAACAAAAAAAACTGTTCATTTATGCATGGTATCCAATACACACATATAAACATGATCTCTCCCGCTAGAAGTTTGTTTTGGGTGTAAGGATAGGCTGTAAGAAGAGGTTTTACTTCTACTCTTAGATCTCTCTCTCTCTGTCTTAGATCTCTCTCTCTCTCTCCCTCTCTCTCTCTCTCTCTCTCTCTTTCTTTCTCTCTCTCTCTCTCTCTCTCTCTCTTTCTTTCTCTCTCTCTCTCTGTCTCGATGTCTCTCTCTCTCTCGGTTTCAGGCTCTCTTAAAATTACATGAAACTACAAATAGTCATTTGCACTCACACACTAAACAACACGCAAACATAACCATTACTATTATACCCCCCGAAAACAGATCAGTGCTAGACTATAACTGTGGTTTGTGAACTGACATCATTTTTGTGTGCTTACATTCCTGAAAATTGATCTATTCAAAAGACTGATTAGAGTGCTTGTCATAAATGAGCAGCATGTAAGTGAACTGACATATTTTGAGAAGTATGTTGTGCAGTCGCGGAACTTGGCATTACAAGTACTCGACCAATACATAAGTTTCATTATCTGTATTTAGTGGGTTTTTTGTGAGAATGTTAACTTTATTTCTCTTTGTGGTTGGCTGGGCGTTAAGCAAACAAACAAACAAAAAACTTTATTTCTTTGACTTGGTCACCTGGAGGACTAGTCTTTCATATCAAATGTAACAACACAGTGCTAATGTTCCGGATCGCTCGCTCAGTAGGGTTTATATTGTACGTTTTTTTGGTGTCTATGTCCTTTGTTTTGGGCAGTTCATGCAAAAAGACTACGCGACCTTGCACTACCTTGCGCGGCCTCAAACTAAAGCATGTACATGTAATATTTTTATATATCTTGTATCTTCACAACATTATCACACTTTGTACCGAGTTTTAAGTCAGAGAAATAAAACATACGGAAGTTTAAAATGATGCATTTTTGAAGAGCTAACGAGCGAAAGTGCAAGCATCGGATACCTGCGTCCGACCATGTTCGCATTGTTTTTAGAATCGCAGGCACGACCATACACTAAAGTATGGTTGTGTAATATTCTTATATATCTAGTATCTTCACAACATCATCTGCCTTTACACCTAGTTTTAGGTCACAGAAATAAAAAAAACAAGAAATTCCTCCGATAGGAAAAACACCCCCGTCAAAGGCAAATAACCTTCTCAGTTGGTGGCAGTGAGAATGGTTATTTCCCTTTGACCAACGGGGGTGTGCCTCTATAAGTCCTTGTATAATTTTAATCCACCAATAACTCCCTAACCGTGTGTTTGACTGGTCCCAATTTTTGTAAGGACCGTCTCAGAAATGTATAGAACCTGTTCACCAAGTTTGGTGACGATCGGTCCGTTCATTCTTGAGATCTACTTGCGAACACAAACACCCAAACAAATACCCAAACAAATACCCAAACAAACACATCGAGCGAAACCTATACCGGGGGTGTAATAAGGGAGTAATGATGTATTTTCGAAGAGCAAGCCAACGAAAGTGCAAGCCGAGGATTTCTGCCTCGGAGTGGATTCACAGCGCGCGGCGCGTTGTGCAGCGTTGCGATTAAAAAACAAAAACAATTAAAAAAAAATCTTTTACACAATTATTCCAAATGTGGGGGGCTTTACTTTATAACGCAACCAAAATTATTTTTAATACAAATTTTGAGCGGAAGGTCAGGCGGATAATTCGATCAAGTCCGCATTGTTTTTAGAGGCGAATATGGTCGGACGCTGAACCACGATGCTTTCACTCGATAGCTCGTGGCAAAATACATCATAACTCCCTTTTTGACTCACATGCGAAGCAAAAGTGAGTCTATGTACTCACCCGAGTCGTCCGTCCGTCCGTCCGTCCGGACGTCCGTCCGTCCGTCCGGACGTCCGTCCGGAAAACTTTAACGTTGGATATTTCTTGGACACTATTCAGTCTATCAGTACCAAATTTGGCAAGATGGTGTATGATGACAAGGCCCCAAAAAACATACTTAGCATCTTGACCTTGCTTCAAGGTCAAGGTCGCAGGGGCCATAAATGTTGCCTAAAAAACAGCTATTTTTCACATTTTTCCCATTTTCTCTGAAGTTTTTGAGATTGAATACCTCACCTATATATGATATATAGGGCAAAGTAAGCCCCATCTTTTGATACCAGTTTGGTTTACCTTGCTTCAAGGTCAAGGTCACAGGAGCTCTTCAAAGTTGGATTGTATACATATTTTGAAGTGACCTTGACCCTGAACTATGGAAGATAACTGTTTCAAACTTAAAAATTATGTGGGGCACATGTTATGCTTTCATCATGAGACACATTTGGTCACATATGATCAAGGTCAAGGTCACTTTGACCCTAATGAAATGTGACCAAAATAAGGTAGTGAACCACTAAAAGTGACCATATCTCATGGTAGAAAGAGCCAATAAGCACCATTGTACTTCCTATGTCTTGAATTAACAGCTTTGTGTTGCATGACCTTGACCTTGGGTCAAGGTCACATGTATTTTGGTAGGAAAAATGTGTAAAGCATGTGAGTCGTATGGGCTTTGCCCTTCTTGTTTACATTTAGTCAAGTTTTGACTAAATGTTTTAACGTAGAGGGGGGAATCGAGACGAGGGTCGTGGTGTATGTGTGTGTGTGTGTGTGTGTGTGTCTGTGTGTGTCTGTGTCTGTGTGTGTGTGTGTGTGTAGAGCGATTCAGACCAAACTACTGGACCGATCTTTATGAAATTTGACATGAGAGTTCCTGGGAATGATATCCCCGGACGTTTTTTTCCTTTTTTCGATAAATGTCTTTGATGACGTCATATCCAGCTTTTTGTAAAAGTTGAGGCGGCACTGTCACACCCTCATTTTTCAATCAAATTGATTGAAATTTTGGCAAAGCAATGTTCGACAAAGGCCGGGGTTTGGTATTGCATTTCAGCTTGGTGGCTTAAAAACTAATGAGTGAGTTTGGTGCTCCCATGGGGTCGTCTTCACGCCGCGGGAGCGTTTAAACAGAGCTACCCCACCCCTTTACTTCTCTTCTTTTGTCTTATTTCTGCCTTACCAGTCCTTTCACCTATATTTCCTTCCAAGAAAACTCCCTAGTATTCCCTGCAGTTTTCCAATTCTTTTCTTGTTGTCTTATTTCTACCTGACTGGATCCATCACCTTTATTTCACTTACCAAAAGTCTTCTTTTCCACATCCTTATTTCTCTGCACCCAGCATGTCGTAGGAGGCGACTAACGGGTTCTGTTTCTCCTTTTACCCTTGTTGAGTGGTTCTTGTATAGAATGTGGTCGGTGTTTGTAAGGATTTTGGTCGGGCAGTGTGTGGGAGATGTTTGGTCCTTTGTACTGGAAACTTGCATTCTCCCGGTGGGGTCATGTATTGTACTACGTTGCAGGCCCCTGGAGCGATTTTTTGATTGGTGCTTTTGTGAACAAGAAACGCTTAACAAGTGGCTCTATCCCATCTCCCCCCTTTCCCCTATCCCATCTCCCCCCTTTCCCCTATCCCATCTCCCCCCTTTCCCTAGTCGCGATATAACCTTCGTGGTTGAAAACGACGTTAAACACCAAATAAAGAAAGAAAGAAAGTGAGTTTGGTCATTAAAAATCGGAAACTTGTAATTAAAATTATTTTTTTATTAAACGATCCAAAATCAATTTCATCTTATTCTTCGTCATTTGCTGATTCCAAAAACATATAAATATGTTATATTTGGATTAAAAACAAGCTCTGAAAATTAAAAATATAAAAATTATGATCAAAATTAAATTTCCGAAATCGATTTAAAAACAATTTCATCTTATTCCTTGTCGGTTCCTGATTCAAAAAACATATAGATATGATATGTTTGGATTAAAAACACGCTCAGAAAGTTAAAACGAAGAGAGGTACAGAAAAGCGTGCCACGCAGCACAGCGAAACCACTACAGCGCTAAACAGGCTCGTCAGTTGCACTCCGTTTTGCACAAGCGGCAGACGACGGTCATTGTGAAAAAATGCAGTGCGTTCAGTTTCATTCTGTGAGTTCGACTGAGCTTGACTAAATGTTGTATTTTCGCCTTACGCGACTTGTTTTTATATTTAGTCAAGTTTTGACTAAATATTTTAACATCGAGGGGGAATCGAAACGAGGGTCGTGGTGTATGTGCGTGCGTGTGTGTGTGCGTGTGTGTGTGTGTGTAGAGCGATTCAGACTAAACTACTGGACCGATCTTTATGAAATTTGACATGAGAGTTCCTGGGTATGAAATCCCCGAACGTTTTTTTCTTTTTTTTGATAAATGTCTTTGATGACGTCATATCCGGCTTTTCGTGAAAGTTGAGGCGGCACTGTCACGCCCTCATTTTTTAACCAAATTGGTTGAAATTTTGGTCAAGTAATCTTCGACGAAGCCCGGACTTCGGTATTGCATTTCAGCGTGCTGGCTTAAAAATTAATTAATGACTTTGGTCATTAAAAATCGGAAAATTGTAAAAAAAAATAAAAATTTATAAAACGATCCAAATTTACGTTTATCTTATTCTCCATCATTTGCTGATTCCAAAAACATATAAATATGTTATATTCGGATTAAAAACAAGCTCTGAAAATTAAATATATAAAAATTATTATCAATTTTTTTTTTCGAAATCAATTTAAAAACACTTTCATCTTATTCCTTGTCGGTTCCTGATTCCAAAAATATATAGATATGATATGTTTGGATTAAAAACACGCTCAGAAAGTTAAAACGAAGAGAGGTACAGAAAAGCGTGCTATCCTTCTCAGCGCAACGAATACCCCGCTCTTCTTGTCAATTCCACGGGCACTGCCTTTGCCACGGGCGGTGGAGTGACGATGCTACGAGTATACGGTCTTGCTGCGTTGCGTTGCGTTCAGTTTCATTCTGTGAGTTCGACAGCTACTTGACTAAATATTGTATTTTCGCCTTACGCGACTTGTTTTTATTTCTGTGACTTAAGGGGTTACTTGTGTGTTCAAATCGCTCGTCAGAAACATTACACATTTTGTGCACAGGTTCCTCTAAGCAATATGGACACATCTGTGCAAAGAAAAAAGGGGGTCGACGTATTAACTTTTTTTTTAGAATTTTTTTACTGGGGGTTGTCAAGTACGATTTTGCGAAAAACACTGCGATTTTTAACATGATCCCAACTGACATATTTAGCTCTACAAATAATAAATGAGACATTAGTTTGTGTATATAAATGAATGGAGAGTATAACTTTATCATAAAACGGTACTTATCAACGTGCATTTTCAGAAAATGATCGAGGTTTATCGAGGGCGTACACATAAAATTATCACTCCTTTAGTAGTAAAAACGTATTTAAAAAAAATTCGCGTGTGAGAAACATTACACATTTTGTGCACAGGTTCCTCTAAGCAATATGGACACATCTGTGCAAAGAAAAAAGAGGGTCGACGTATTAATTTTTTTTTTAGAATTTTTTTACCGGGGGTTGTCAAGTACGATTTTGCGAAAAACACTGCGATTCTTAAGGGGTTACTTGTGTGTTCAAATCGCGTGAAAGAAACATTACACATTTTGTGCACAGGTTCCTCTAAGCAATATGGACACATCTGTGCAAAGAAAAAAAGAGGTTGACGTATTAACTTTTTTTTAGAATTTTTTTACTGGGGGTTGTCAAGTACGATTTTGCGAAAAACACTGCGATTCTTAACATGATCCCAACTGACATATTTAGCTCTACAAATAATAAATGAAACATTAGTTTGTGTAGATAAATGAATGGAGAGTATAACTTTATCATAAAACGGTACTTATCAACGTGCATTTTCAGAAAATGATCGAGGTTTCTCGAGGGCGTACACATAAAAATATCACTCCTTTAGTAGTAAAAACGTATTTAAAAAAAATTCGCTCGTCAGAACATAACTAAACTTGAACACAGCTAAGTTCACTGTATACAGACACAATACCTGTAAACAAAATAAGTTGTTGTCGTATTGTCTGCTTCACAATTATTCCCGTACCAACCCCACCCCCATATCTTGACTGACAAAAATGATAAAAAAAAAGAAATAATTTGGGAGTGCTGTTGGTCAGTTGGTAGAGCGCTGGACTTGTGATACATGAGTTTGAATCAGGGTGAAGGGTTGGGGGTCGGAACATTTGTGTGCAAAGTTTCATGAAGATCTATCCAGTAAATTTCTATGAATCGCACACCACACACACACACAGAGACACACACAGAGACACACACAGACACACACACACACACATATATATATACACCAGGGTAGATCAGTTAGTTTGTAAGGGGGGTGTTTTTAGAATTCAAGAGTGTAAATCGAGGTCGCAGAGCGCCCGAGACTGATCAAGGGGCATACGCCCACCCTCCCCCCCCCCCCCCCCCACCTCAACACAAGAAAGAACAAAAAGTCGCACGTGAAATCCATTACACATTTTGAGCACATGTTTCTCTAAGCTATATGTCCACAACTGCAGACAGACAGAAAACTTTGTTTTCTTATTCATTTTTTTTTTATAAGACTTTTGTCAGTTTTGGGGGGTACCGGGTGGACACATATGACCTTACAGAAAACACTGTAATTCGTAACGTCATCCTAACTGACATTTTTATCTTTAGAAAAGATAAATAAAACATTACTTTGTGTAGATAAAAGAATGGAGAGTATCACTTTATTATAATACGGTACTTATCAATGTGCATGCCGAAAATTATCCAGGATTGGCGAGAGCGTACACATACAATTATCACTCAAAAACGTTGTAACATAAAATTGGCTCGACAGATCATAAACAAATTTGAACACAGCTAACTTCATTATATACCGTTGCAATACCTAAGAAAACCAAAAGGTGTTTTCTTATTGCTTACTCCACAATTATACCCGCACCACCCCCACCCCCATATCTTGACTGACAAAAATTGATAAAAACATTCATTTGGGAGCCCAGTAGGTCAGGCGGTAGGGAGAAGTGTGGGTACTGTGTGCAGAGTTTCATAAAAATCTGTATAGTAGTTTTCTCTGAATCGCAATACAAACACATACACCCAAACACTTGGTGCCTTTAGTGCACCGATACCCCCTGCCAACCCCCCCCCCCCCCCCCCTTCCCTCCCCCAGATCCAATACCACCCCCCCCCCCTCCACCACCCGCCCACCCCAGTAATCACAAACACACACACACACACACACACACACACAAGCAAACCAACCCCTCATAGCGATAAGAATAAGTACACAGTCAATAACTATATTTCTGACTATTTACAATTGGAATACATTAAGCGCATAGTGCTTTTTGTTATGCGCTATAGAAATCTCCTTAATAAATAAATACATGCATACTCTCTCTCTCTCTCTCTCTTTCTCTCTCTCTCTCTCTCTCTCTCTCTCTCTTTCTCTCTCTCAAATATGATTTTGAAGCGCATTACATAAAGTCGGTATCTAATAATTTATCTAAAGTGTTTCGCTATGTTTTCGTCCTGATCTTTAGGATCCGGAGTATTATTTTCTGTTGATGATCTAAGGTAACGGAATTGTTCTTGCATTTTGAGGGAATTTGACAGGTATCGGGGTGTGTGGGGGTGGGGGGGGGGGGATTTGGTGTGGGGTAAATTATCAAAAGGCTTGCACCCTAACACAGCTGACTTGTAATCTAGCCTGAACTACGAAAGCAGCCACACGCATACTCATAGAGGCACGCATGTTTGTGTGACGGTTTGCACGAATAAACATTGAAAATTAGTTTTGAGTTTTGATAAAAACAAACGACATTTCCTTTTAGCACACAGGTGCTCAGCAAATGTGTATTGAAACTCGTTCAATTATCCCAAAATGTCATAACGTTTGGCAATATAATTATTTAACAACAACAAAAAGACTACCGGATTCCGTACATAAAAAAGTCAGGGGCTGTAACAACAATTCGCGGCATTGGACTGTGGGAGGTCGTACACAGCTAACACTGCGACGCGTAACCAAAATCTACGGACACACTTTTTATCAGTTGATGATACGAACACACTTGCATATTGGGGCACTACTAATTGTGTATTTCAGTTATAATGCATCACGTTACCTCAAACTTCGTCTCAAGTTGGAAATGTCCCCCTTGTCCAAAACCCCGCTCCTACCATCCACAACAGGGAGGACATTTCCAACTGGAGACAGAGTTTCATGAAGATCTGTCCAGTAGGTGTCTCTGAATCGCACTACAATCACACAAACACACAGACAAGCACACAGACACACGCACATACACACGACACACATGGGTGAATCAGTTACTTTGTAAAAGGGGTGTACTTTGAATTCAAAAGTCTAAATTGAGGACGCGAAGCGACTTAGGCTAATCATAAGAATGCGCCCCCCCCCTCCCCGAAAAAATAATCTGTCGTGAGATACATTACACATTTTGTGCACAGGTTCCTGTTAGCAATGTGTACACAGGTTGGGGTTTATAGTATCGGTCCTCCCCCCCTTCTCAATTTCCCCCTGTCCGCAAACAGGCATCCTCTGCCTCGGGGTCGCATGGACCCATATCTTCATAGATCAATTGGATATTGTTAAAAAGGTGTTTGGGGAAAGCTCCTTTGAACGGAATCGAGGTAATAATTCATTTCAAAACCAGGTGTTTTTTGTGGCTAAGTGTCTGTTCTACACGAACATTCTATAACTTGTTAATCTGTGTCCGAATAATGAACTGTTAACAAAGTTACTCGTATGAAGGAACTATGAAGCCAAACGCACCAAATGGACACATATTAACTGTGACACACATACACACACACACACGGCGAACACATAAACAAACAGACAAACAAAGCTTCGCAATGCCGTAATGGACACCCACTCTCACTTAGTAGATTCCTTTCTTAAACTATTTATCTGTCACTATTTCTCAAAACTTCGCTTTCTCGCACTCAAGACGACATGCACAGACACAAAGACACACGGGCACACACACGCCCGCCCGCCGGCACGCACTCACACAACAAACAACACACACACACACACACACACACATGAGGAAGGGATAATCACACATAGTGCGCCAGTGAGGTTAGAATGGTGAGGTGGGGTCTGAGGCTGGTAAGGGATTTGGGGGTAGGACCGACGAGAGGGCACGGATTCGGCGGTTCGCCGTGTCGAGTCAACTTCATATAGATCTGTGTAGGTGATTAACAGCCCCAGCCGATCTGGATCTGTTCAAGTCAAAAGTAAAGTCAAGGATACGAAGAAGTTTACCGAAAAACATCGATCCCAAGGACTCATGTTGTAACTTTTCAAAGCAGTTACATTCAATCAAAGCTCTATCCACATTAAACCGAACGGGAATCGTCGAAGATCCACGCAACTTCACTGCAATGTCGAAAACGAACTCATAATGTCACCGCAGATCTATAGTTGGTTTTGGTTTTGTGTCGCAGCAAAGAAACGAAGCAAATCTCCGGCTTTTATTTCACACTAAAAAAACGTTCATTTAGCGGGTTATTAAAATATATTTCTTTGAGGTTGCAAGGCAATGGCATCGCTGAGATGTACTCCTTCGAACACACGACACAGGTTAGAAATTGACTTCATTTGGGCGCTTTTTACGGCCAAAACAGAGTGAGCTTTTTGACGGGTTTATGGAAAAATCACTTCGGGGGCAGGTCTAAAATCCTGTGTACAGTGCCAAATCATACATCATTCAAAAGAGCAAAGTATGTTCTTTATTCTAACATATGGGCTAGGGTAAGTCATAGATATAAGTATCTGTCTATTATATCTGTAGGCAAGTGTATTCCATTCCTTCGATAGTCTCGTCATCTACACTTGCGTGAAAAATGCAATTTTGAGTCTGTTTTGCATAAAAGACCTGCGAGATTTGTCGAAGTCAAAACAACAACTTACAGTCCAGCCTCTCAAATTTCGTTCCATGCAATTTGTTTGTTTGTACGTATAGACTGAGGGGTGCCCCGAAATGATTTGTAATCACAACATTCACAGACTTCAAATACGCCATTGAAAACTCGTCCACGTGCGTTTTAGATATATACTTGGGTGACTAAAACTGTCGTACCTACCAAAGGCCGCTTCGCGTAAGAAAATGACTACCAGAGTCGCAAGGCTCGGGATTTTTTTTTACAAGACGTTGTTCTAGTCCGAATGAATATGAAGATATGGCGAGTTGAAAACGCCGATTCTTTCGCCAGAAACACGTCTGTTTCCATACCGGAAAGAAGGAATGGACTGAGCTACTAGAAGCACGGCGCCGTGCGTACAATCGATCGAATGATGTTATTCACACAATACCATTTGGCGATCTCTAAAAAATCATTTAAAAACGAACTAGTTGACATGTTGTAACACTCTTGACCCTTCAAGTTATATTTAGAAAAACCAATTATGTTAAGAAAGGGGGTAGGGGATATTATGTGTTAAATGAATAACACAAATACAGAAATATGTTTCAAACTTCTTTTATTCTCTTGAGTTTTCTTTTTCAACAAAACCCAACTTCCAAAAATCAAACACAATGACTAAAGAACAGTGTTAGACCTAAAGACCAAAATCTTAAAGTCAAAAACCTTAAACCCAGTTAACAACCTAATTAAAAACCCTAAAAAACCCAGTGTTCGTAAGGTGCTTCACCAAAATCTAAGAACACAAACTACTCAGTCAGACATGTAACGTGAAACCCAGACAGGTTGGCTCTGAAATTAAACACAACGTTTCCTTATTAGCACACAACAAAACACAAATCATATTTACCAGATATTACCAGAGGCTAGTAATTATGACTAATAATTACCACATAGTTACTGTGTTCAAACACACCACTATCTATCATTCCACATTATCAACTAGAAACAGCTGATATTTAGACATCATTTACTATTTACCAACTATAAACAGCAAAATCTTCTTCCTAACACAGGAGTAACATTATGCCTACTGTGATCAATCCCATCTTCATTGACAGAAACAGAAAGACTATATGTTATCCTACAAGACAGTGACTAACCATCTTTGTTCTTCTTTGTAACAATACCACACATCACATGTGTTCCACTCCACCATTGTTACAAACTCAAAACTAGCTACAAGAAGTGTCCATACATAATCACATTTATCTGCAGTGATAAACTGACCATTCTGACCAAACTTCTTCAATTCACAATGTCTAAATCATTTGGAATGAAATCTCACCTCAAACATCTCAAATAAAACACTAGTCACAAACACTTTTGTTCCATAAAACAACAACAGCCAACTTTCCAACTATGCGATGCGCTTTCGGTTATTCCCGCGCATGCGCAAAACTTTCTTTTACTTCAAATTATAATTCAAAACCAAATTTCTTTACAAAACCTAAATCCTATTCAAGTTTTAACTTCAAAACATCAGTAACACACTTATCTTTCCGTCTATGCACTTCATACACTAACTACAACCAAAAATACAAATATTCTGCACCATTTCTGTGACCGGTGCTTCTGTCAAAAACCCCACCACATTGTCAATTTACAAATATTTCAATTTCAGAACAGGTTTACAAAAATAACCACTCCAATTTATAATATTCATCTTGCTAAACTAATAACTAATCATACACCAAGCAGATGACAATGTAAAAATCAGTATTCACCTGATTTAGAACCAAAATGTTGTCCAGAGGTTTCACACCATCTTGACGACTTCTCAAGCAGAGGGCGGAAGTGACGCTAAAACTCTAAATTCCAAACGGGAAGATTTTCTAACAATAAAATCTTTACGACTTATTAAAGTTTATAATTAACACCTAATCAAAAACACTTTTAAAACAGCTTGAACAATGTTATCTAAATCCAAAAATATAAACTGAGTTAGTCAAGTTGAAAAGACTAGTAAGACTGATTAAAGGGAGGTAACAATCAATGTTCACATTACCCAAAAAACAACAGTTTCTTCCCTTTAACTACAAACCTAGCTTTATGTACATGTTCAAAACAAGTTAGGTTTTGAATGTGTTACATTCACCCCTCCTGAGGAAAAATGTTTCTCCATTTGAAAAATAAGAACATTTGACAAAAACAACAAAACTAACTCCTAATACGAAAATCAATTTCTCTTTTTACATCCTATTCTACATATTCTCCATACACAGCATAATAACAAAATAACTGTGTTTTTCATAACCAAAACTCCATTCATACAGTCCAACAAAACAATTTGTCATAATACCCAAGACTCAACTGTTAGCCTGATGGCGACCAACACACAGTCAAAACTACAACTGACAAAAACAGTAGTCCACTGTTTACGCAATGCACTCAAACATGCATTAACCCCGTTAATATTCTCTCAATGAAAACCACCCTGGATTTCTTTAGCGGTGTTTCCATTAAAACACTCAACTGATTCATCACACAGTCTACAAGTTCTTCATCTAGGTAAGCCCCAGATAAATCAGGTGGACGAAAATCTTCAACTTTCCCACACACACAGACAACAGGTACAGTTTGCGTTTGCGTATCTACCTTGCCACTCACACTGTGCATCAAATTCAGTTTTTCCACCGGTTTTCTTGGTCTTGTAGACCTCCTGAGCTCTTTTTTCTCAGTTTGATGTTCAGGATTTTCATCTGCAGACTCATTTCCACCCTCCACAGTGTTATCACTTTCGTCTCCAAAAGCTTTAGCTTTATCCATCAAAAAAGAGTTGTTGTTGTTCAACAGCAATGTTCACAGACGTGAAAGACTGAACCTTCCTTAAAATGCATGTGCACTCACAGTAACTGTCCCTCTGTTCATGTCTGGAATGCTGGTTATCCCGGTTGACTTCCGCGCCTCCGCCTGGTCTAGTCCCCATAAAAATTCCCAAACGAGGAGATTGAGTTAGTGGGTGCCTTCACATGGACGATGATGGGCGCACCTGATGCTGTCGGAAATACTTCGGGAGTGGATGTCGGCATGAAAAAACCACTGTCGGATGTAATGGAACCAGGGGTGGTGTACAGCCCCCGCGCCAACGGTGTTCCCCGTCCACGTCCCAGCATGCGCGGTGTCATGCCTTCACGATCACACACATCTGTCCGAGAGCTCAGTTCTTGGCCACCACTGGCCATGATGAAGCGGCACTAGAACACTGGGTTTTACTACTATTTAATATTTCTACATACCCCCTAGCCCACCCAGGGACGCCATTTTGTAACACTCTTGATCCTTCAAGTTATATTTAGAAAAACCAATTATGTTAAGAAAGGGGGTAGGGGATATTATGTGTTAAATGAATAACACAAATACAGAAATATGTTTCAAACTTCTTTTATTCTCTTGAGTTTTCTTTTTCAACAAAACCCAACTTCCAAAAATCAAACACAATGACTAAAGAACAGTGTTAGACCTAAAGACCAAAATCTCTCCACTAAATCTAACTACTCTTCACTAACAAAACCTAGTCTATAAAAACAAATCTACGCCCCACTAAAAAAAGAAAAAGACCTAACTAAACCCAGACCTAACTAAACCAAAACAGATCTAACTAAACCCAGACCTAACTAAACCCCTCTAAAAAAGAAAAGACCTGAATCTAACTAGACCAGAAAAAACATAACTAAAACCCGAACAGACCTAACTAAACCCCGTCTACTGAAACCCCGTCGCACGCTCCGACATCCTGCAAACCACAGAATGCACGCCGTAAGCATACGTAAACAAATCAACAATTTCAAATACCACAAGCTAACTCAAACAACAATACAAATATTCTGCACCATTTCTGTGACCGGTGCTTCTGTCAAAAACCCCACCACATTATCAAATTACAAATATTTCAATTTCGGAACAGGTTTACAAAAATAACCACTCCAATTTATAATATTCATCTTGCTAAACTAATAACTAATCATACACCAAGCAGATGACAATGTAAAAATCAGTATTCACCTGATTTAGAACCAAAATGTTGTCCAGAGGTTTCACACCATCTTGACGACTTCTCAAGCAGAGGGCGGAAGTGACGCTAAAACTCTAAATTCCAAACGGGAAGATTTTCTAACAATAAAATCTTTACGACTTATTAAAGTTTATAATTAACACCTAATCAAAAACACTTTTAAAACAGCTTGAACAATGTTATCTAAATCCAAAAATATAAACTGAGTTAGTCAAGTTGAAAAGACTGATAAGACTGATTAAAGGGAGGTAACAATCAATGTTCACATTACCCAAAAAACAACAGTTTCTTCCCTTTAACTACAAACCTAGCTTTATGTACATGTTCAAAACAAGTTAGGTTTTGAATGTGTTACAATGTAATGAAACTATTTACTGAAATCAAGAAGTATCTTAGTTCTAGCCGTGCATATGACACACCCTTTCGCGAAAGCACACTGAACCGTGCGTATACGCATTTGCACCCGCAAACCACCAACCCAGGCGGGTTATCCAGATCCAGATCTAGATCCAGATCCAAGGGAAGTAACTCAGTGAGTATAAACATGAGCAAGAACCGCAATTCAAACACACTCGTAACACCTTAAAACTTGGTATAAGTCAAATAATGTTGTGAAGATACTACATGTATATTACATGTACATGCTTTAGTTTGAGGCCGCGCAAGGTCGCGTGCGGTCGCGTGGTCTTTAGTCAGACCGAAAAGACGCAAGGGAAATCACTCTATTTGGCTGCTGCTGCCATATTTGTTAGCTGACCCGAACTAAAACGCCACTCGCTGACTACTACCAAGCGAATTATCTGTGTCATCACTGTATTCTCAAGGTAAACGCTTCGACAGGTTAAAATAAGGAACAACAATGCAAAATTGAGTTTGAGAGAACCAATTTCTTTCAAAGCTTCAGCAAGACTGGTCAAATGACCGGTGTGATCGAATGCAGATGACTTTCAGAATTTCAGAATATTTTCGTCACGTCGTCAATTGCTGACTTTTAGTGACTAGCGCTCTTTAAGAGGACAAAGACGGAGAAAAAATAAAAAGTAACTGAGGATAGAAAAGACTTAAGCATAAAGGAAGTAGTCAAACGAAACAAAACGATCAAGGAGGAACTGAATATAACTGAGACCCTACTCTAACTTTGAAATAAAATAAGGAGTTGGGAGGAGTTAGAATGAGAGTTTGGAGAGCTCCCCTCTGAAAGATACCAGAGAGGGAGCCTCAGCAGCAGCTGCCGGGAGGGAATTCCACATGGGGATGGTACGCGGGAAGAAGCTGACATAGTTTGTACAGGCGGAAATTTGGCGAAGTTTAAGGTTGTGGTTGGATCGAGTTGTGCCAGGGGTGAGGTAGGGGTCTGGGGGGATATCTACCGGGTTGTTGATGATTTTGTGGAGCATTGTGAGTTGGGTCTTGGTGCGCCTACTTTCTAGGGTTTCCCATCCGAGTGACTGCAACATGGAACTGACACTACTTTCATAACTATAATCGTGTGTCACATACCTTGCTGCCCTACGTTGAATCTGTTCTACCTTTTTAGTCATCTCTACGGTGTGCGGGTTCCAAACTGCACTACAATACTCTAAGTGTGGTCGTACGAGCGTGAAGTATGCGTTGGACTTGGTCTTCTTGTTGGTTGTGCGTAGGTTTTTTTTCAGGAATCCGAGAACGCCGTTTGCTTTCTTGGTAACACGGTCGATGTGGGACTTCCATGAAAGGTCACTACAGATATCTACACCTAAATACTTGGAGCTGGTTGTCTGCTCTAGTGTGAAACCTTTCAAAACATAGTCAAAGGTGGTTCTCTTGCGTGATCTGGAGCAAGTCAAAACACTACACTTCTGTGGGTGGAATTCCATACCCCAAGTCCTTTCCCACTGTGACAAGGTGTTTAAATCCCTTTGAAGGAGTCTACAATCCTGTATGTCTCTAATTTCCCTGTAGACAATGCAATCATCTGCGAACAACCTGGTTGGCTCACGTAAGTGTAGCCTATGCGATCGTAACTTTGTCTGTCTGTGCGTGCGTGCGTGCGTGCGTGCGTCTGTGCGTGTGTATGTCTGTGGTAGAAACTCTAACATTTGAAGACGTCACATTACATTGACGTCACATTATGACGTAAGAGGGTTAGACGTCACGCGAAGGAAGTACTGACAGTCTCGGTCATTATTATTTTGAGCGCGCCGAGACTAGTTGGCAGTCGTGTCCTTGTAAGTAGGCTACATGCAGACAGACAGATCTAGATCTAGTGTCTCGCTTTCTTGCACAGTTTCATGCTCTTTCTGTGTGTGTGTGTGTGTGTGTGTGTGTGTGTGTGTGTGTGTGTGTGTGTGTGTGTGACGGAGTGATTGAGTTTGTGTTACTGTTTGTCGATTTCTTACGTGAGCCTTGATGGCTTCGCCTCTTGTTTTAGAGATGAGTTTGTCTGGGAGGTCGTTGATGAAGAGGAGAAACAAAAGGGGCCCCATTACTGTTCCTTGTGGCACTCCGCTCACTACTGGGACTTGGTCTGATGTTTCACCATCTACAACTACCTGTTGGGTTCTGCCCGATGACTACATGTAGATGCTCCAGGAAATAAGTTCATGCAAATTCTGAAATTGAGAAACTGATTTCATTTGAGCCCACGAAAACGTCATCTAATTACACTATTTCCAGCCATATCGGAAAGACACGTTACAATCATTCTAATACAAACACATAATTGCTACAAACGTAAATCAAGGGAATGATCAAGGGATTAATACCACTTCCAAAATTGGTCCTGTGGCTCTGCTTGTAAGTGTAACTGATGTGGCAAAAACCCCATTCATGCAATTACTCAACCCTCATTTATCTGAATTTTGGCATGTCATCATATTCACAATCTGTAACATAGTCTTGCCGATTGATTGATCTCCCTTTTTCACACTAGTGTTTCTATACACACTCATATGACACTGACAGGCAAAATATAAGATGTTTGGTGGCTTGTTGACAGACCAGCTTTTTTGTTGGTCCAATGGGACCATATTGTCTTTTATTTCATCTTTATCGACCAAGGCCGAAGGCCGCGGTTGATAAAGTGATGAGACAAAAGGCGATATATATGCTCCCCGAGGACCAACAACAAAATGCTGGTCTGACGACAAACCACCAAACATCGTTTTTGTCATCATTTTGGTTGTGCAACAAAATGCACAATAACCCACAGGGAGACGAATTTTTAGAATCCAACTCCGGGCCACAAAGCATCGTCACAGTAGCACGAGATAACACGTCAAACTTGTATGTGACGTCAAACATAGCTTGTTGACGCTTTTCTTCCAGTCTGAAAATGTACAGAGCTGAGATCATACCTGTGATTTCAGTAAGTGTTGAGCATATTTCTTTTCTTTTAAGTGTTTATGACTTTTCGTTGTGGATTTTGCGATTACAGAGATCTATAAGTTGCAAATTGACCATGAGTCGCCGCGGTAATTATCAACACTGATTGGGTCTTTGAGAGTGTATGCTTACAATCGTTGTCCTCGGAAACACAAATCCAAAGCCGCGATGGTTCCACACATCAAACAATCAGCCTGATTGGCTTTTACTTTGACAATCCACGTTTCACCTGAAAGCTCAAACCCATTCACCACCTCGAGTTATTGCATGGGGAACATGAGATTTATTTCCCAGATGTTTGTGAATGAAAACTCGTGAAAATGATGACAATACTTATCAGCGAAATCTATTTTTTTGTCCATGTCATTAAATGGTTTGCACTGGCTTTTTAAGTGCTTTCGAATGAGTGCAGTCTAATAAATTCCCTCTTACTGGCGCAGCTTTATCCTGTGAAATATCAGAAGATCTCGTGAGCGTAGCCTAGCTATAGCTGTCAATTCTGCTGATTTTAAAACTGCACATGAGTCATTGAGTGTCTGGTGTACCGATACTTGTTTAGTCATGGAGCTTTTGGGGTGAAGCGGTATGTGTGATTGTGAGAGAGAGAGACTCAGAGAGAGATTTTCTCTGCTTCTTTAAATTGCTGATCGAGTCTCGTTTTTCTACACAGCATTAATGCCTTGAAAGCCGATCAGCTATGGACCTGCAAGTGCAACGCCATGAAGAGAGCAGCTATGATTGGCCAACAACTTGAACAGTGAACATTCAGGAACTGTCAGCGCCTTGATAAGTGAACAGTCAGGAACTGTCAGCGCCTTGAACAGTGAACAGTCAGGAACTGTCAGCACCTTGAACAGTGAACAGTCAGGAACCATGTCCTCTCCCAGCAGCATGGAGGAAGGAGACACAGCTCTTCTCTCAGATGTCAAGATAGAAATTGATGTTGCAGAAGAGTATTGTGACATCACTGGAACACATCCGTATGGTAAGTGAAATGAAACATGTAATGGGGAGGGAGGGGGTGTTTTGGGGAAGGGGTGGTGGTCAAGTGGGGGAGAGGCATTGTTGACACTATTGGTGACAGTCAGCCTTGGTAGCACTTCACACCTTTTGAAGGGGGGGTTGGGAGGGGGTAGTAGAAAAACATGTTGCATGACGCCATTAGTTACTACATTTAGTCTTCTTCTTATTTGCCACTACTGTACAAGGGCTGTTCCATTATTATTTATGGCAATATGGCATTAAATGCAAAATCATGCCGTCAAATGACAGACTAATGTGAGGCTTAACACAAAAAATGAAGTTCCAGAGTTATGTTGTTTTCATATGGTTGACTCGGGAAGATACTCACCGCGCAATGTATGAGATTGCGTCATGAAGCTCAAATTCGCGATTTCGGACCGATAACTTACAATAACTATAAACTAAGGGTTGAAAGAGGCCGATTTGCATGAAAGTGTGATGCAATGTTTTAGGATGAACACTCCTTGTAGAGCCGTGGTTTAAAACTGGAACAGCAATTTCAAACCCGGTAGACGGAGCCTTGAAAATTATACCCACCCTGGTCTACTCATTTCATCCGTTATCCTCAAAAACATTGGCGCTGTTGAACAAATAATAAGAGAAGATCCCTTAATTATATTCAGGGAGATGCAATATGCCCTTGGCATTAAAAGCTCTGCATTTGAAAAGATCTTACACAAATATTTAATGGCCCCAAAGCGATTTGCGGGTTGGGTACCACATGAACCTAGTGACGGGGAAAAAGAGGGGTAGGGCAGAGTGTTGCCTGACAATACTTGAAAAAATCAGCAATGGCTTGTCCAAATCAACATGAAATATCGTCAGTGGTGACGAAACCTGGGTTAATTAGTTCCAATCTGAAACCAAACAACTGTCGTCTGTTAGGGTGTTTAAGCAGGTGACCCAACCCTTGCCAAGTTCAAATAAGAACCCTAAGAAGCCCTAAAAAAATGTTGTGCATCTTTCGTCGCTAGATCAAGGTATATAAACACTGTGACTCTTGAGGACAGGCATACAGTCACGTCTGACTGCTGCTACATACTAGCACTACATTTAGTCAATCTGTCAAACTCACAAAATGAAATTAACATACTGCATTGTTTCCACCACATCATTAAATCTTACGGCCTTGCGCCAAGAAAAACGTGCAGAAAGTGACAAGCCAGTACATAGCGTATCACAGAAATGCCGTCTTTTTTCTATTTTTGTTAACTTTCTGAGCGTGTTTTTAATAAAATGATGAAAAATAAAACAGAATCATTCATTGATTGATTTCTAAAATTATAATTAGAATTTTGAGATTTTTAATGAGCAAACTCATTAATGAATTTTAAAGCTTCCGAGCTGAAATGCAATCGCAGAGTTTTGTCTTCATCGAGGACTGCTTTACCAAAATTTCAATCAATTTGATTGAGAAAAAAAAGCCTGGTATGATGTCATCAGATTCAAAGACATTTATTTATCCAAAAAATTACAAAATAACACCTGGGGATATCATTCTCAGGGAGGTTTGTAAATTTAATTAAGATCGGTTCAGTAGTTTTCTCTGAATCGCTCTACACACATTCACGGTCACACAAACACCACCATGCACTCTCGTCTCGGTTCCACGTCTATCTTATTGTTCAAATATTTAGTAAAAACCTAAATGTAAAAAAACTGGCACACCAATATACATGAATCGTTGTTGCAAGCTGGGGCAGTGAGTTGGGAACTTGACACAGTTTGGACTTTACTGAGTGTTGCTTTTCAAAATGACCTGCTTCTGCTTTCAGGTATGTTGAATCAGCAGTCAGATTATCATCACTCAAAACAGGAACCAGGTGAGACATGTGATACAGTGCAGACATTGGAAGGACAAGGTGCAGTCAGCACTCACAGTGATACCTGGCTGAAACAAGAGGCAACAGACCAGTACAGAGGTATACCTCTATTTTAAATCTTCTACAAGTATGAAAACTATAGGTCCTCACATCCGGCACGGTTGGCCTTGTGGTAAGGCGTCCGCCCCTTGATCGGGAGGTCGTGGGTTCGAACCCCGGCCGGGTCATACCTAAGACTTTAAAATTGGCAATCTAGTGGCTGCTCCGCCTGGCGTCTGGCATTATGGGGTTAGTGCTAGGACTGGTTGGTCCGGTGTCAGAATAATGTGACTGGGTGAGACATGAAGCCTGTGCTGCGACTTCTGTCTTGTGTGTGGCGCACGTTATATGTCAAAGCAGCACCGCCCTGATATGGCCCTTCGTGGTCGGCTGGGCGTTAAGCAAACAAACAAAATAGGTCCTCACAGAAAGAATTTTGTGACTATCAAGAGAGAAAATTGGGTCTTTATGAAGAGAAGGGATTTGATAATGTTTTACAAAAAACCAGGTTTCACAGTAAGGCATGTCGATGCACAGACGAGAGAAATCGTATGTAGGCACTCTGTGACCAGACATTCAGGTAACCTAGAAGTCTTGTGGGCAATTGTGTTTTATCCTACATACGTGAGAGAGACACTCGTGAGATATTATAATCGTTCAAATCACACGTGTGTATATTATGTAAATGAGGTCATGTCAAACAAGTCTGGCAGGGACCTGTTTTTCCACTGCTTATGATGCCAAAGTCACCGATACAAACGTATTATAGAATAGATTACAAATTGCGCTCGCTAATTACCCTCGATGAATTTTTAGAACTAACACGTCACGCCACACTTTTAGAGTGACGTTTCTTTGCTTTGACATAATAGATTGCACGAGGCTTTAGAAAAGATCGAGGTTCCAAAACAAGCGTCTTCAATTTTAGCTGCCTCGACTGCAGGACATTTTCAGTGAAATACATGTAAGTACAGTATGTAGGATAAACAGAATTCTACATGGCTCGCTGTTGCGTACCAGATTTACACTCACCTCTTTTTCAAATAGTGAACAGTTCGCTTTTGCTCGCAGTTCAATATTTAAAAAATCAACTCGTGTAAATCTGGTACGACACAGCAAGCCATGTAGTATTCTCTATATATTTACCAATGGGCAAACTCTTGAATCTTGCTGTAATTAAACTTGATTTGCCAATCTTAACCCTTAGGCTGGTTGTCGCGACATATGTCGCGCTACTTTACGTATACGGTCACCTGGTTGTCACGACATATGTCGCGCTACTGGCTCAGTCTGTTTGGTCGGTTCCGATTACCTCCCATGGATGCGAAAACCTATTTGACCGTTTTTCTTTATTTTTCTCTCTGTTAATTCACCAGTGGCTATGTAACATGTGTTACAGAATTGCACCAGTGTAAGGGTTAAGTCCACTGAACTAGTCAATCTATACTATAGTGCTAGGACTAGCTGCAGAATAGAGGCTGAATTGTTCGGATTGGTATACCAACATGATACTTTATACAGTTAAAAAGACATCTCTCAGGATCCAAATGCCAGGGAGGGGCAACTTCTAAATGACCTGTTTAGTAAGCATACCCTCAAAACGCACTTTTGCAGAAGGTGAACATTCAAAACACCAGTTCTTTGTAACTAAAGAGTTTAGTTTACCTTTGAATTAACATTTATGTTTGCCTGTACCATGTTTCTAACATCAGGACAATAAACACACTTCAGGGGCGGATCCAGGGGGGGTTTCCGGGGTTTCCGGACCCCCCCCGCAGCCTAAAAAAAAAAGTATTAAAAAAAATACATTTAAAAAATAATGAGAAACTGAAGGCTCAAATTGCACCAGATTCCTCCATTTTCCTTGATTTCTATCAACATTTTCCGGGGGGGGGGGGGGCATGCCCCCGGGCCCCCCTAGGAGCTGGCCTTTGTCTTCTAAATGACGGTTTCGGAAGGTAGTTGGGTAATTTGCTGGCTCAGGTTGCACCAGATCGGTCAATTTTCCTTTTATTGGTAATCTAATTTGTCTTCTTAAATTTACTTTTTGAAGGTGTATTAGGGGAAGTTTCTTGGCTCAGACTGCACCAGATTGCTCCATTTTCGCGCACACAACTAAACGAATTGTCCCTTTAAGAAATTTGGAAACCCCCATGATGTGATCCGCCCCTGCAATGGCTATTGACGTTTTATAATTATATACAAATGAATCGGTTTTCTTTTCAAGAACGGTACCGTCTAGTAACAATCGCAAGCTTGCACATTGACTATTAAAATTATGCAAATGACAAATATATTCTTGCTAGTTGCTATCTTTTTGGAATGGGCTCATGATTCTGCTTTATTTTAAAGCAAAAACAGATGACACTACGACACTACATACTGATGTAAAACATACTGTCCGGTCAATTGTCTACAGATAAATTCTCAACAAGGTTGTAGAGGCCCTCCTATTTACAAATACTGTACACGAAGCTGTATTTCTACTATTTGTTAACAAAGAAATGCATTTCATGCATAATGCCAGAGTTTGAAAAAGAAACCTGTAAACATAGTTTCTTCTATATCCACAGCGATTTACTCACATAACCGGTTCATGAATTCAGTCTTTCAGTCACGCTGGCATTTGCCATCACAGAAGCAAAGAGCAGTGCAGGGGACACCCGCTGTGGCACAGCTACACGGACCTCTACAACCTTTCTTGCAGCTGCATTTTACTAGTTCAGAGCAGATCTTAGATGCATCTGGAAGTGATGTCCAAACAGGCGAATAAGTTCCATCAACTTCTTCCCAGCCCCAGCTTGCAGGATCTGGAATCTCTGGCTGCGGAATGAGAGCTTCCTTCCAGATGAGTGCCTGCAGGATCGCTCTTTTCGTGTGTTCAAGAAGAGCAGCTTGAGTGGGTGGGGTGTTTTCCAGCATGCGCCCTTTCTTCGTGAACAGGTGTTTTCTGGCATCGTTCACCTTGTCGGAAACACTTGTCGAACATCAACGAAACAAAGCGCTCAATCTGGCTGAACTTGTCCGGTGATGCAAGCACCCAAAGGAACAGCTGTGAATTCTGGATCAGACATCCACACTTCCCAGCATCTCTTCTTACTGACACCAAAGAAAGATGACACAGTGTCGCAGCCAGTCAGAGAATGAAACATCAGAGGTGCTGCTGATTTCTCTGGGCATAGTCGTGAATAGGCAGAAGACGATAGTGGGATCCAGCACAAATGCAACCCACAGGTTTTCCAGCTGGAGGGAATGGTAGTGAGCTGTTGCAAGCACCACTACATCAGTGTCTAAATTCCTGATCATGACGTCAGTGTGATTCATTCTGGACAGGTCAGAACAGTGTACAACCAGTCTGGTGTCAGCCTCTACGTGTGAACAAGGGGACAGCCTGGCTCTTTGGTCCTCACTAATGTCACTAGAACTAACAAAGTCCACACCTTGTGTTGCAATGACCACTTTCCCGTCTTCCTTGACGAGCTTCAGATTTTCAGACAGGATGAAACAGCTCTTCTTTGTTTTGACTGTTTCGTAGGAATTCTGGCCAGTTGCGTGGCAGAGCAACGTCTCCTTTCACTCTTCTCCTCATGCCAGAGCCTCGTTTCTTCCTCACTGATGACTTCAGACTGTTGTCACGGTAACAGTCCCAAACAATGTCAACGCGATCAGCGTTAGACAGGCACATCAGGACATATGCTAAAAAGACAGAATCACTGTACTCTTGGAATGTTTGTGCTTGGCGTGGCTTCAGAATGTGCACCAGCGCAGCACCATCAATGAGAACAGCTGATACTTGTGGTTCAGTGAGTACTGGGTCATGAGTTTTCTCAAAACAGTGCAGGAGATCGCTTTTGTTGCCGTGGCGCAATTCTCCAGAATCTGAGATTGATGGAGGGAATGACTGGTTTTCGTGCTGAAAGAATTCATCAAGGTCTTCTCCTCTAGCCTGACATCCAACATACAATCTTGCAAACAAACCACAGTTGGTCTTGGCTGTCTTCAGCTTCAGATTCTTGGTCATCTGAGTAGACTTGTTCTGATTTCTGAAAAGGGCTACTCTGTTAAGGTGAATTGAGTCTGACAGTGGCTTTGACCTTTGCAGCAGCCTTTCAGCTAGTTTCAACCGTCTCAATCTGGCCGAATTATCTTATCATGGCTTACCCGTGAAGTGCAAAACCCTCGTCTGGCCATGTGAGCCAGTCCCAACATCGTGAGACGTGACTTGTTGTCAACTTGAGGGTCAATCTTCAAAGCAGCTTCCCGAATTATGTGACTCAAGCTGGTATGTAGAACCTCTAGAAAGATTTCCAGTTTTGCCACAGTTAAACATACGGGTCTCTTGTGGAGAAACTTGCCCACTCTCTCTGCGTGATCTCTTTCCTGTCTCGCCTTCATCTTTTTCAGCTTCATCATGCCGTCTCTTTTCAGCTCTGTCCAACATTCTTTGGTTGTAGTTAGCACGGCAGTTCTTGTGCCACCTAGCTCCATGTTTGGCTAACGAAGACGCAATCCCTGACCCATCATTGAATTTGTCTATTTTTAGTTATGACTGAAACGCTCCAACTGCTTTAAAACCTTTTAAATGTCTCTCTGCTGTGCTGTAGCTTTCTTCGGTGGGATTTATCAGCTTTTCTGTTGTGTCCTTCTGGCAAAAGATGCACAGGCTCCAGTCCATGTGTTTACTCACGCCGCTTGCCATGTCTTCACTGCTTCAGTCTGAACACACACTGTTAAGTAACGTGTTAGATATACACATTATTTAGGTCCCTGGGCTCACCTGTATATCACCAAAGCTTTGGTGTGTTCCCTGGTCAATTCAAGCTTATTATTTACCTTCTTTTGTCTCTATTTGGGAGCACCTACAAATATAGCCTAACCCGAAGGTTCCAAAATATGATTTTTGGCTCATTTTTCAACCATTTATTTATTTTTTCACTTAAAGGCATTAAAAAGACAACAACAACCCAATAATATGGATTTATTATGTTTATTCAGTCTTATATTATAGTTTATATGTGTTAAAACGCCCAAACTGTGTGTTTGACATTGTTCGCGACTGGGCACTCCGTTGCCTAGCAACCAAATTTACCAGAGGACAAAAATTGCTTGCCCCCCCCTGGAATTTACATTCTTTGGATGTCTTCTAACAGCACACCAAATGATATGTTGGTATACAAATTTGAACAATCGTTTCAACTGGGGGCCCCACTACTACCTTGTAAGCTTTGAATCTCAAGTGTCAGATGCTGCAACATCTAAATTAGGTTTTAGTGCCCTCTGCAAATACTTTGACAAGGTCATCGTTTACCAATCTTGTTTGCTTTAGATACATTGAGTTGTTTTGAAAGTTACCAGGTGAAACAAGCTTACTTGTACACTGTAGCCAGTTTTTCTTTTTATTCGAGTTATGATTCAACAATTGTTTGAGAACTTATTTTCGGATGTTGTGAGTTCAAAAGCTACAAGCAGAAAATCTACAAGACAAGGAAGGTAACTGTGTTATTTGTCAGAATTTTCTTTGCATGGTTATTTTCTTGTCTGTTCATAAAAAAATGTTTTAAAGATATAGTGTCCACGCCGCCATTTTGGAGAGTTTTTTTTGTCAAATTCGGCTGATTTGAAGAATTTGGGGAATCTAGTGTACCTTAATTAAGACGCACCTGGCCCGGTTTGCTCAATAAAGCACCACAAGTATGGTAAATAATTAATTCAAAATGAGTAAATTGGCGACTGCTCTCTACCATTTGAAGATTAAAATTGGCCGTCATAGACTGGTTTTCGTCGCGACTCAAAACAATGGCGGATGGGATGGCCGCTTAGTGAGAACAAGCCCACACGTTTCTGTAAGAAATCGACTCAAGGTGGTTCAGAAAGCAGCAGAGTGACTGGTAACGACACAGAATCACGAGAAAGTCATGCTCGACGCACAAAATGCAAAGTTATCAACAACAAGCAGTCGAGTCGGAAAGTTGGATTCAACTGCATGAGTGTTACCGTTGTGTGCACTGACTACCCACGACGCAGAGCTCTCACCTGCTGCCCGGATTTGTAAGTAAAGCAAGTGTTGTCGTGTAGACTTTGGACAGACCTAGACAAATGTTGCTGCCGTTTTGTCTGTGTGTCTGCTGGTGTGTTGTGCGAATGAAGCATCCATCAAGCGAGCGCACGAACGTGTATTGTGCAGGGTCAATTGTGTCCAGTTTTGGTTTGAACACGGACACGCCACGGTGTGTGTGTGTGTGTGTCTGTGCACTGCACAGGAGCTTGTATCAAAGTGCCAGTCGATCATTATTTACTCCTTCATCCCAACAGTCTCCTTACAACTACATACTACGCATTCGCTAGTGAATAGTAGTAGCCTAGTAAGGGTGTACATGCAGGAGTAAATAATGATCAACTGGCGGTTGGGTACAAGCTGCTGTGGTGCATTGTATAGGAGACAGAGACTGACAGACAGAGTAGGTAATCCCCCTAAAAATTGTTTTGAGATGGAAAAAGTAGGGTCAGTCAGCACAGTCTTTGGATGTAGTGCAACAGAAAATGTTATTTATAACTGACATTTTATATTGTCAGCGGTATGAGTTTTTCTGTGCCTAAAGTTTTTAATGTTGTGATTTTGTAGGAAGAACTATGATTGAAGCTTATTGTAAAGCTTTGTGAAATGGTAACATTTTGACGAAGAACACATTCTTCCTCGGACGGTGTTCATTGAAGCAAACACTAAATGCGGCAGAATTTCATTCATCCTTTCTTTTTTAACTGCCATTTTTAAGTGTCGCTGTGCATGTTGAAAGCTTCATGTTCAGAACTGATGTTGCTGTAGAACTGTATGTAATTGGCCAGCTTTTGGTTTACACTTAAACAGTGGTTTATATGTTGCTATAATTACTAAAACAATGTTTTTTAATTTTCAGGGAAAAAGCACCCGGACATCAAACATTCTTGCAATGTGTGGCAATAATGGTTTAAAATATTTCTGACAAAAAGATCATTAAGGTGAGTTTAAATGTTCATATTTCTGATGTAAGTCAAGCTTATCTTTTATCTTGAGTAACTATCTCTGTCATGTCTCTCTCAGGCTGCGCGACCGACAGAAAAGTTGCCAGGAACCGATTCCTTGAGTGTGGCCAATTATTCCCCATTTCTGGTTCACTTGAACTGCAGGCAATTTTGTTGAGTGATTAAAAGTTACGGATTCTTTAAAAAGGTGTACCGTATTTGACGGACTACAAGCCGCGACTTTTAAAAAAAAAAATCGCATTGCGGCTTATAAAAAGATGCGGCTAAAATGTTACCTAAACTTGAATAGCATTCACCTAATGGAAGTCGCCGCGGATTTTCATTTCGCTCGATTAGCGATTACCGGTACTTTATTAGCTCTCTACTCAAGACTTGGCGCTTTTCTCTTTCTTTCGCGAATCTTCGTTTGTCAACAAGTCGTCGTGACAAGATAGCGTACAGAGAAACACCGGATGTATCAGGATCTCGTGCGCGCGAGATTTCGGTTTTTTGTGTCTCGCGATAGTTGGAGGAGCGAGAGCCGCCATGTTGTGTTTTCGTCTGCTCGAAATGTGCGCAAAAGTCATAAAGATCATCCCAAAAAAGTTTATTCCGAGCGGGACTACATGTGTGTTTGTGATATTTTTCTTCAAACTTTATCACTTTTCTTCTTTGTTTCACTTGTTAATTCTCGGAGCCAATTTCGCCAAATACCGTACTTTCGTTTGCCTGGTTGTTTTGATTGATTGACACGATCAGATTATATTTTTTTTTCGATGGCGGCTAATATAATGACGAGGCCTATACGTGGCTCATCCCAATTCTTTTTTTCAAGTTGGGGGTGCGGCTTATAAAATGGTGCATCTTGTAATCCGTCAAATACGGTACGTTTGAGGATAAGACACTGTCAAAGTTTTGAAACAGTATTTTTCTTCTTCATGGTTATAAAAAAACTGCAGCACCTGTGTTCAATTTCTGAAGATGTATTATTACTACAGTGGCACCCCCCTTTTAAGACCTCAAACAATCTGAGAAAATCGAGTCTAAAAAAGGAACGAGTCTTAAAATGGGGGTAATTTTACAGAGGTTATGAACAGAACATGTGAGAAAACAAGGCCTTAAAAAGAAGGGAGTTTTACATTGGGGGGTCATAAAAGGGAGGTTCCACTGCATTAATCATGCCATGGAAATCATAGTGATTTTACAGATAAATACAATGACAATTAAAAGCAATTTGCAGCCCAGTGTCTAATTATCTGATTATATTCTGTCTATTTTTATCATTGTATCTTTGCTACAGAAATTCATGGTTACATCTTGACCAAAAGTCAATTATTATCAATAAACCAAACAACATGCGCACACAAAAACATACTCAATTGTCAAGAACAGTGTCTATTTTATTCCATGTAGATCTCAAATCCACAGGCACACATCCTCTCTGCACAGTTCAAAGGTGCTACACATGACACTATTCTTGGAATTCGAGCACTTTTTAACATCTGTATCATTGTTCTGCACAAGTTTTACTGGACCTGTGAATTCAACGCATTAATCAATATACTTTCGGGACTCTTCCCCAGACTTTATTGCTCATGTCAGCTGTTTCCATGCACAAATAGTCAACCTGTATGTATCTTTCGCTTGATATGCAAGTGTCTAAACCGAAAGAAAAAAACACTAAAAACCAAACACCAAAATTCATTCACTAAGAGTGAATGTACACACATACTAAAAAACACGAAATGAATAGTCATTCTGTCAGTCATTGATACTGATCCAAGCCATTGATGTGACAAAGAAAGGAGTAAGTTTTTTTTAGAAAGCTAAAATCTTTCAGAGGGAAATGGTGTTATCAAAAACTGGTTTTTCACATGCTCCCTGTAAATCACTGAAAGCAGACCTCTTCAACTTCAGAAGACCCTAGCTAGCTCCCTCGTCTTCTTTTTGAGGGGCTATCCAGAGATACTCCAGTGCCGAGAGTATGAAATAAATAAATATATCCCATGACCTCCCTTCTTTGTCTCTGTTACTTCAGTATGGGTATATATGTTGTATTTTTATAGCTCAATAAATACATCATGGACTCCAAAAAATATATGATAGTGCAGATTCCGATTTGGGCAAAGGACTACTTTCCTCCCGACCTTTGACCTCGCGCCGAACAATGTGACACATTTGTATGAAGTTCTAAAATCGTATTGCACGGCTCAGAAAACCATATCAGTTGCACGCAAAAATGAATCTCAGAACTGATCTGATGTATGAGATGCAATAAGCAAAAGTTTCTTTCATTATGAAAGCAATGCAGGTCGAAAAAAACGAACATTCAACTTACAAGATAACCAGATGCTAGCGAACCAAAACAAAAACACGAGTACCCTCCCCTTGCATCGTTAGCAGACGACTTTTGAGAATCTGTCGGTAGTGTGTTTTGGTGTGCGCCTTCAGCTATCAAACATCGGCTGTTTCACGTGTTTTGCGAGCAAGTCTACTCTTTTGCCTGGCTCTGCAGTAAGTCCACATATTTTTCCGTAATCCAGTCATATTCCTTCAAAATGCAATCAATCGGCGGTGACACTGAGACGTGTCGGTCGCGTTTTCCTCACCCATACCAGTTTAAGTTCATCCATGCAAACACACTCGCAAAACAGTTTATCACGTAGATACATTTCAAATAGGGAGCAAATGGTTAAATCTAAACCTACATATTTGTTCCCTAAAATTTGCTTCTCTGTCAATAAGCTTAATTACACACGTTCGAGAAAAACAACGTGGAATCGATTCTGAATCGAGTAAGCCAAATGGGTCCCAAACCCGTTTCGCCCGTTCTGCCGACCTGAAACGCACAACAAAAGAATTGTGCGCTTCAACTAAATTAATTTCTATTCGACTTCATTACTTTCTTGCAACTTATGAACCTTTACTTAAAGCTTTTAAATGGTCTGAAAGTAGTGTTACCGCGTACTTATCGATGCACTCATTCGTTTTATTTTTTCAGCGACGGTCACTTAGTTTAAGGTTGCAAAAGGGCTAAGTCTCGCTGGCAACAGTTTTACCCTGCACAGATCGCAACAGTGCCGCTAGTAGTCTACACTTTGTGTTTGATGGTAGAATGGGATATACAGATTACAACACTCGTGGTTTTTTATATGGCTTGTATTTCAGTCAAGACCCAGCGGGAATATCAATCGAGAGCCACTCGCCAGAGGCTCGTGTCTCCCGATGATATTCATCCGCTGGGTCTTGACTGAAATACAAGCCATATAAAAAACCACTCGTGTTGTAACCTATACATAGCTGTCTGTCAGCGTTCTCTAGAATGATAATGTCTCTACAAGGTGCAGAACTGTGCACATAATAAAACACACACACACACACACAACATATGTTCAAACACTGATCCAAATGTTGGGGGTGGGCGTTTACTAGGTACTTACGGCGCTTACAAGGTAGATTACAGTACATTAAAAAAGCAAAAAACAACATACAATGTATCGATTGGAGATTGGATTTCCCTTCTTTGAGTCATGTGACGTCAGAGGCCGACAAAACTTTATAATTTGGCTTTTCAGGTTGACCGAAACTTCAAAGGAACTAAAAAAAAAAACGTCATGTGTTTGATTGCATGTGTGTGTGCTGTTCAATGTCAAAACAACAACAAAGTGAGTACATGACGTGTGTTTTGTAGTTCCTTTGAAGTTTCGGTCAACCTGAAACGCCCAAATATGAAGCTTATGTGTTTGATTGCATACATATGTGGATTGCATGCATGTGTGTGTGTGCTCGTTCAATCGTCAAAACAACAACAAAGTACCTGAAAGGAATTCGATCGATACATAAATGTTATTTGTATTTTTGACCATATTATGACATTTTACACAGATTGAGACAGTCAGTGTTCCTCAAGGTGAACAAGGACTGTCAAGGTGTGTGTAAAATGTCATATTTTGGTCAAAAATACAAGTAACATTTATGTATCGATTGGTTCTTGTTAGAATTCCTTTTAATTGTTTTTTTAATGTACAAACATTCACTATTTTGTAGTCTCAGCTGGCCGCCTAATATGGAATGTAACAGAGCATGTGTAAACCAACCCACACAGAAACGCACTTTGTTTAACACCACAATGTACTCTAATACAGGCAACAAGGAAGAAAGTCAGTGTACTGGCCAGTTGGATCTATAATGTCATTCCTATGACTCATACACAGCAACTGCACATGGCAACTCTTACACCTTCACCCGAATAGCCAATATCTTTACTCAATATAACTCGTGAACGACGAAGAAGAAGAAGAAGACTCAATATAACTCTAGTCTGAATCGTTTGGCTTTATTGATCTTTCCCTCTTCTTCTTCCAGGACCAGAGCATCTTCAATCTCTTCTTTGTGTGTGGGCCAGTAGGAGCCTGCTGTCATCAAGCACCAGTGCCTTGAAGTCCTGGAGCATAAACAGAAAATCGCCCATCAGTGAAGACACTTAATTCAAACTTCGAAAAGGGTTGAAAAAATGAACCAAATGCAAGAAAAAAAGCGAAAATAAAGAGTTACAGAAGAGTGTTTGTAATCTATTCATCTATGTAATGGAGTGCAAGTGTGAGTAAAAGGTGGGGGTGGGTGGGAGAGGGGGGATGGGATATACCTGTGGGGATTGGCTTTCCAGATTTTTAGCATTCTGACACAATGACAAGTGTGAAAATGTGTTCTAGTGATCCTGACGAGCAAAAGTGTCAGTTACACAGCTTTAGCTACTTGGAATGAATGCCCAGTTTACCATTGCATTATACAGTAAAACCCTAACTTTGCCCCCCTTTAAAAAAACACAACATTTGTCTTGAAAGACACTACTTTCTCAGATTCCTGTTTATAACCTATATCCTAAGACATTCTGCTTTTCTTTGATTGAGTTTGCTGTATATAGACATGTATACCTTAAAAGAAGGGCTCCACTGCATCTCTAATTTTTGAGTCACTTGAGAAAAAGTGACTCTATGTAATCGGTCAGTGTTAGTCTGTCCGGCCGGCCAGCCGGCCGGCCGTCCGGCCGGCCGGCCGTCCGTAGACACCACCTTAACGTTGGACTTTTCTCGGAAACTATCAAAGCGATCGGGCTCATATTTTGTTTAGTCGTGACCTCCAATGACCTCTACACTTTAACGATGGTTTCGTTGACCTTTGACCTTTTTCAAGGTCACAGGTCAGCGTCAAAGGAAAAATTAGACATTTTATATCTTTGACAAAGTTCATCGGATGTGATTGAAACTTTGTAGGATTATTCTTTACATCAAAGTATTTACATCTGTAGCCTTTTACGAACGTTATCAGAAAAACAAGGGAGATAACTAGCCTTTTCTGTTCGGCAACACACAACTTAACGTTGGGCTTTTCTCGGAAACTATAAAAGTGACCGGGCTCAAATTTTATGTGAACGTGACTCATTGTGTTGTGAATAGCAATTTCTTCCTGTCCATCTGATGCCTCATATAATATTCAGAACTGCGAAAGTGACTCGATCGAGCGTTTGCTCTTCTTGTTTTTTCTACAAGAGGTATTGTAGCAGCATCTGTCAAGTGCTAAACCGCAGAAAGGTCAATTTGATATAATTATTCAATACTGATGTTTCAAGTTAAGCAGAACTGCTGTTTGACATGTGGTTGGAAATTGTGATTCGGGGATTGTCTTGTTTAAAAAAAAATTGAACAGGAAGGCAGACATCTATTTGAACTGCAAAGCAGACACAATTCAAAAATCTACACATCATTATTATGACTTCCTACATAACAGCATGATCATGGAATCTGTTAGCCAAGTGTCAGATCATAAAGATCATTATGGAGGCAGAAATGATCCCCTCAATCTGTAAAATATCCTTCTTTACTAACAGCATACAGGTGTAGCTAAAACAGAATTCATATTACAGTGGAACCCCCTTTTACGATCTCCCAAAATCTACGATCTCCCAAAATCTGATAAAATCAGGTATTAAAAAGCAGGAAGTCTTAAAATGAAGGTGAATTTGCATAGGTTATGACCAGAAAATCTGAAAAGCAAGGTCTAAATATAGGGGAGATCTTGAACTGTAAAGGTTTTTAAAAGGGAGGGTTTCACGGTACAGCACCCCAATTGTGAGGACTGTTCATTTATTTCCGTTTATGAGACACTAAAAGGTTGTGGGTACTGAAATTTAACTGCACAAAATATCTTGACAAAATCAGGATGCTGAAGCTCAATTTTCATTTTTGAGTCACTTGAGAAAAAGTGACTCTATGTAATCGGTCTGTGTTAGTCTGTCCGGCCGGCCGGCCGGCCGGCCGCCCGGCCGGCCGTCCGTAGACACCACCTTAACGTTGGACTTTTCTCGGAAACTATCAAAGCGATCGGGCTCATATTTTGTTTAGTCGTGACCTCCAATGACCTCTACACTTTAACGATGGTTTCGTTGACCTTTGACCTTTTTCAAGGTCACAGGTCAGCGTCAAAGGAAAAATTAGACATTTTATATCTTTGACAAAGTTCATCGGATGTGATTGAAACTTTGTAGGATTATTCTTTACATCAAAGTATTTACATCTGTAGCCTTTTACGAACGTTATCAGAAAAACAAGGGAGATAACTAGCCTTTTCTGTTCGGCAACACACAACTTAACGTTGGGCTTTTCTCGGAAACTATAAAAGTGACCGGGCTCAAATTTTATGTGAACGTGACTCATTGTGTTGTGAATAGCAATTTCTTCCTGTCCATCTGATGCCTCATATAATATTCAGAACTGCGAAAGTGACTCGATCGAGCGTTTGCTCTTCTTGTTTTAACATATTTTTGGAAACCAGGAAATACACACATTCCCTAGAATGAAAAAAAAAAATGCACCGGTAATGTAATTTGTGACTGAGACCAAAAAACCTCACCGTTAGTCATTATTTAGTATACCCTGTGATTGAGTTTGGAGGAGGGGTGGGGGTTGAGGGCGGGGGGGGGGAAGCAGTGAGAGAAAGTACATGTACTTATATGTATAGTCCTGATTCACCTTCAAATTGTTTTTTTTGCCACAAAGACCACTAATTTACCCCCCCCCCCCCTCCTACACATACACACAATTTTACTTTTTTTTCTGCACACATTACATTCCTAAAACACACACACCCACACATAACAAATATATATACACAACACGCACTGATTTTCTTGACATTGTTCAGTTGGATGAATGTAATTTATTCATTTTCTGTGATAGCACTCTATTGGAATTCACACAACTCCTGCACACAGAGAAAGTATCTATTAATATTATAAGTATAACTAGTCCTCACTTACCTTCAAATTGTTAATCTGATCAGCCTTCTTGCCCAGCAAACCAATTTCAGTTTGAGAAGACTTGGACCAGTCCTTGCCTCTGCATCAGCTCACACCTCTGCTAATTCCTCTCCCTATCCTGCCTTGATGTGCACTTTTCTCTTGCACGAGCAGCCTGGCCGCTTGTTGTTTTGAACGTAAAACTTCCATAGCCTGAAAATGAAGACAAATGCTTGGACAAGTGTCTGGACAAGCTCCTGCCGTCTATCACAGATATCATCAACATCTCCCTGGCCACAGGCGTCGTTCCCGACTGCTTCAAGTCTGCCATTGTTCGCCCACTCATCAAGAAGCCCGGCCTTGACGTCAACGAGTTGAAGAACTACCGTCCTGTGTCCAACCTGCCCTTCCTCTCCAAGCTTCTGGAGCAGTTGAGCACCCACCTGTCACTGAACTCGCTGATGCCAGTGTACCAGTCAGCGTACGGCCCTCACCACAGCACCGAGACGGCACTCCTGCGAATCACCACGGACCTCCTGAACGCAACAGATAGCGGTCTCGTCTCTGCCCTTGTGCTGCTGGACCTTTCCGCGGCCTTCGACACGATCGACCACCAGCTACTCGTCGATCGCCTCAGTTCCACGTTCGGCATTCACGACACCGCCCTCTCTTGGTTCCGGAACTACCTCCAGAACCGCTCTCAGACTGTCACCACTGATTCGTTCTCTTCTCAGCATGTCCCTGTCCGCTTCGGCGTCCCACAAGGGTCTGTACTCGGCCCTGTCCTTTTCACCCTGTTCACCCAACCCCTCTCCCTGGTCATCGAACGCCACGGCTTGAACTACAACTCCTTTGCCGATGACACGCAGCTCCAGAACAGCGCCAAGCCGGAGGACGTTGACCATCTCCTGGGATCCATCTCCAGTTGTTTCACTGACACCAAGAACTGGATGACTGAGAACAAGTTGAAGCTGAACAGTGAGAGGACGGATGCCCTTCCCGTTGGAACACGACAGAAGATTGCTTCCCTCACTGTGACCGACTTCCAGCTGGATGACGCGACTGTTCCATTCTCCCCTGCTGTCAAGAGCCTTGGTGTCTTTCTCGACTCCACTCTCTCCATGCAGACACACATCTCCTTCATCATCAAGACCTGCTTTTTCCACCTACGACGCATCGCCTCCATCCGTCGCTACCTCACCCACGACGCCTGTGTCAAGCTGGTTGTCGTCTGGACTACTGCAACTCCCTTCTGGCTGGCCTCCCCGCCTCATCCATTCATGGCCTACAATGAGTCCAGAACGCTGCTGCCAGGCTGACGTTGAGGAAGACGAAGCGAGACCACATCACCCCCCTACTTTGCTCCTTGCACTGGCTCCCTGTCAACACCCGAATCTCCTACAAACTGTCCACTCTGGTCTACAATTGTCTCAACGACTCTGCTCCCGAGTACCTTCAATCCTCCCTGGACCTGTACACCCAGATCTCCGACCGTCCCCTTCGTTCTGCTGCTGACCCACTCCGCCTTCACATCCCTCGCTCGAAACTCGCATCTGCTGGTCAGTGTGCATTTCCCTCCGCGGGCCCCTCCGTCTGGAACTCCCTGCCGCTTGAGCTTCGCGCCAGAGCCCCTCTCTTGACGCGTTCAAGAGTAGGTTGAAGACTCAGTTCTTCCCGTAGCTGACTGCGACTTTCATGTTCGACGTGATGTGTTGCGCCCCAAAAGACATTCTTGTGCTGTGCTCTGTGAGAGGTGTTTTCTATGTGCTTAATATTATTTTGTTTGGACCTATGTGTACATTGTTGTCAAACAGTTTTTTGTTGTATGTTTATCAGGGTTTGCTAGTGTGTGATAGGGTTCGTGTCCGTCTGTAGATGTTAGTTTCTTTGTTAGTCCTGTGTTGACAACTCTTCAACAAGCGCTTAGAACTGTACTCACGGAACACGTGCTATATAAGCTTCCTATTGATTGATTGATTGATTGAAAAGGATACACTATATATTAATCAATCTCCCTTACAGTTAATGAGTTATTTGTAGCAAACACACAACAATTGTACTCTTTTTTCACGTGTATACAAAAATAAAAATATATATGTGATTATATCACAAGCATAATACACACACACACACAAACACACACACACATAATCACACTCATGCACACAGTGACACACACACAGTCACATACATGCATACAGTGACACACACACACACAGCCACACAAGTCTCTCACACACACACACACACACACACACACACACACACACACACACACACACACACAACAAATGCACTAGACACTGATTTCCTCGACATTGTTCAGAGGGATAAGTATAATTTCTTCTCTTTTGGGTTACTATTATGAGAAAAGACATAATTTTCAGAGCTCTCTATTTGTCTGAAACATGAATGCGCTTTGCTTCGAACTCTCGCACGTTTACTGTTCCCTGTGTTCGATCAGTGACATGAATGGAATTTGAAACAAATGCATAAGCTTATTGGTAAAAGCGCAACTTTAGAGACATATATTTGAAATGATCACCAACAGGCAACACATATGTCCAAGATAATCTGGCTGAGTACTGCTTCTAAAGTACGAGCATGATCTTCGTCAAGGCGAATCTTTTTGAGTGCTACAGGGCTTTTTGACTCGCATCGATCGATTCATTTGCAGTCCTGCTGAGAGCAACTTGTACACTGATACTGACTGTCCTATTGAAAGCTTTATTTCCTGTCAGACAACGTTAACTAAAGCTGGAAAATGTAACACTTACCTTGTCTGATTAAAATGATCGCAGGAAGACGCCATTGTTTACACTTTTGACAAGGGAAATCACCCAACCATTGCAAGAGTGCGCTTTTCTTGGATTCTGTTACAACAATTAATTAGCTATCAAAACTGTTGAATTTGCAAAGTTAAGTTATTCCTCATGGATGGTAGCATTATTTTTAACATAGAATCTTACGGTGATGCTTTGAAAGCGATCTGAAGACCTTTTTCAGTGGATACTGTCCCTTTAAATCCCCCCGCGGGTTAGGGGGAAGAATTTACCCGATGCTCCCCAGCATGCATGTCGTAAGAGGCGACTAACGGATTCTGTTTCTCCTTTTACCCTTGTTAAGTGTTTCTTGTATAGAATATAGTCAATGTTTGTAAAGATTTTAGTCAAGCAGTATGTAAGAAATGTTAAGTCCTTTGTGCTGGAGGCTTGCATTCTCCCAGTAAGGTCATATATTGTACTACGTTGCAAGCCCCTAGCTGGAGCAATTTTTTGATTAGTGCTTTTGTGAACAAGAAACAATTGACAAGTGGCTCTATCCCATCTCCCCCCTTCCCCTGTCGCGATATAACTTTCGTGGTTGAAAACGACGTTAAACATCAAATAAAGAAAAGAAAGAAAAGAAAGAATCCCTTTAAATCAAAGACAGAATTCCTTTAGATAATTTCATGAACTATAAAAATTAGTTACAAAGGTGTTTGAAGAAACAATACAAAAGAGGACAAGCAAACAAACAATTTCTGAACATGTACACTAACTGAAGGAGACGGGGCCGCCCATGAGGTGGAATGTGGCTGTGTTTTGTTGAAGGACAACCTGAATTGATTGCATCATTACATTTGATGATTTGGTCAAGTTTTGACTAAATGTTTCAAGGATGTCGTCGGACATCGGATATAGACTGATTTAGAGGCTCAAATGTCCGATTCACATTGCCGCATGGCGGTCAGATGTCCTATCGTTTTGAACTGAGCGCTGGCATTGTCCGATAAGAACTCAATTCCTTCGGACAGCGCGATATTCGGGTACTACTTGTCTCCGAAAACCTCAGAAAACCCCGAAAACTTCCGAAAACCCCTGAAAACCCCATCTAGACTAACTAAATCTATCTTCAAAGTGAAGTATTGGACATGCCTGTGAAAAGTAAGCCTGATTCATGCTACATGCACCCTTATATTTGTGTTGACAGGCATGGTACTCTTCCGCCGATCGGCGGAAATCCGCCGAAAACAAAAATCCAAAGAAAAAAATTTTAAAAAAATCTGCTGATGGACTTGAGATTATTATTTTTTCTTACTCAAGCCTTGTTATCTTTCACTTATATCCCTCTCAGCTTCAAGGAGAGGGCACTAAACACATTTGAATTAGTAAAAAGTCGTCTTTATTTCAGCTGAAATTGCCATTCCTTCAGTACCATGCCTGGTTGAGAGCCGGATTTTCGACAAAATCGATGCAACAATTTCAGTGCAAGGGAGGTAACCGGGAACTCTTGTTACTTGAAAGCACAATGCAGCAATTTCAGTGCAAGGGAGGTAACCGGGAACTCTTGTTACTTGAAAGCACAAGTATTGATGACGTCACGTGATTAGTGCTTCCGCTCCTTCGTAAATCCTCGCACAAACACAAAAATAAAGCCATGAACGGTAGCTCAGTTGGTAGAGCACTGGACTTGTGATCGGAAGGTCGCAGGTTCGAATTTGGGCCGGGACGGACACGGGTCAACTTTATGTGCAGACCCAGAGACGGAAGGCATGTCCCACCCCCGTGTCATCACAATGGCACGTAAAAGACCTTGGTCATTCTGCCATAAGTGCAGGTGGCTGAATACACCTAAACACGCAGACACCTGGGTAGCGCGACTCCGTTGCTGCTAGCTTTCCACTGGGAGGAAGCGACCCGAATTTCCCAGCGATGGGACAATAAAGTAATGAAAATGTAATGAAAATGAAAATGAAAAGTTGCAAATATATAAGTCACGATTGAAAACAATTATGTAACAAAACACGATCTAAGGACGAATTTTCTTAATTTCTGATGAGGTTTTCGGATGTTTTCGGATGTTTTCGGGGGTATTCGGAGACAAGTAGTACCGCGATATTCGTTAATTCTTTATTTGGTGTTTAACGTCGTTTTCAACCATTCAAGGTTATATCGCGACGGAATATTCGTTAATGTTCCTTTCAAGATACACATTTTCAAAAAGCGACCAAGCACTCTCGCGTACAGGTGCACTGAAGTTGTGCAATGTGGATCTTGCGTTTGGGTGACACCCGTCTGCAGCACATTAAAGTTAGGAGTATGGAAGACAACTCCAACTGACTTAGCCTTGCGTCTGCTTTTGCTTTCAGTTCGAGACATTTTGACGAAGCGCACTGAGTTATGCCACCGAACAATACGAATAAAGCCTGCCAAAGTTAAACAAAAGCTGAACACGTTTGGCTATTCAACGGCATCCTGTGCTACATTAGGGTCAAAAACAGGGGGTAACACGGCGAGCGTCATTCTTGAAAATGAAACAATTCTGACGTCCTATTGAAATATCTGAAAGCGGTCAAATGTCCTATTGATGTTGAAGAGCTAGGACATTTGTCCTTTAGGTATGAATATGTAGCAACATCCCTGATGTTTTAACATAGAAGGGGAATCGAGACGAGGGTCGTGGTGTATGTGTGTGTGTTTGTGTGTCTGTGCGTGTGTGTAAGTAGAGCGATTCAGAGTAAACTACTGGACCGATCTTTGTGAAATTTTACCTGAGAGTTCCTGGGTATGATATCCTCAGACGTTTTTTTCATTTTTTTTATAAACGTCTTTGATGACGTCATATCCGGCTTTTTGTAAAAGTTGAGGCGGCACTGTCACACCCTCATTTTTCAATCAAATTGATTGAAATGTTTGCAAAGCAATCTTCAACGAAGGCCGGACTTTAATATTGCATTTCAGTTTGGAGGCTTAAAAATTTATTAACGACTTTGGTCATTAAAAAATCTGAAAATTGTAATTAATTTTTTTTTTGGTAAAACGATCAAAATTTACGTTCATCTTATTCTTCATCATTTTCTGATTTTAAAAACATATAAATATGTTATATTTGGATTAGAAACAAGCTCTGAACATTAAAAATATAACAATTATGATTAAAATGAAATTTCCGAAATTGATTTTAAACAATTTCATCTTATTCCTTGTCGGTTCCTGATTCCAAAAACATATAGATATGTTTGGATTAAAAGCACACTCAGAATGTTAAAATGAACAGAGGTACAGGAAAGCGTGCTGTGCAGCAACAGCGCTGCCGCTACCGCGCTAAACAGGCTCGTCAATTTCACTGCCTTCTACGGACTACGGTCATTGTGAAAAAATGCAGTGCGATCAGTTTCATTCTGTGAGTTCCACAGCTTGACTAAATGTAGTAATTTTGCCTTTCGCGACTTGTTTTTATTTTGAGGTAAAGCTGTGTGAATGATGCAACAGTGTCTTCTGATTGTGTATGAGAACTTTCAAACATTCTGTTTTCAGTCAGATATGTTTGGTTACTGGCACAGGCCTGAAATTACTGATAAGCAACTGCTTGCATTCCTGCCAGCCATTCTGTGTGTGTGTGTGTATGTGTGTGGGTGCAGGGGTGTATAACCTTTGCTGGTCGTCATGGGTCCGCGTGGACCCAGAAGGGAGTTTAATTGCAAATATCTCTTAAACCAGTTGGAATTTTTTAATGAGCTTTTAGAAATGCCTCAGACACCTAAAAAGCTCTTATTTTCTAAAAGATCATTAAATTTCAGCGAGAAGTAATTGAAATCCCGCAGTGGGGCACTGCGGTTATGAAATTAAAGGCCCCTCCTGTTTTTGGAACCGCAGGAGCTTTCTAGTTTGCTGTTAGGTAGATTTTTGGTTCCTCTTTCCTGTCATGCTCTCTTTTTCTTCATGAATTCTTTTCTTTTTTCTGCCTTCTTGCTCATTCACCTGTATTTTTTCCAAAAATCCCTTCTCTTTCCGCTTGTCTCGCGATACATGTATAGTTTAATCTGTTAGTGTTCTGATGTAAGTCCAGCAGTAGATAGGTTAAGCCTATTTTAACATACTGGAAACTGGTAATCTTCCAGTAGGTATTAATTTAGTTTTACTAAAGCCTGCTGGGACACAAGTAATGGGTTAGTGCATTTGTAAACAGGAATCGCTTGACAAGTGGCCCCCTTCATCCCCCCCTTCCTCGTCCTGATATGGCTCTGCGTAGTCGGCTGGACGTTAAGCAACAAATAAACAAACAAACAAACAAAAGTAATTGAAAAAACAAAGGTCAGATTTAGACTACACACAGAAGACATCGTGGGGTCGTGCGGACCCTGGATGTTTCTCAAACTGAAGGAACTTACATGAAAACTAGGGAGAGAAGTCACAAACCTTCAGGTATTGGCTCTAAACATAATTTTCTACGATGTTTAATTTAGGAGTTTATAAGCAAGTGGCGTGGAGCAAAATTAATACATAACAATGTGGGTCCACACGGCCCCACAACGTCTACAGAAGGGTATTCACGTTTTTCCTTTTTTGAGAAGCTTTAGTCGGCACGGTAATGATTAAATTATTTATTTTATTTAATTACTTCTCGCGAAAATTTAACCACAGCGTCTATGCAAGGGGATGCACGCTTTTGCTTTTTTGGAAAGCATGGGTCTACGGAAGGGTATGCATATTTTTCCTTCTTTGAGAAGCAAAATATGGGTCTGCACAGCCCCACGATGTCTTCGTGTGTAGTCGATAACCCGGTCGGGCGAAGGTTAACAGGTCTTCATTTTTTTAAACAGAAAACAGGAGAAACACTTACACATTAACATGCTTCCATTTGAAACTTCGAGGTCTTCATCGGGGCTTGACGCCCGACCAAAGGTAATTGAAGCCCGACGGAGCGAAGCGACGGAGGGCTTCAATTAGACTTTGGGAGGGCGTCGATCCACGATGAAGACCTCGAAGTTTCAAATGGAAGCATGTTAATGTTATTGTAATTCAATCTGACGACGATCTCGACTTTCCTGCTTTCATGCGGTTGTAAATAGACAGAATTGGTTCTGTTCTGTTCACACACTACTTTCAGTCCACCTACCTGCAAGGGTCAAGTCCCAAGAAATATGTCTCTGTATTCCTATCGTATCACTCGATCTGCTCCTGTTTTGTTTTCTTTCACACACATTTTTTCTTCTTTTTTGACGGGTTTCTGGACAGCAAACTCTAAAACAAATACTTTTCATCACAAAAGCGATCTTTGGAATTGACTGACGTAGTCCGGAAGAATTCATGCATCAACTTACGCCACGTATTCGACGTCATCACTTCGCATACCTTATGGTCTCGGTATTTCGTTGGCCATCATATTTCCTACTTGTAAAATGTCCCCTCAAATCTAACCGAGACTAGTTGAGGGTGTATCAATGTGCCTCGCCAGCAGGTTGTTAATGGATTTTTTAGCGAGTTCGACAATTAATGACCGGTAATTTTTAATGAGTTTGGGCTTTCTGACCAATCACAGGATCTGTTTCATTAAAACGCAAACTTGATTGAATTACAATTGATGTTATTATGAGTTATTTCTAATATGCTGACTGTTAGCAAATGATAACAAGGCATGTCGAGAAAAAAGATATCAAGCATGAGCCTTTTAGGCGAATGCTGATATCGTTTGTGAGACATGACTGTTGTCATTTGCTAAAGGTCCGCATATTAGAAATAACGGTTTTATTACCGTTTAATTCGACCAAAACAAATTTCGAAGCGACCTCGCGAATTAGACAGAACAGCCGCAATGGGAACTCACTGGAGCGCTCCTACCTGATTATGCCTGTCAGTGAAAGAATTCTTGTGACCTGGGTCAGCCAATCAGAGTAATACTCCTGACGTGATGAATATTCACAGATCAAATGCGTTTGACACACAACAATCTCACAAGATAAACCATGCGTTTCGGTTGCTTCGCTTTTTCTTGTTGAATAGAGAGCGACAGATTTAGAACCGACTCAAGACGGATGGGAAATGACGTAAAGATACATTTGACGTAACGCGAGTGACGCAATTTCACTTGATTTTCCGAACTTAGGTAATTTAGATTTCAAGTGAGCGGGTCGGCATTTCACACTCAGAGGATGGGCGGTACCTTTTTAGATAAAGAGAGTATTATCTGACAGCATTTGAAGTTTCATTCTGTAGAATAAATCACGCTGATATTGTTGATTTACATTTTTACTTTGTTTTGTCAATTTTTAGCTTGTCGATGGCCAGATGTCTGCTCCAGCCCCACTTTCTTTCGGCGTTCCTCAAGGTTCAGTACTCGGTCCCATCCTTTTCATCATGTACACTAAGCCCCTCTCCACACTGATTCAAAACCATTCTGTTTTAAATCAGTCTTTTGCTGATGACACCCAGCTGTATAAACCCAGTCCCCCTGCAGAGACACATTCCGCCATCCAGACCATTCAGACATGCATCACTGATGTTAAATCTTGGATGGTCGATAAACTCAAGCTGAATTAATGATGATAAGACTGAAGTCTTACTGTGCAAAAAGAAGAACACTACATTTACCTCTCCCCAACCTGTTTCTGTTCAAATAGGCAATACCGACATTCTTTTCTCACCATCAGCTAGAAACCTTGGATTCACCCTTTCATCTGACATGACCCTTAACAAACATATATCTTTAGTCTGTAGAGCAGCTTATTTTGAGCTTCGTAAGATCAGCACCATTCGCCACACACTCTCCTCTCAAACAACTAACACTCTTGTCTGTGCCTTTGTTCTTTCTAAACTTGACTACTGCAACTCTCTTCTCTCTGGCTGTCCTCTGTACCTCCTGCATAAACTACAAAAAAGTCCAAAACTCGGCAGCACGCCTCATTCTCAAAGCACGAAAACGAGATCACGCAACACCACTTCTTCACACACTGCACTGGTTACCTATTCAAGCCCGCATTGACAAACTGTCCACCCTCTGCTTTAACTTCTTTTCTGGCTCGTCTCCTGCTTACTTCTCTGAACTCCTCACCGTCTATTCTCCAGCAAGACAACTCCGTGCCTCTTCTGACCGTCGCATCCTTACCATTCCACACACCAAAACCAAAACATACGGACAACGCACTTTTACTTTCTGCGCACCCACACAATGGAATTCTCTCCCCTTTCACATCCGCCACTCTGTCACCCCAAGCATTCAAACGAGCACTTAAAACGCACCTCTTCAAGAAATACAACCCCTGATTTTGTTTTCTCAGTCCATCAGTAGGCTACATGTAGTGTATTTGTTGTTTTAGTGATAATGTATATAAACATCTAGGACTGTTTTCAGCATTGTTGATAACATGTTCTGTTTGATTAAGGGTATTCAGCTGGTATTTCCTTGTTTTTTACTACCTATTTTATTCATGTTTTTATTAATTATTTAGTGGAAGAATCTTTTGTAATGTATGTTTGATGGTGTATGCTTTTAATTAAGCGTTGTTGACTATGAATGTAGATGTAAATGCTTGTATAACTGTGTTTTGATTTTAAATGTGTCAAGCGCAAAGAGCATACTTGTAAAATTATGATGTTGCGCTATATAAATGTTCATTTATTATTATTATTATTATTATTATACAAAAAGGGTCCCTGCCTGAACGTTATAACATTTAACAGGTCACCTAGAATCCGTCGGGGCACCGAATTGGTAATAATCTGGGATCATGATCAGCATTCTCATATATGGCTTTGGTTTTACTTTCATTTTTCAGTGACGGTCAGGGGTGCTGTGGCCACAGAGAACACAGCTACTATGCCTACAGTGCAGACGTTTGAAGGACAAGCTACAGACAGCACTCACAGTGATAGCTGGCTGAAACAAGAGGTACATTCAAGTACTGAGTGTGATACCTGGCTGAAACAAGAGGAACATTCTAGTGTCAAGTTTGATGCGGGGCTGAAACAAGAGGTACATTCAAGTACTGAGTGTGATACCCGGCTGAAACAAGTAGATTCAAGTAATCTGAAGCAAAGCATGCACACATTTGTCACCGAGAAAAAACATGCATGTACTGCAAGGTTCACCCTGTCTAGTAATATGAAGAAGCACATGTTCACGCATGCCTATTCAGGAGTGAAAAGGAACATATGTCCTGAGTGTGATACTGGGTTTATACACTCGGGTACTTTGAACAAACACATGTCAACCCAGACAGGACAGAAAATGTATGCATGTTCAGAGTGTGATGCTAGGTTTATAGGGTGTGAAGATTTGAAGCAACACATGTTGACACATGCAGGAGAGAAATGGTATGCATGTTCAGAGTGTGCTGCTAGGTTTAAACTGCATCAAGATTTGAAACAACACATGTTGACACATACAGGAGAGAAAAAGTATTCATGTTCAGAGTGTGATGCTAGGTTTAAACAGCGTCAAGTGTTGAAACAACACATGTTGACACATACAGGAGAGAAAAAGTATGCATGTTCAGAGTGTGATGCTTGGTTTAAACGGCAACAATATTTGAAGCAACACATGTTGACACATACAGGAGAGAAAAAGTATGCATGTTCAGAGTGTGATGCTAGGTTTAAACGGCGCGGATGTTTGAAACAACACATGTTGACACATACAGGAGAAAGAAAGTTTGCATGTTCAGAATGTGATGCTAGGTTTATACGGCATTACGATTTGAAAAAACACATGTTGAAAAAACACAGGACAGAAAAAGTATGCATGTTCAGAGTGTGATGCAAGGTTTATGCAGCATGGAAGTTTGAAAAAACACATGTTGACACAAACAGGAGAGAAACGGTATGCATGTTCAGAGTGTGATGCAAGGTTTATATGGTGTGGATGTTTAAAACAACACATGTTGACACATACAGGAGAGAAAAAGTATTCATGTTCAGAGTGTGATGCTAGGTTTAAACAGCGTCAAGTGTTGAAACAACACATGTTGACACATACAGGAGAGAAAAAGTATGCATGTTCAGAGTGTGATGCTAGGTTTATATGGCATGGATGTTTAAAACAACATATGTTGACACATCACAGGAGAGAAAAAGTATGCATGTTCAGAGTGTGATGCTAGGTTTATACAAAGTGGATCTTTGAAACGACACATGTTGACGCAAAGAGGAGAGAAAAATTATGCATGTTCAGAGTGCGATGCAAGGTTTATATGGCGTGGATGTTTAAAACAACACATGTTCACACATACAGGAGAGAAAAAGTATGCATGTTCAGAGTGTGATGCTAGGTATATGCAGCAAGGAGCTTTGAAAAAACACATGTTGAAAAAACATAGGACAGAAAAAGTAAGCTTGTTCAGAGCGGCATGCGAGGACAGCATGGAGGTTTGAAAAAACACCGGACAGAAAAAGTATGCATGTTCAGAGTGTGATGCAAGGTTTATATGGCGTGGATGTTTAAAACAACACATGTTGACACATACAAAACCAAAGAAGTATACATGTTCAGAGTGTGATGCAGTATGTAAGAAATGTTAAGTCCTTTGTTCTGGAAACTTCCATTCTCCCAGTAAGGTCATATATTGTACTACGTTGCAAGCCCCTGGAGCAATTGTTTGATTAGTGCTTTTGTGAACAAGAAACAATTAACAAGTGGCTCTATCCCTTCTTCCCCCCCTTTCCCCGTCGCGATATAACCTTCGTGGGTGAAAACGACGTTAAACACCAAAGAAAGAAAGAAAGAGTGTGATGCTAGGTATATGCAGCATGGAGGTTTGGAAAAACACATGTTGAAAAAACACAGGACAGAAAAGGTATGCATGTTCAGAGTGGGATGCAACGTATACACAGCGTGCTAGTTTGAAACAACATGTTGACACACACTGATACAGGAGGTTGAAGCAACACATGTTAACACATTCAGGATTGAAGAGTCATACATGATTTAAAAATAAAATGACAATTGTTAACACATTCAGTGTAATAGTATAGAGTGACATATGTTAACCTTCACTGTATCAGTCGCTTTAAACTACACAGCCCGGATGATGTGGGTTGAGTATGTCCCATACTTTCCAAAGAAAGATTCAATGTAAAAAGTATGGGTCGTGAACTACCAACGCCATCCGAATAAGTAAACAGCGTGGAAATTCTTTACGAAACTCCATATGGGTTGTCCAAGTTACGTCATCGTTTATTTGTTTGTTTACAAAGATAATCTTTCAAAAGTTGGGCAATGGCAAGGTCGTATGGTGATTGCAGATTACATGAAGTCTCAATGAAACACTCCAAATATGTTCAGAGCTGAAGACGATTTTGTGGGGCTCTGGGTCCTCCACGACCCACGAAGCACGGTAAAGGTTAAAACATAGAAGGAAAACAATACATGTACATACATGTACTGTGTGTAATGCTAGGGTTACTTAGTATGGACATTGGAAGCAACATAAGCTTACACATGTAGGAGCGTCGGAAACAACATTAACAGCTTTTTATTAGTTCATTCGTATACAACAAAAAGAAGTTTGAGTTTTTTTAATTTTGAACAAGACTACTTATGAAGAAGACCAAAACACAACATCAACGGAAAACTAGAAACAACTGAAGAACTAGGATGCAACAAGGGGAGGAGAAGAGAAAAGCTAATCCGTACAGCGCAAAGAGAGACGGCAGCGAATTTTTCAGTTTGGTGAATGCAGGCCATTAATACTTGTCTCGTCATGAAGCGAATTTTTCAACCTCAGTTATAAACGACTACATGAATGTTAGTGCAATGGGTTGAACATCAATACTTCAGAGGGGAATTGGGGTATTTAGTGTGGAGTTACGAGATAAGAAAAGCCGAATGCGAAAGTTTGTGTCAGTCGGCAACTGAGCTCACACAGGCACACAAAAACGGCTGTTCCGTTTTACTCCCCTGTTTGTACTACATCTTTCGACTTTCGGCATTTTGTGGTGTTTAGGGACAGAAAATAATTGGTTCTTCTTCTTCGTCGTTCGCTCAGTACAAATAATTGGTTTAGTCCTGTTTCATCAGGAAGTTAGCAGAAAAGGGTATGCTATCGACATTTGTAAAGCTGAAAAACATTCCCGAGAAGAATTTCAAGTTGTCAGTGTGTGCTGTTGTCGATTGAAACATTGTAAGGTACATATGGGTAAACCGGAACCATGCGTCTTTGTTATTGTCAATATGCTTTTGGATATTGGCAACAAACAAAAAAAAAATCCCTGCGCTTAGAACTGTACCCACGGAATACGCGTGATATACGCCTCATATTGATTGATTGATTGATTATGCTTTGATGATCGGAAGAGACCATCCAATCACAGCCCCCGAATTCCCCCGCGTGTCCATCAGAATAGCTATATATGTGTATGGAGTGTGGGACTAGCTTCATGCAAATGGTCTGAAAGATTCAAAGCAATCCAACAAGTCTTTGCTAAAGTGCAGCTTTTTTTGGGGTCATGAAACATGACGCAAAAAGTCCCGGTTTTAACCGCTCTTGCGTTCAACACCTCCATCAGTAGGATTAAGCAGACGAAATATGCAAGGTAGCTAAACAAACCAATCTGTTCAGGTAATTGATATGAATTTCTTCTCGTATATGTTACAGTAAATTCATCAAACCAGTCAATTTGTAAATTCACTCCGTAAATTTACCAATTTACTGAAAAATTCAGGAAATTTACAAATTTACTGAGTTTGACTCCCGCAGTGGGGCACTGCGGTTATGAAATTAAAGGCCCCTCCTGTTTTTGGAACCGCAGGAGCTTTCTAGTTTGCTGTTAGGTAGATTTTTGGTTCCTCTTTCCTGTCATGCGCTCTTTTTCTTCATGAATTCTTTTCTTTTTTCTGCCTTCTTGCTCATTCACCTGTATTTTTTCCAAAAATCTCTTCTCTTGCCGCTTGTCTCGCGATTCATGTATAGTTTAATCTGTTAGTTTTATCTCCCACAATTCCGAGAGGAATGGGTCACGTGAGATAGAACGCGGGAATACGACACTGAACGAATGGTTTCCGTCCTGTGAAGACGTGTGTTGGTGCACTGTCTCTCTTGCTTTGCTTTCATTTTCCTCTAACCTTTCTCTGTACAAGTTTTAGTTGTAGGTTAGTTGAAGTGTATTGACTATTTTGATTGTTTATCATTGTGTCAACTTGCAAGGTAAGGAAACAGTTTGGAGTTTTCGGTGTTTGTTGGTTTTTTGAACCGGGAACTTGTTGTTTCGCGTATGAATTTTATTCGTCGAAGCTAATTACACATGGAAATGTTAGGCGTCAGTCGGCGCGTTCATTGTTTTTGCAGGTGTGACCTACTATATTTGGGTCAGTTGGGATCGTTACTTGTTTTTGCACGTGTGACCTAAGGTCAGTCGGCATTGTGACTTGTTTTGGTAGGATGACATATTATTTTGGCTACGGAAATGAAGTACACGTTTGCTGACACAGTCAGTCACGATTTGCTGACATAGTCAGTCACGATTTGCTGAAGCAGCCTCTTTGTTTTTTCAGCAGCTGTCTCGATTACAGCAATTACTATCGCCTGAGGCGAACTATGGGCCACAGAAGGTCCGCTGTGCTAAGGCTGGGCACTAATCCATTGAAGATTTGAAAATCTTTGCAGTGGATTTTAAATTGTTTTCATACTGTAACGGGTGCGCTTGCTCGTCCGCAGGAATCAATATAACTTTTTCGTGTGGGTTTTGTTCGGAATATGGCGGACTCGGGAGGTGGTGAATGTGCTGCTGGCGGGAAGAAAACCGGCAAGAAACCGGCGAAAGCACAACCTTCTGAAGTGATACCGTTAGAAAAGACGGGAGTTGATAAGTCTCTTTCAATAGAGAAGAGCTCGTCTGGCCCACGTGATTGTGAAGTTACTCTGAAAATAGACAAAATTTTGGAGACAATGACTGCCTTGTCTGGCAGACTATCTGATTTGGAGAAAGTTGGTAAACTTAATGCGACGCCTGTTGCTTCAACATCGCGTGGAACCGAGTCGCATGGAACCGAAAGCAGTTCGGCGCAAGAGTCGCAAGCGGATGGAGAAGACGGTGCTTCGGTTAGATTTGCTCATGAGCAGTTCGAAAATGAGTTTGATTCGGCTGAAGACACGGATGTTGCTTCGGACAATGATTTTGACGCAGGCATAGTAGTGGATACAGTTGGCGAGGGGATTCATCCATCTCTGGCAGATCGTTTTGAGGAAGGACTTCTTCTTCCATCAGATCGGGCACGTGTGCGAGACACTCTTCAGAACTATCCGCGGCCCAAAAATGTCACGTCGCTTCGAACGCCGACTCTCAATCGTGAATTAGATGGCAAACTGTTAGACAAGTTCGCAAAGAAAAGAGACTCGAACCTGTCCTTTGTTCAGGAACAAGTAGGTTGTACACTGAAAATTATCGCTCAGCTTATGTCCGACCTCAAAGAAAAACCAGCAAGTCGGAAGTTGAGTGAGCGTGACAGCTTTAGCAAACTGGCCGATGCGGCTCGACTTCTTATGGCTTCACACAAGGACCTGTCACAAGTGCGGCGCGAAACACTCAGGCCGACACTTAGCCAAGACTGCAGGGCCTTATGCAATGCGCAGCTAAATTTCAAACTGACGTCTAACGAGTTTTTGTTTGGGGAGGATCTAGCGAAAAGGGTCGACGATGCAGTGAAGAACAGGAAATTATCATCCACACTGTCACAGCCCCTTTCAAAAAACGCCACCAGAGGTCGTCAGTTCTACCAAGGGCGACCTCGACAACAGTTTCAGCAGAGACAACAGTACCAGCAGAGAAGAGGTGTCTCCAACCGACAGACAGGACACAAATTCTCTCCCAAGTTCCACTCCCAACAGAGCGGGATTCCCTCCAAGAAAACAAAACGGGATTAGAATCTGATATTTGTGCGCCAGCGGTTTCTATTTTTAGGGAACAGGTCAGTTCAAATTTTGTGAATACTCCTGAGAACTTTCATAGTGGAAAAGTTGCTGATCATTTGAATAGTTGGAGACAGTTAACCTCTGATAGATGGATCCTTCAGCAAGTCGCAGGAATTGAAATTGAATTTATGATCACTGGTGAACACATTCCAGACAGGAAAGAAATTAGATTTTCTTCTTCCGAGGATGAGCTAGTGGTTAATGAGGTAGCGAAGTTAGTGGAGAAACAGATTGTTCAAGAGGTGGTTCAACGGCCAGATCAACTTTTATCCAGTATTTTCTTGCGTCAGAAAAAAGATGGTAGTCAAAGGGTGATTTTAAACCTAAAAAATTTGAATCAGACAATTGAAAAGATTCACTTCAAGATGGATACATTAAAAAACGCAGTGTCATTAATGAAAAAAGATTGCTTTTTTGCCTCAGTTGATCTAAAAGATGCATATTTCTCCATACGCATCGCTCACAAGTTCAGAAAATATTTCAGATTTCAGTTTCATGGCAAAACTTTTGAGTTCCTGGCTCTTCCACAGGGATATCGTGATTCTCCCCGCATTTTCACGAAACTACTAAAGCCTGTATTGGCCCACTTACGTTTATCTGGCCATACCCTTCTGATATACATTGATGATACCCTTTTGCAAGGAGACACTTTTGAAGAATGCCAGGCAGCAGTGTTAGATACATGTGCTTTGTTGGATCGTTTGGGCTTTACTGTGCATCCTGTGAAGTCGGTATTTACACCTACTCAATGCATTGAGTTTTTAGGGTTTCAGCTTGATTCTCAGAACATGTTAGTTTCTCTGACCCCCCGGACAGTTGATAAAATTCGTACTAAGTGCGCTGATTTGGCTGGAAGAAAGAAATGTACAATTAGGCAGTTGGCTGAAGTTATCGGATATTTAGTGGCTGCCCAACCGGGTGTTTGGATTGCACCTCTCTTTTTTAAACGATTAGAGATCGCAAAAAATGAAGCCCTTGCTGTTAGGAAAGGTGACTTTGATGCAGAACTTGTGGTTTCAGAACAAGTTCGTTCAGACCTTCTCTGGTGGATTGATAATGTAAAGCAATATCCTTCCCCTGTTAGCAGAGGCATACCTACTGTAATAGTAAAATCAGATGCTTCGAAAATAGGGTGGGGGGCGGAGTGTCAGGGTAGCACCACAGGTGGAATGTGGACCAAGGAAGAAGCTTTTGAACATATTAACTGTTTGGAACTTAAAGCAGCTTATTTTGCCTTGAAATCCCTTTGCAGGGGATTATGTCACTCTTACATTCAGTTACTTACAGACAATAGCACCACTGTTGCTTGTATTAATAACATGGGCAGCACAAAAGTTTTGTGCAACGACATTGCCAGAGACATTTGGTTGTGGTGCTTATCACATAGTAATTGTGTAACAGCAACACACTTACCGGGTTGCCTAAATATAGAGGCAGATGCAGAATCCCGTGTAGATAGACACAACATTGAATGGCATTTGGACACACAAGTGTTTGCAGAAGTCATCAATCGGTTTGGTCTCTGTGATGTAGACTTATTTGCTTCTCGTGTTAACGCACAGTTAAGAAAGTATGTTTCATGGAAACCTGACCCAGATGCATTTGCCATTGATGCATTTTCCTTAGACTGGTCATTGTTCAAGGCGTTTTGTTTTCCGCCTTTCAGTCTCATTCCAAGAGTGCTCCAAAGGATAGAAGTCTTAGAGGCGGAGTGTGTGCTGGTGGTGCCATTATGGACAACGCAAGTGTGGTTCACGAAACTGTTGCGTCTACTAGTAGAACTGCCGGTCATGTTGCCCCGAAAAGAAAACTTACTCAGTCATCCACTGACAGGGGAGCACCATCCACTACTGAAGAAGATGAAACTAGTAGCATGTTCCTTGTCCGGACAGCCCTCCAGAAACAGGGAATTCAGGATGAAGCAACAGACATTATCATGTCAGCCTGGAGAGAGGGTACGAAGCGTAACTACGAGTCATATTTCAAACGCTGGCTTCAGCATTGCCTTGAACGGGACAGAGATCCCTTTTGTGCCTCTCCACATGAGTTGATAAGGTTTTTAACGAAACTGTTCCAAGAAGGCAAAGGATACAGCAGTTTGAACATGGCACGAAGCGCTGTTTCCGCATTGTCCCTTCAGGATAATTGTTCAGTGGGTTGTCATCCACTGGTGAAGAAGTTTTTGAAAGGAGCTTTCAACAGACGGCCAGCTTTGCCCCGTACTTGTGTGACCTGGGACGCTAATCTAGTGCTAAATTTTTTAAAAGAATGGTCACCGGCAAAATTTTTATCGCTGGCGCAATTGACGCTTAAAACTGTGCTGTTGTGCTTGTTGGTCTCTAGTCAAAGGGGACAGGCGATTTGGTTGATGGACTTGCGTAACATGAGTTGGACAAAGGAAGATGTACGATGTAGGTTTGGGGATTTGCTCAAAACTTCTGGCCCAAACAAACATCAGAATGAAGTGGTATTTTGTGCTTTTCCGTCTGATTTGGCAATTTGTGTTGTACATTATTTGAAACAATATGTCAAAAGAACTCGTGCATTTAGAGGAACGGAAACGAGACTCTTTATCAGTTGGACAGCCCCTCACAAAGCGGTGTCGAGAGATACTATCCGTCGATGGACAAAGATTGGATTACAAAAAGCGGGTATTGACATGACAATATTTACGCCGCATTCAACTCGTTCCGCTGCATCTAGTAAAGCTGCAAGTAAAATTCCTCTGGCAACCATTCTGAAGACTGTTGGTTGGCGTCGGGCTAACACCTTCACAACTTTTTACAAGAAACCAGTGGACAGTGGGAGGAGTTTTGGACAGGCTGTTCTGTCATGAAGAATTGGGGTAGGTTTATATGTATTTCAATTCATCGACAGTGCTAGGGTGTAAATGTTGCAGACTTTAAAGTCTCACGTGACCCATTCCTCTCGGAATTGTGGGAGATAAAATTACATAATTATGACGAGCTTACCTGAGTAAGTGAAGTCTAATTGTGGTTTTATCGACCACAATGTAGAGAGGAAAGGGATTACGTGCCTCGCCCTAAGTTGTCTTCAGAGTTATACTGATAACCGTTTTCCCTCCCTATCCCTTTCCTCTCTCTTTCTCTTTTTTCTGCACCATTTACACGTCGTTAAACAGTGACGTATTCCCGCGTTCTATCTCACGTAATCCCTTTCCTCTCTACATTGTGGTCGATAAAACCACAATTAGACTTCACTTACTCAGGTAAGCTCGTCATAATTATGTAATGTTCTGATGTAAGTCCAGCAGTAGATAGGTTAAGCCTATTTTAACATACTGGAAACTGGTAATCTTCCAGTAGGTATTAATTTAGTTTTACTAAAGCCTGCTGGGACACAAGTAATGGGTTAGTGCATTTGTAAACAGGAATCGCTTGACAAGTGGCCCCCTTCATCCCCCCCTTCCTCGTCCTGATATGGCTCTGCGTAGTCGGCTGGACGTTAAGCAACAAATAAACAAACAAACTGAGTTTGACACCCAGGAAATTTACAAATTTACTGAAAATTTCAGTAAATTTACAAATTCACTGGTTTGATGAATTTACTGTAACATATATATATCAAAGTTGCAAGGTTTTGCCTATTGTGATTTTTTGGCGATTATCCTTTTGGCCCTACATTTTCGTCTGGTCAATTTTAAGTGTACACTTATTTGAGCGGCGGTCACTTGATCCCTGTAAAAGAAATTTTAATCCAAAAGGTGATCCTGATAGTTAAGTGAACAGCCTTAACTGACATACAACGTTTTAATGAAATGACACTGAAATTAAGGCTTTAATTTGGGTGCAAAATTTGTTGCAATAATATTTTGGCCAAGTTTATATAACTGTAATACATGAAGGTTAGAGAGAACACATGTCGACCATGTGGTGCCAGGTTTACAGACTGAAGCTGGTGATTTGAGGCAACTCATGTTAATACATGCAGGAGACAAGAGTGTGCATGTACTAAGTGTGTGGCTAGTTTCACAGACCCTAGTAGTTTGAGGCAACTTCCCGCAGTGGGGCACTGCGGTTATGAAATTAAAGGCCCCTCCTGTTTTTGGAACCGCAGGAGCTTTCTAGTTTGCTGTTAGGTAGATTTTTGGTTCCTCTTTCCTGTCATGCTCTCTTTTTCTTCATGAATTCTTTTCTTTTTTCTGCCTTCTTGCTCATTCACCTGTATTTTTTCCAAAAATCTCTTCTCTTGCCGCTTGTCTCGCGATTCATGTATAGTTTAATCTGTTAGTGTTCTGATGTAAGTCCAGCAGTAGATAGGTTAAGCCTATTTTAACATACTGGAAACTGGTAATCTTCCAGTAGGTATTAATTTAGTTTTACTAAAGCCTGCTGGGACACAAGTAATGGGTTAGTGCATTTGTAAACAGGAATCGCTTGACAAATGGCCCCCTTCATCCCCCCCTTCCTCGTCCTGATATGGCTCTGCGTAGTCGGCTGGACGTTAAGCAACAAATAAACAAACAAACAAACTTTGAGGTAACTCGTGTTAATACAATCATACAGGAGACAAGAGTGTGCATGTACTAAGTGTGTGGCTAGTTTCACAGACCCTAGTAGTTTGAGGCAACTCATGTTAATACATACAGGAGACAAGAGTGTGCATGTACTAAGTGTGTGGCTAGTTTCACAGACCCTAGTAGTTTGAGGCAACTCATATTGATACAATCATTCAAGAGACAAGAGTGTGCATGTACTAATTAGTGTGTGGCTTACAGACCTGTTTACCCTTACGATTTTGGCGTAATTTATTACGATTTTCTGCAAAAAATACGCCATTCCGCTATCCGTGTCAAGACTACGATTTTTTTTTAAAATTTTTTTTTTAATCAATTCACATGTTTGGCATTGTTTTTTCAATGGCAAAATGGGGTGAAAAAGCACAGGACTGACCAGAGATCATGTCTGTCTGATAAGACGCTGGAGAGCCTTATTCTAGTGGTGAAGTCTCGCCCTCACTCATTCGGCAAGCGCAAGTACAGTAGAGAAGCGCTTGACACACTGAAAAAAGCCTACTACGAGCAAAAGAAAAAGAATCAGTGATGCATGTGCTTTTGATGTGATCTTCGTTGAAATTATGATGACTACAAAAACTGACTGATGTGTTTTGTTTGTGAATGATGGATATATGTGCGTGATTGCGTTTCGCAGACACAGTTGTCATGTGCGTTGTAATTGGCGACGAATGCTGGATGATTACTATTTTTGTGCCAGGATTACTATTTTTGGGGCTGAGCATTACTCCAAAACACTTATGGGGGTAAACAGGTCTGGGCTTAAGTTTCACAGACCCTAGTAGTTTGAGGCAACTCATGTTAATACAATCCTACAGGAGACAGAGTGTGCATTTACTAAGTGTGGGGCTAGTTTCACAGACCCTAGTAGTTTGAGGCAACTCATGTTAATACATACAGGAGACAAGAGTGCGCATGTACTAAGTGTGTGGCTGTAGTTTCACAGGCCCTAGTAGTTTGAGGCAACTCATATTAATACAAACCCCCCACGGGTTAGGGGGAGTCCCATATTGGTTGGGACCCCCCGCGGGTTAGGGGGAGTCCCATATTGGTTGGGACGAGAAAGAATTTACCCGATGCTAACCAGCATGTCGTAAGAGGCGACTAACAGGTTCTGTTTCTCCTTTTACCCTTGTTAAGTGTTTCTTGTATAGAATATAGTCAATGTTTGTAAAGATTTTAGTCAAGCAGTATGTAAAAAATGTTACGTCCTTTGTACTGGAAACTTGCATTCTCCCAGTAAGGTCATATATTGTACTACGTTGCAAGCCCCTGGAGCAATTTTTTGATTGTGCTTTTGTGAACAAGAAACAATTAACAAGTGGCTCTATCCCATCTCCCCCCCTTTCCCCTATCCCATCTCCCCCCTTTCCCCGTCGCGATATAACCTTGAATGGTTGAAAACGACGTTAAACACCAAATAAAGAAAGAATATTGGTTGGGACGAGAAAGAATTTACCCGATGCTCCCCAGCATGTCGTAAGAGGCGACTAACGGATTCTGTTTCTCCTTTTACCCTTGTTAAGTGTTTCTTGTATAGAATATAGTCAATGTTTGTAAAGATTTTGGTCAAGCAGTATGTAAGAAATGTTAAGTCCTTTGTACTGGAAACTTGCATTCTCCCAGTAATTAAGGTAATATATTGTACTACGTTGCAAGCCCCTGGAGCAAATTTTTGATTAGTGCTTTTGTGAACAAGAAACAATTGACAAGTGGCTCTATCCCATCTCCCCCCCCCCCGGGTTAGGGGGAAGAATTTACCCGATGCTCCCCGGCCAGCATGTCGTAAGAGGCGACTAACAGATTCTGTTTCTCCTTTTACCCTTGTTAAGTGTTTCTTGTATAGAATATACTCAATGTTTGTACAGATTTTAGTCAAACAGTATGTAAGAAATGTTAAGTCCTTTGTACTGGAAACTTGCATTCTCCCAGTAAGGTCATATATTGTACTACGTTGCAAGCCCCTGGAGCAAATTTTTGATTAGTGTTTTTGTGAACAAGAAAGTTGCAAGCATGCATCGCACTGTGTTTGTGTGCATGCGTTTACGTGTGTGTTTTCTTTTGAGTTATATGTTTCTATTATTTTATGAATAACCAGGTAAACTTGATTTTTAGTTGTTCACTTTTTTTAAAGCAAAAAGAAGAGGTTCATATTTTTTTGAACATTTTTTTCCCCCTCTTTTATGTAGTAAATCCCGCCTTCTACGACCTCCAAAAATCTGAGAAAATCAGGTCTTAAAAAGGAGGGAGTCTTTAAATGAGGGGTAAATTTTACAAAGGTTTTGAACAGAACATCTGAGAAAACAGGGTCTTGAAAGAGAGGGCCAGTCTAAAATATATTGGAGGGTCTTAAAATGGGGGTTCCACTGTAACAGTCACTTTTAATTTCGAATATGATCAGAACAAATCTGTTTAGATATAAGAGGCAATGTTGATGACAAATGACATTTATTTATGTTGTTTGAATCCTTCAAGTCTTAAATGAACTGAGACAAGTCGACTACGCGAAGTATACCTGGAAGCTTTGTTACTGAATTTACTTTTGAGTAAAAACTTTATGAAGTCTTCACAAAATTGACTTAAGGATTACTGGCTTAACAGTTTTTAGTTTTTGCCCTGTTTTGTCATTCTCCTAAAAATGTTCAATGTGCTTCCGGGTTTTGGTGCAAAGAACGTTTATATTACATGCAATTCATGAATTTTTTTTCTCTTGAGCAATTCAATCTCTTACTCAATTTTGTTTCAGTTCTGTAGTGTGTGTGTGTGTGTGTGTGTGTGTGTGTGTGTGTGTGTGTGTGTGTGTGTGTGTTTTTTGTTTGTTTGTTTTTGTCTCTATTTTTTTAAGTCTAGAAATTCGTGAAAGAGGCGTATTGTTCAATAAAACATGCTTTTAGCTTTACATCTCAAAGATTGTCAGTCTTACATTCTTCGTGCCTCGCGCCGGGTGGTGGATGGGGGAGCCTTCTCTACTAACTTCTGAGAGAAGGTCGTATCACTCTCGATGCCGTGAACCTAATTAGCCCTTTGGCTGGTTGTCGCGACATATGTCGCGCTACTTTACGTATACTGTCACCTGATTGTCACGACATATGTCGCGCTACTGGCTCAGTCTGTTTGGTCGGTTCCGATTACCTCCCATGGATGCGAAAACCTATATGACTGTTTTTTGTTATTTTTCTCTCTGTTAATTCACCAGTGGCTATGTAACATGTGTTACAGAATTGCACCAGTGTAAGGGTTATGATCTTTTTCTTGTTTCTTCTCTATTTCTGCCTCCCCAAAGTCCTTTTACTTTCCTTTTCTCACCCATAAAATTCTTCACTTATTACCCTTGTTAAGTCCCGCAGTGGGGCACTGCGGTTATGAAATTAAAAGCCCCTCCTGTTTTTGGAACCGCAGGAGCTTTCTAGTTTGCTGTTAGGTAGATTTTTGGTTCCTCTTTCCTGTCATGCTCTCTTTTTCTTCATGAATTCTTTTCTTTTTTCTGCCTTCTTGCTCATTCACCTGTATTTTTTCCAAAAATCTCTTCTCTTGCCGCTTGTCTCGCGATTCATGTATAGTTTAATCTGTTAGTGTTCTGATGTAAGTCCAGCAGTAGATAGGTTAAGCCTATTTTAACATACTGGAAACTGGTAATCTTCCAGTAGGTATTAATTTAGTTTTACTAAAGCCTGCTGGGACACAAGTAATGGGTTAGTGCATTTGTAAACAGGAATCGCTTGACAAGTGGCCCCCTTCATCCCCCCCTTCCTCGTCCTGATATGGCTCTGCGTAGTCGGCTGGACGTTAAGCAACAAATAAACAAACAAACAAACCCTTGTTAAGTGGTTCTTGTATAGAATATAGTCAATGTTTGTAAAGATTTTAGTCAAGCAGTATGTAAGAAATGTTTAGTCCTTTGTACTGGAAACTTGCATTCTCCCAGTAAGGTCATATATTGTACTACGTTGCAAGCCCCTGGAGCAATTTTTTGATTAGTGCTTTTGTGAACAAGAAACACTTAACAAGTGGCTCTATCCCATCTCCCCCCTTTCCCCTATCCCATCTCCCCCCTTTCCCTCGTCGCGATATAACCTTCGTGGTTGAAAACGACGTTAAACACCAAATAAAGAAAGAAAGAACATTCTTCGTGTAAATGCGTGTTTTCCCGAGAATGTTTTTTGATTTAACACTGTTCATTGCCTATGTTTCCAAAGAAGTGAGGTTAAGAGAATTGCAATGGAAAATTTTACATAACATATATTAAACAAATATTTTATTATGTAAAATGCAAGTCAGGGAGAATAACAGATGTTGTATATGTTGTACGGAAGTTGATTTTGTTGAACATTTTTTTTATGAGTGCATACCGGTAAAGTTGTTTTGGACGAAGATAGAAAACTGGATAGAGGAAAAGGCTGGATTAAGGGTTAAGTTTAAGATGCAGGATATAATATTTGGTTATCAAGACACAAGTTGTTGTAAAAAGATGAGAAATTTTGTAAATCACGTACTATTAATTGGGAAAATGTGTGTTAGTATTTTTAGAAAGACAACTTGTCGGGGATCAGTGTTTGTAATTTTTGAGTTTCAAATATTAAGTAGAAAATTTGATTTGTAAATATAAGGAATATTTCCATTGTAAAGAGAAAATGTCCATGTCTCGTGAGTATGTTGGAGTTAAAAAGAAGAAAAAAGACCAATGAAGAAGGATGCTCACCGCCTATTTACAAGAAAAAAAAGGAAGGGTTGAAGCAGCCTGCATGCAACTGAGGTAAAAAAAAAAACAAAAAAAAAAACTGTTCATTTATGCATGGTATCCAATACACACATATAAACATGATCTCTCCCGCTAGAAGTTTGTTTTGGGTGTAAGGATAGGCTGTAAGAAGAGGTTTTACTTTAAATCCTTGTTAAATAAAGTTCCATTATCACCTCTCTGTCTCCCCTCCTCTCTCTCTCTGTCTTAGATCTCTCTCTCTCTGTCTTAGATCTCTCTCTCTCTCTCCCTCTCTCTCTCTCCCTCTCTCTCTCTCTCTCTCTCTCTCTCTCTTTCTTTCTCTCTCTCTCTCTGTCTCGATGTCTCTCTCACTCGGTTTCAGGCTCTCTTAAAATTACATGAAACTACAAATAGTACATGTCATTTGCACTCACACACTAAACAACACGCAAACATAACCATTACTATTATACCCCCCGAAAACAGATCAGTGCTGGACTATAACTGTGGTTTGTGAACTGACATAATTTTTGTGTGGCTTACATTCCTGAAAATTGATCTATTCAAAAGACTGATTAGAGTGCTTGTCATAACATTAATGAGCAGCATGTAAGTGAACTGACATATTTTGAGAAGTATGTTGTGCAATCGCGGAACTTGGCATTACAAGTACTCGACCAATACATAAGTTTCATTATCTGTATTTAGTGGGGTTTTTGTGAGAATGTTAACTTTATTTCTCCCGCAGTGGGGCACTGCGGTTATGAAATTAAAGGCCCCTCCTGTTTTTGGAACCGCAGGAGCTTTCTAGTTTGCTGTTAGGTAGATTTTTGGTTCCTCTTTCCTGTCATGCTCTCTTTTTCTTCATGAATTCTTTTCTTTTTTCTGCCTTCTTGCTCATTCACCTGTATTTTTTCCAAAAATCTCTTCTCTTGCCGCTTGTCTCGCGATTCATGTATAGTTTAATCTGTTAGTGTTCTGATGTAAGTCCAGCAGTAGATAGGTTAAGCCTATTTTAACATACTGGAAACTGGTAATCTTCCAGTAGGTATTAATTTAGTTTTACTAAAGCCTGCTGGGACACAAGTAATGGGTTAGTGCATTTGTAAACAGGAATCGCTTGACAAGTGGCCCCCTTCATTCCCCCCTTCCTCGTCCTGATATGGCTCTGCGTAGTCGGCTGGACGTTAAGCAACAAATAAACAAACAAACAAACAAACAAACTTTATTTCTCTTCGTGGTCGCCTGGGCGTTAAGCAAATAAACAAACAAACAAAAAACTTTATTTCTTTGACTTGGTCACCTGGAGGACTAGTCTTTCATATCAAATGTAACAACACAGTGCTAATGTTCCGGATCGCTCGCTCAGTAGGGTTTATATTGTACGTTTTTTTGGTGTCTATGTCCTTTATTTTGGGCAGTTCATGCAAAAAGACTACGCGACCTTGCACTACCTTGCGCGGCCTCAAACTAAAGCATGTACATGTAATATTTTTATATATCTTGTATCTTCACAACATTATCACACTTTGTACCGAGTTTTAAGTCAGAGAAATAAAACATACGGAAGTTTAAAATGATGCATTTTTGAAGAGCTAACGAGCGAAAGTGCAAGCATCGGATACCTGCGTCTGACCATGTTCGCATTGATTTTAGAATCGCAGGCACGACCATACACTAAAGTATGGTTGTGTAATATTCTTATATATCTAGTATCTTCACAACATCATCTGCCTTTACACCTAGTTTTAGGTCACAGAAATAAAAAAAACAAGAAATTCCTCCGATAGGAAAAACACCCCCGTCAAAGGCAAATAACCTTCTCAGTTGGTGGCAGTGAGAATGGTTATTTCCCTTTGACCAACGGGGGTGTGCCTCTATAAGTCCTTGTATAATTTTAATCCACCAATAACTCCCTAACCGTATGTTTGACTGGTCCCAATTTTTGTAAGGACCGTCTCAGGAATGTATAGAACCTGTTCACCAAGTTTGGTGACGATCGGTCCGTTCATTCTTGAGATCTACTTGCGAACACAAACACCCAAACAAATACCCAAACAAATACCCAAACAAACACATCGAGCGAAACCTATACACACCCCTATACCGGGGGTGTAATAAGGGAGTAATGATGTATTTGCGAAGAGCAAGCCAACGAAAGTGCAAGCCGAGGATTTCTGCCTCGGAGTGGATTCACAGCGCGCGGCGCGTTGTGCAGCGTTGCGATTAAAAAACAAAAACAATTAAAAAAAAATCTTTTACACAATTATTCCAAATGTGGGGGGCTTTACTTTATAACGCAACCAAAATTATTTTTAATACAAATTTTGAGCGGAAGGTCAGGCGGATAATTCGATCAAGTCCGCATTGTTTTTAGAGGCGAATATGGTCGGACGCTGAACCACGATGCTTTCACTCGATAGCTCGTGGCAAAATACATCATAACTCCCTTTTTTACATTTAGTCAAGTTTTGACTAAATGTTTTAACATAGAGGGGGGAATCGAGAAGAGGGTCGTGGTGTATGTGTGTCTGTGTGTGTCTGTGTCTGTGTCTGTGTCTGTGTGTGTGTGTAGAGCGATTCAGACCAAACTACTGGACCGATCTTTATGAAATTTGACATGAGAGTTCCTGGGAATGATATCCCCGGACGTTTTTTTCCTTTTTTCGATAAATGTCTTTGATGACGTCATATCCGGCTTTTTGTAAAAGTTGAGGCGGCACTGTCACACCCTCATTTTTCAATCAAATTGATTGAAATTTTGGCAAAGCAATGTTCGACAAAGGCCGGGGTTTGGTATTGCATTTCAGCTTGGTGGCTTAAAAACTAATGAGTGAGTTTGGTGCTCCCATGGGGTCGTCTTCACGCGGCGGGAGCGTTTAAACAGAGCTACCCCACCCCTTTACTTCTCTTCTTTTGTCTTATTTCTGCCTTACCAGTCCTTTCACCTATATTTCCTTCCAAGAAAACTCTCCCTACTATTCCCTGCAGTTTTCCAATTCTTTTCTTGTTGTCTTATTTCTACCTGACTGGATCCATCACCTTTATTTCACTTACCAAAAGTCTTCTTTTCCACATCCTTATTTCTCTGCACCCCGCATGTCGTGGGAGGCGACTAACGGGTTCTGTTTCTCCTTTTACCCTTGTTGAGTGGTTCTTGTGTAGAGTGTGGTCAGTGTCTGTAAGGATTTTGGTCGGGCAGTGTGTGGGAAGTGTTTGGTCCTTTGTACTGGAAACTTGCATTCTCCCAGTAGGGTCATGTATTGTACTACGTTGCAGGCCCCTGGAGCGATTTTTTGTTTGGTGCTTTTGTGAACAAGAAACACTTAACAGGTGGCTCTATCCCATCTCCCCCCTTTCCCCTATCCCATCTCCCCCCTTTCCCTAGTCGCGATATAACCTTTGTGGTTGAAAACGACGTTAAACACCAAATAAAGAAAGAAAGAAAGTGAGTTTGGTCATTAAAAATCGGAAACTTGTAATTAAAATTATTTTTTTATTAAACGATCCAAAATCAATTTCATCTTATTCTTCGTCATTTGCTGATTCCAAAAACATATAAATATGTTATATTTGGATTAAAAACAAGCTCTGAAAATTAAAAATATAAAAATTATGATCAAAATTAAATTTCCGAAATCGATTTAAAAACAATTTCATCTTATTCCTTGTCGGTTCCTGATTCCAAAAACATATAGATATGATATGTTTGGATTAAAAACACGCTCAGAAAGTTAAAACGAAGAGAGGTACAGAAAAGCGTGCCATGCAGCACAGCGAAACCACTACAGCGCTGAACAGGCTCGTCAGTTTCACTCCGTTTTGCACAAGCGGCAGACGACGGTCATTGTGAAAAAATGCAGTGCGTTCAGTTTCATTCTGTGAGTTCGACTGAGCTTGACTAAATGTTGTATTTTCGCCTTACGCGACTTGTTTTTATTTCTGTGACTTAAAACTTGGTATAAGTCAAATAATGTTGTGAAGATACTACATGTATATTACATGTACATGCTTTAGTTTGAGGCCGCGCAAGGTCGCGTGCGGTCGCGTGGTCTTTAGTCAGACCGAAAAGACGCAAGGGAAATCACTCTATTTGGCTGCTGCTGCCATATTTGTTAGCTGACCCGAACTAAAACGCCACTCGCTGACTACTACCAAGCGAATTATCTGTGTCATCACTGTATTCTCAAGGTAAACGCTTCGACAGGTTAAAATAAGGAACAACAATGCAAAATTGAGTTTGAGAGAACCAATTTCTTTCAAAGCTTCAGCAAGACTGGTCAAATGACCGGTGTGATCGAATGCAGATGACTTTCAGAATTTTTTCGTCACGTCGTCAATTGCTGACTTTTAGTGACTAGCGCTCTTTAGTCTTTAAAGAGGACAAAGACGGAGAAAAAATAAAAAGTAACTGAGGATAGAAAAGACTTAAGCATAAAGGAAGTAGTCAAACGAAACAAAACGATCAAGGAGGAACTGAATATAACTGAGACCCTACTCTAACTTTGAAATAAAATAAGGAGTAGGGAGGAGTTAGAACTTAGAATGAGAGTTTGGAGAGCTCCCCTCTGAAAGATACCAGAGAGGGAGCCTCAGCAGCAGCTGCCGGGAGGGAATTCCACATGGGGATGGTACGCGGGAAGAAGCTGACATAGTTTGTACAGGCGGAAATTTGGCGAAGTTTAAGGTTGTGGTTGGATCGAGTTCTGCTAGTGCCAGGGGTGAGGTAGGGGTCTGGGGGGATATCTACCAGGTTGTTGATGATTTTGTGGAGCATTGTGAGTTGGGTCTTGGTGCGCCTACTTTCTAGGGTTTCCCATCCGAGTGACTGCAACATGGAACTGACACTTAAATACTTTCATAACTATAATCGTGTGTCACGTACCTTGCTGCCCTACGTTGAATCTGTTCTACCTTTTTAGTCATCTCTACGGTGTGCGGGTTCCAAACTGCACTACAATACTCTAAGTGTGGTCGTACGAGCGTGAAGTATGCGTTGGACTTGGTCTTCTTGTTGGTTGTGCGTAGGTTTCTTTTCAGGAATCCGAGAACGCCGTTTGCTTTCTTGGTAACACGGTCGATGTGGGACTTCCATGAAAGGTCACTACAGATATCTACACCTAAATACTTGGAGCTGGTTGTCTGCTCTAGTGTGAAACCTTTCAAAACATAGTCAAAGGTGGTTCTCTTGCGTGATCTGGAGCAAGTCAAAACACTACACTTCTGTGGGTGGAATTCCATACCCCAAGTCCTTTCCCACTGTGACAAGGTGTTTAAATCCCTTTGAAGGAGTCTACAATCCTGTATGTCTCTAATTTCCCTGTAGACAATGCAATCATCTGCGAACAACCTGGTTTTAGAGATGAGTTTGTCTGGGAGGTCGTTGATGAAGAGGAGAAACAAAAGGGGCCCCATTACTGTTCCTTGTGGCACTCCGCTCACTACTGGGACTTGGTCTGATGTTTCACCATCTACAACTACCTGTTGGGTTCTGCCCGATGACTACATGTAGATGCTCCAGGAAATAAGTTCATGCAAATTCTGAAATTGAGAAACTGATTTCATTTGAGCCCACGAAAACGTCATCTAATTACACTATTTCCAGCCATATCGGAAAGACACGTTACAATCATTCTAATACAAACACATAATTGCTACAAACGTAAATCAAGGGAATGATCAAGGGATTAATACCACTTCCAAAATTGGTCCTGTGGCTCTGCTTGTAAGTGTAACTGATGTGGCAAAAACCCCATTCATGCAATTACTCAACCCTCATTTATCTGAATTTTGGCATGTCATCATATTCACAATCTGTAACATAGTCTTGCCGATTGATTTATCTCCCTTTTTCACACTAGTGTTTCTAAACACACTCTTTATATGACACTGACAGGCAAAATATAAGATGTTTGGTGGCTTGTTGACAGACCAGCTTTTTTGTTGGTCCAATGGGACCATATTGTCTTTTATTTCATCTTTATCGACCAAGGCCGAAGGCCGCGGTTGATAAAGTGATGAGACAAAAGGCGATATATGGCCTTGGCTCAGAAATGGCGTCGAACTCCACTTTCCCCCCACTCGGGTTATTCATGGCCTAATTTCTGTGAACAGAGCCACAGAAGGACAACGGAAAGAGATTTCTTGGATCTAAGACATGTTTACCTTTCCGTTTTCACTTCAAGTCGATAGCCGATGTTGTTCTTTTGGTCGCTGTGACGCAATTTGTGCTAACTATCGGCCGAGTTTTCTCGATTTGTTTGTGACATTTTACAGTGGGTCTAATTGGATTAATTTATTGCGATAGTGTTCGAGGACATAACATAGAAAATGAAGTTTTTCTGTTCTGCAAAGGCTGATGAAATCATAGAGTATCTTTCGGGCAGAAACGGTCAATGCATCGCCGAGTATTTTCCGGAAACAAACGAAGTGATGTTCATCACGTATTGTCGTAAGGAAACACGCGGATGAATCGTTCACTACAATGAGTTATCCAAAAAATACAATCGCCGTTGTTCACTCAAATATTTGATGAGACTAGACCCGAGTATTATTTGCTGGATCAAAATTCATGGTTTGCGTTGTAGTTTGTACAGAAAATGGCTTCATAGGTGAAATGTGTCAATTTGCTGTAAGATGCATCGTGATGAACTACATTTTTCATCGGACTAATATTTTATCGGAAAGGTGTGAGCGGTCACATTCCATTGTTTTAGGCGCGAAATCAATAAAGGGTGAAGCGTCATTGTGAATGAAGTCGTCATGGACGAAGGAAATAGAGAACGTAAAGGTAAATGTTTTGCTGTAATTGTGTTATCTAGAGTGATGAACTGCGTGGCTATGAATAAATGTTTGTAGTTTGTTAATTTGTCACAATGCAACGATGTTTGTTTTTCTGTATTGTTTAGCAAGTACTTGTGCGTAGTTTCCGATCTTGAGACAATTTTCAATTCGATTCCTACATGTGAAAAAAAAAAAAATGTGTATCGATCTTTTGTAAAGTGATGAACTTACATTTTATAGAAACAATTTAATGAAAGACTGGAGAAATAATCATAACTGGCATGATTTCACCAATAATTTGAAAAAAATAAAACCGTCAGCATGTTGTTATTTTGATAGACAAATGCAATGCCTAATGTCGACGTAGTTCATCACTTTTCAACAAATAAATTACACTGATCTAAAAGTTAGCAATTTTTGTTGTTATTTTAGAAATCAGTCATGAAAAAAATGCCTTAATCTAATTGTTTACCACGGATCTTCATATAGTTTTGATAAAATCAAACTTATTTCCTAGAATTACTTAATTGGCGTAGTTCATAACCTTACAGCAAGCATCTATTGCCAAATGTGTGTAAAGTGATGAACAAAGGTAACTTTGTTTTCCTTTGTCATTGATTGGAATTTTTTAAACAGTTACCTTTTACTTGTGTCAAGTTCAAAATCTGGGATGTTCAACTAATTACAAAATGTCTTCAAGTCACATGAGCATGCACAGTTCATCATCTTACATCAGATCTCTGCAATCTGATTTGTGTAAAGTTATGAACAAACACCAAAGTTTTCTCTATCTCACATTATTTTTTTGAACATATCATATTTGGAGTATTTTTAATCTTAAGTCATATATATTCTTCCATTTTCACTTATTTTGCTTATGTTCTGTCACCAAAGTGGTTTGCGGGTCTCATTATGTGTTCATCTTGTGATGTAAGGTGATGAACATTTTTCTTATTGGCGTCACTAAATCTTACTATGCTCGTTTTTTTCCTCCAATGTTCTATATTTTATGTCTGCCACCTAATGTAACTTGTTTAATGACATGTTAAATGAATTATGCAGACAGGACAGTCATTTATGTTCAATTTTTTGACAAGTTTGCTGTAATGTGATGAACATCTCCAGTTTTCATGTGATAACTTTTGAGTGCTTCAAGTTACAAGTTTTTTTTTGCCATTGATGTTACCCTCCTTTGATGTGTGTGTTCTGGATATGTGTATTGTGTTCTAGCTCTGTTCCGTTTGGATACTAATATGTGAAATGTGACTTTGTCACGCTGTAAAGTGATGAACAGAAAAGATGGATGAGTAATTTATGTAATTGTTTCTTGTTCACGAACTTGAATTTTGTCTCGTTGATGATAACATGATAATTTATGTCACTTGACATGATTTTTCAGATGACTTTCTAGATAACGTGCGACCTAAGTTTGATTTTCTAGTTTTTGTACTGAATAGAAACTTGCTGTTCATACAATTCAACATTTCATTGCTTTAAAAGTAAATATTTGCTTGCATTATCACTCTGAAATCTGCTACAGATGCTAATCGGTACATGAATGTGATTCCATGTATATTAACTGATAATTCTGTAAGTTTTTGCTATTTTTAACTGAGGCCCTCACATTGTTGTAAGGTGATGAACTGTCCTGCTGTTTATTTTTGTCGGGAACGTAATTCCAATTACTTTATTTTGAATTTTGTACATATTTATCCTTTTGGCTTCCTTTGTCAATTTGCAACTGAAATTTGTAAGCTGTTTATTCAGGTTTCCTTTTAATTGGCATGTTTATCTTGTGACATGATGTAAGGGTGATGAACAGCATGTACGCACATTTTTGTCCACTGTTAACACAATAAATGTCCGATTTCTTCCAGACTTGTTGGGTTGTCTTTGTCATCTTTTTCTCTTTGAGGTGCAGTTTATAAAAACAACATTTTCTGAAAAACACTTTTTGTCACAGTTTCTAGACACCAATTCTGAGCCAAGGCCATATGCTCCCCGAGGACCAACAACAAAGTGCTGGTCTGACGACAAGCCACCAAACATCGTTTTTGTCATCATTTTGGTTGTGCAACAAAATGCACAATAACCCACAGGGAGACGAATTTTTAGAATCCAACTCCGGGCCACAAAGCATCGTCACAGTAGCACGAGATAACATGTCAAACTTGTATGTGACGTCAAACATAGCTTGTTGGCGCTTTTCTTCCAGTCTGAAAATGTACAGAGCTGAGATCATACCTGTGAATTCAGTAAGTGTTGAGCATATTTCTTTTCTTTTAAGTGTTTATGACTTTTCGTTGTGGATTTTGCGATTACAGAGATAAGTTTCAAATTGACCATGAGTGGCCGTGGTAATTATCAACATTGATTGGGTCTTTGAGAGTGAATGCTTACAATCGTTGTCCTCGAAAACACATGTACAAATCCAAAGCCGCGATGGTTCCACACATCAAACAATCAGCCTGATTGGCTTTTACTTTGACAATCCACGTTTCACCTGAAAGCTCAAACCCATTCACCACCTCGAGTTATTGCATGGGGAACATGAGATTTATTTCCCAGATGTTTGTGAATGAAAACTCGTGAAAATGATGACAATACTTATCAGCGAAATCTATTTTTTGGGTCAATCGTTGTCCATGTCATTAAATGGTTTGTACTGGTTTTTTAAGTGCTTTCGAATAAGTGCAGTCTAATAAATTCCCTCTTACTGGCGCAGCTTTATCCTGTGAAATATCAGAAGATCTCGTGAGCGTAGCCTAGCTAGCTGTCAATTCTGCTGATTTTAAAACTGCACATGAGTCATTGAGTGTCTGGTGTACCGATACTTGTTTAGTCATGGAGCTTTTGGGGTGAAGCGGTGTGTGTGTGATTGTGAGAGACAGAGAGAGACTCAGAGACAGAGAGAGCTTTTCTCTGCTTCTTTTAATTGCTGATTGAGTCTCGTTTTTCTACACAGCATTAATGCCTTGAAAGCCGATCAGCTATGGACCTGAAAGTAGCCAACAACTTGAACAGTGAACAGTCAGGAACTGTCAGCGCCTTGATAAGTGAACAGTCAGGAACTGTCAGCGCCTTGAACAGTGAACAGTCAGGAACTGTCAGCGCCGTGAACTGTCAGGAACTGTCAGCACCTTGAACAGTGAACAGTCAGGAACTGTCATCGCCATGAACAGTGAACAGTCAGGAACTGTCAGCGCCTTGAACAGTGAAGAGTTGGGAACCATGTCCTCTCCCAACAGCATGGAAGGAGATACAGCTCTTCTCTCAGATGTCAAGATAGAAATTGATGTTGCAGAAGAGTATTGTGACATCACTGGAACACATCCGTATGGTAAGTGAAATGAAACATGTAATGGGGAGGGAGGGGGTGTTTTGGGGAAGGGGTGGTGGTCAAGTGGGGGAGAGGCATTGTTGACACTATTGGTGACAGTCAGCCTTGGTAGCACTTCACACCTTTTGAAGGGGGGGTTGGGAGGGGTTAGTAGAAAAACATGTTGCATGACGCCATTAGTTACTACATTTAGTCTTCTTCTCATTTGCCACAACTGTACGAGGGCTGTTCCATTATTATTTAGAATCCAGGCTCCTGGCAATATGGCATTCAATACAAAATCATGCCGTCAAATAATAGATTAATGTGAGGCTTGACACAAAAAAATGAAGTTCCAGAGTTATGTCATTTTCATATGGTCGACTCGGGAAGATACTCACCGCGCAATGTATGAGATTGCGTCATGAAGCTCAAATTCGCGATATACTAGCACTACATTTAGTCAATCTGTCAAACTCACAAAATGAAATTAACATACTGCATTGTTTCCACCACATCATTAAATCTTACGGCCTTGCGCCAAGAAAGGGTCTAACACATACACAAGAAAAACGTGCAGAAAGTGACAAGCCAGTACATAGCGTATCACAGAAATGCCGTCTTTTTTCTATTTTTGTTAACTTTCTGAGCGTGTTTTTAATAAAATGATGAAAAATAAAACAGAATCATTCGTTGATTGATTTCTAAAATTATAATTAGAATTTTGAGATTTTTAATGAGCAAACTCATTAATGAATTTTAAAGCTTCCGAGCTGAAATGCAATCGCATAGTTTTGGCTTCATCGAGGACTGCTTTACCAAAATTTCAATCAATTTGATTGAGAAAAAAAAGCCTGGTATGATGTCATCAGATTCAAAGACATTTAATAGAGATTTATCAAAAAGAAAAGCCTGGTATGATGTCATCAGATTCAAAGACATTTATTTATCCAAAAAATTACAAAATAACACCTGGGGATATCATTCTCAGGGAGGTTTGTAAATTTCATTAAGATCGGTTCAGTAGTTTTCTCTGAATCGCTCTACACACATTGACGGTCACACATATACCACCACCCTCGTCTCGATTCCACGTCTATCTTATTGTTCAAATATTTAGTAAAAACCTAAATGTAAAAAGACTGGCACACCAATATACAGTGAAACCCGGCTATATTGAAGTAGGCTATATTGAAATCCCGGCTATATTGAAGAATTTCTGAGGTCCCGGCTGAAGCTCTACTTTTTCTTTGTTAAAAAATGTTGACTACATTGAAGTCGGCTATATTGAAATCCCGGCTATATTGAAAGAAAAATTCAGCCCACAGGACGTTTTTACCTGGCTATATTAAATGTTTGCTCCAAAGATTTGTTTAACTTTTTTTTTTTAAGAACAATGACTGCGCGGGCGCCGACTGATATGACACGCCTCTGTCAGCGCAATCAGTTGAGGAAGGGGAGAGACCAGATCAGCATCAACTTTCGAGTCAGGAGGTCTCTGATAACAATTACAGTCTAACAATGCCGCGGGCCTCTGACAGCTACGCCATGTAGTCTTGTGGTGCGTAGATCTCCCCGACTTAATTTCTCTTGTTCATGCGAGTAGTTTCCCTTTGTACACTAGCAAAAATGGCTGCAAAACAAACAAGTCGCGTAAGGCGAAAATACAACATTTAGTCAAGCTCAGTCGAACTCACAGAATGAAACTGAACGCATTGCATTTTTTCCGCAAGACCGTACACTCGTAGCATCGTCTGTCCACCGCTCGTGGCAAAGGCAGTGAAATTAACAATCCAGAAAAGCACGGTAGCGGTTGCGCTGAGGAGGATAGCACGCTTTTCTATATCTCTATTCTTTTTAACTCTCTGTACGTGTTTTTAATCCAAACATATCATATCTATATGTTTTTGGAATCAGGAACGGACAAGGAATAAGATGAAATTGTTTTTAAATCTATTTCGGAAATTTAATTTTAATCATAATTTTTATATTTTTAATTTTCAGAGCTTGTTTTTAATACGAATATAACATATTTATATGTTTTTGGAATCAGAAAATGATGAAGAATACAGTATAACCTGTCAAATACGGACACCCTTGGGACCAGTGAAAAGTGTCCTTATTCTGCAGGTGTCCTTATTTTACAGGTTCAAGCAAATGTGGTTGCGAAAAGGAAAGTGCTATATTGTATGTACATGTTTAAGAGTAAAAAAATAACAAGTAAAAACGGTGAAATACAGTATTTTATTACCACTTGTAACAGATCCAGTCCACAGAGGACTTTTAAAAAGAACACTTTATCACATGTTGTTAACACAGGCAGAACAAGAATATATAAATTATTTAAAGTAAAAATAATTGGTCCTTCAGACAACTTATCACAACAGCTTTAACACAGGTTGAACACAAGTTAACAGCTGATGGCAAAATGATTAGCACGCTTTGTTGAAAACCATTGGAAAACAGCATCATTTAGTTCCTCATAATCAGTTGCCTTCTTCGAAATCCACTTTTGATCTGCTCGACCGTCTCTTGATTCCCACAAAGCCATAATTTTTTCTCTGTCTATGCTGACTTTTGAAATCTGCGTCCTTCCACAGCCCAGCTCTTGCGCGATCGATCGGCATGATTGTCCGCTCTGCAGCTTTTTCACACACAAACACTCGTTGCTCTAAAGTGAGAGCGTTTCGTTCCTTCCGCAACCTAGAAGCCATCGTGATTCATTCAAACTTCGGCAAAACGCGACTGAATCAGCTGTGCAAGTGTGTGAGAATCTTCGATGTTGTTTACAAATGTACCGACTTCCGTCGAATACTTTCGATGCATTTCATTGGCTATGAGGTTGCTGACCAATCGCTAATAAGCTTGTTTCAGTTTCAGCTCAAAGCCGACCAATCGCGATTAAGCTTCTTTTACCTCTCAAATCAAGCTTGCGAGAGAGAGAAGACAGACAATCGCAATGATGTTTGGATGTTTGGAAGTTAAACGAACATCCTTTGTCCGTATTGAGCAGTTACACAATTTAGTAGGGACCTTAAATAAGCGTCCGCGTCCGTAATTCCGAGGTGTCCGCTAAGTACAGTGATTTTAATGAAGGAAACGATCCGTGCCAATAAAGACTGTCCGTATTGTGCGAGTGGCCGTTAAGTCCAGTGACCGCATTCTACAGGTTTTACTGTACAATAAACGTAATCTTGGATCGTTTTATATAAAAAATTAATTACAATTCAGATTTTTAATGACCAAAGTCATTAATTAATTTTTAAGCCTCCAAGCTGAAATGCAATACCAAAGTCCGGCCTTCGTCGAAGATTGCTTGGCCAAAATTTCAATATTGAAAAATGAGGGTGTGACAGTGCCGCCTCAACTTTTACAAAATGCCGGATATGACGTCATCAAAGACATTTATCGAAAAAATGAAAAAAACGTCAGGGAATATCTCACTCAGGAACTCTCATGAAAAATGTCATGAAGATCGGTCCAGTAGTTTACTCTGAATCGCTCTACACACACACACATACACCACGACCCTCGTCTCGATTCCCCCCTCTATGTTAAAACATTCCTCCGAAAACGGCGTATGGCTGCTTAAATGGCGGGGTAAAAAACGGTCATACACGTAAAATTCCACTCGTGCAAAAAAGCACGAGTGTACGTGGGAGTTTCAGCCCACGAACGCAGAAGAAGAAGAAGATGTTAAAACATTTAGTCAAAACTTGACTAAATGTAGAAAGGGTGAGTCTGACAATTAAAAGAAAAATCGAGCTTATTCAGAAGCTGAAAACTGGCTGCAAAAAAAGAGAAAGGAAGTAGCTGAGGAATATGGAATTTCGGCAGGTTGTGTGACCAAGATTATGAAAGAAAAAGAAACATTGAAAAGTCTTAGGGTTAGGGTTAGGGTTAGGGTTAGTCTTAGCCTAACCCTGAAAAAAGCAAGGAGGCTCAAAGAACAACAGCCAACAGTTGAAAGATTAATGGGAATATATCTCACATCAAACGAAATGTGTGGACACGGAAATAAGAACGTATAGTGAAAAAAGTTCGGTTATATTGAATTTCTGAAGGAACAAGGAGGGAAATTCAATATAACCGAGAATTGCCTAAATTGAAGTTCCGGCTATATTGAAGGTCTTCCCGGGTCCCGTGCCACTTCAATATAGCCGGGTTTCACTGTACATGAATCGTTGTTGCAAGCTGGGGCAGTGAGTTGAGAACTTGACTCAGTTTGGACTTTACTGAGTGTTGCTTTTCAAAATTACCTGCTTCTGCTTTCAGGTATGTTGAATCAGCAGTCAGATTATCATCACTCAAAACAGGAACCAGGTGAGACATTTGATACAGTGCAGACATTGGAAGGACAAGGTGCAGTCAGCACTCACAGTGATACCTGGCTGAAACAAGAGGCAACAGACCAGTACAGAGGTATACCTCTATTTTAAATCTTCTACAAGTATGAAAACTATAGGTCCTCACATCCGGCACGGTTGGCCTAGTGGTAAGGCGTCCGCCCCGTGATCGGGAGGTCGTGGGTTCGAACCCCGGCTGGGTCATACTTGTGACGGTTTTACCAATTGGTCTAGGGTATAAACGTTTGGTTGAGATACACACAATCTCTTTCTGCGCTGAAACTGTACTCTCTTGCCCAAAGAATACACAACAGCGTTAATTTAGTTTGAACAATTTCGTTTATAAGTGGCTAACTATATATTGTTCAAAATTCACAACATCCTCTATTTATCACAGGTTAATTAATAAATAGATGCCCACAATGGGAGAACTGAAGTCATTCTTCTTCAAAAATTTCTGGTGAAAAACACAGTATTTAGAACATGATGACGATGAGTTATAGTGTTAGACGCTTAGCTTGAGGTCGAAGAAATAATGAAGACAGGATGACGAACAGCAAATGTTGGGACGACGACGATCCAGTGACGAACAGGTCGACGTAGACAACAGGTCCAGCAGGTTACACCAAGTGGTTATTCTTCATCGACGAACAGGTTAGCGAATTCAGTGTAGATATAGGTATACAAATAAAACAGCTGATCCAATCCTCGGTGAAGAGAATTCAGTGTCTGCCTAGAATCTTTCTTACAGGACTTCTTCGGGTCTTGACGAACAGACTGGGACTGATCATTGTTTTTACTTTACAACGATTGTTGTCTGTCGTCAAGCGATACCTAGGTTACATTGCTCTCAAATGGACGAGAATGTTAGTAATCATGAAGCAATTCTAAACATTGACATCGCTTCATGCCACTATCACTGGTCTTAGCAATAATATTATGTTTATAAGAAATACTTTCCAAACCTTCGTGTTTCCTAGAAAAGAGACACCCCCCGCGGGTTAGGGGGAAGAATTTACCCGATGCTCCCCAGCATGTCGTAAGAGGCGACTAACGGATTCTGTTTCTCCTTGTATAGAATGTAGTCGATGTTTGTAAAGATTTTAGTCAAGCAGTATGTAAGAAATGTTAAGTCCTTTGTACTGGAAACTTGCATTCTCCCAGTAAGGTAATATATTGTACTACGTTGCAAGCCCCTGGAGCAATATTTTGATTAGTGCTTTTGTGAACAAGAAACAATTAACAAGTGGCTCTATCCCATCTCCCCCCCTTTCCCCGTCGCGATATAAGCTTCGTGGTTGAAAACGACGTTAAACACCAAATAAAGAAAGAAAGACAAGAGACAGGGTTACGAAAATTACGTCATCGACATTACAGTGTGACGTCACTATGACAGGGGTGAGTTTTGGCGCTCGCCCGCTCGCCCCCGGCGACTTCAAATCGCGTCGGGCGGGTTCGAAATTCCTCTAAAATCGCCCGCCTGGCGAGTTCAAATTTTGCTGAAGCACAAAGTTGTTAGGCAACGTAGTCAATCGGAACGGCCGGCGAACAAATATCTCTGCGGGCAATCTCAAAATCTGTCACTTCTCTACTGCCCACTCATCCCCCCCC
>NC_090247.1:70792627-70877627 GCF_037325665.1 Littorina saxatilis
AAATAGTACATGTCATTTGCACTCACACACTAAACAACACGCAAACATAACCATTACTATTATACCCCCCGAAAACAGATCAGTGCTGGACTATAACTGTGGTTTGTGAACTGACATAATTTTTGTGTGGCTTACATTCCTGAAAATTGATCTATTCAAAAGACTGATTAGAGTGCTTGTCATAACATTAATGAGCAGCATGTAAGTGAACTGACATATTTTGAGAAGTATGTTGTGCAGTCGCGGAACTTGGCATTACAAGTACTCGACCAATACATAAGTTTCATTATCTGTATTTAGTGGGTTTTTTGTGAGAATGTTAACTTTATTTCTTTGACTTGGTCACCTGGAGTACTAGTCTTTCATATCAAATGTAACAACACAGTGCTAATGATCCGGATCGTGCGCTCAGTAGGGTTTATATTGTACGTTTTTTTTTGTGCCTGTCCTTTATTTTGGGCAGTTCATACAAAAAGATGGGGTCTGACTAAAGACTACCCACCATAAAGACCATCCCCTCCTCATCGTGGTATGGTGGTGAAACAGAACCAAGCTATGCCGTCGGAAGAAAATCGCTGAAATTTCACTGTCCCAAAACGTGGGGGTGTTTTTCATTGTGAGAAGTATACCGGTAGGGTTCTCCCATGGCGGACGGGTTGGTTGCTGGCTAACGGGGCTCTGGTGAAGACGGGGATGTGCTGGACAGTACCGGTGTGACGGCACAGAGGCCCAAGGACACAAGCGGTCATCTCAGCAACCTCCAAACGGGTAGACTGGACTCGACAACCATGGTAGGTAACCAGTCTAGGAGAAGGAAAACTCCGAAATAGAACCACGGGCAGACCAAGCTCAACAGCCAGGAAGGCAATTGGTCTAGGGGAGGGACCCCTGATCAACGTCCATGGCCGAAGCCGGAGATGCGGGACCCCCTGGGTGCCAAAAAGCGCTGCATCACGCAAATCACAAAATGAAAAAAAAATGATGGAGACACTGAAGACTACGCGACCTTGCACTACCTTTCGCGGCCTCAAACTAAAGAATGTACATGTAATATTTTTATAGATCTTGTATCTTCACAACATTATCACACTTTGTACCGAGTTTTAAGTCAGAGAAATAAAACATACGGAAGTTATGATGCATTAAATTTTTATATTCATGAATGTACTGCTGCAAGTGAAGAGGGCCCCAAAGGGTTTAAAATCGTGATCGTGATTGGCGTTTTTTGACCTTTCTGTGACCGTGATTGCCGAAATTTCCATTTCTGTGATCGTGATGGGACTTTGCCTGTGATCCGTGATGACAAAAAAAATCAAGTCTCGTGATCGTGATCGTCATTTGTTTTCGTGATCGTGATGGGCATTATTGCAAACCATTTTATTTTCAACGTACATTTTTCACAGCTGTATCACTTTATGATCCTCTATTCGTCAAGGTGTTTGTGATCGTGAAAACAAAAATCAAGGTAACTGTGATCGTGAAAGCTAAAATTTCCCTTCCCGTGATCGTGATGATACCCCCCCTAATTGGGGCCCTCAGTGAATACTCACACACATCAAGCACACACACTACTCACACAAACACTGATTATCAAGAAGACACATGCAACCACACTGGAAGGCCATAAAACCGAATTGGGCGTTCAAAAAGCCATAAAAGGCTATAATTTAATTACAAAATATCTTTGATAAAACAAGAGATAAAACAATTTCACACAAAGAGTTGGACGTATAGTATCAAAGACGGCCAACTTTCACCCCAAGTTCGGTATTGGTCTAACAGGTAGGCAAGTTCGCACACATCTTGGTTCTGTAATAGTCGAGAGTACGCTGAGGTATTTGATCTAAATAAACTAAATAGGCAGAGCTCTTCCAGTCGCCCATGACTTTGATCACCTCCACCGGCACCCCACATGACAGCGCCCACTTGACTATGACTTGAGATGTCTGCGCGCCGGGCAAAGGCCGCGGCTGACAAAGGGAAAGCAGGGGCGGTGGGGGTTTGGGTGCTTTGAAGTCTAAAGGCGCTCATCACCGCTGACACGGGGCACAGAGGGTGGGGGTCAAGCACAGGCAGGCTAACCTTATGCACTCTTTCCCTAAACTGATTGTTCTTGGAGCTCTTCACAAGATCAATAACACTTTTCTGATCTTTCTCCACCACAAAACAATCTCTGGTCAGTTGTTTTCCAGGCTCAAACAGGTTACACTTCCTCAACAGCCCAAAAAACATAACCATGCAAGCAGCCCAGAAGAGGGCATCTGAGGGCAATGCAAGATTTAATTGTCTTTTGATATCCAACAGCACTGATTCTTCTTCTAGTTTTTTCTCAAACGCTTGCGCATCTCCCGCAACAGAAAAAGACATGATTGCTGCGACATATGACCAGACACATTGAGCATGGCACTCACAGGAGAGTGCGACCAAACTGCTCACACTTTCCCTTCTCATGCAGTCTAGATGAGATACTGTATCGGGAATTTGATAGACCCTGGCACATGGATAGCTCTCACACTGAAATTATATTTCCCACACAGCCAGAACATATGTAAGACCTACCACGGTCAAATAAGACCTAAGTAGAAATCTAAAATAAACAAGGAGGTGCCAATCACATTATTGAGTTAGCCCCGTTCTCTCCGTACGAACTATGCCTGGAAGAGGATTTCCTACGTCCTCTTGCGAGACTTGCACGGATCGAACTTACCAACTTCCACTCTCTCACTCAAATATGTGATAAAAATATAAGAAGAGTGGTTGGAACTAGTTTTGAACTCCCAATATTTACTTGGGGGGAGATCTAACCCAAGGCCTGCCGTGGGCTCGTGTCTCGAGACCCCGTTGGAGAATAAAACAAGAACCAGGAAAGACTTGGCCAATTGAAACTAATTAATAATATAAAATAATTTCACAAAACAGAACAAACGTAGAAAACAATTACAACACAAACTCGCGTCTGCTTTCACCACCACGACACACAATAAATGTTGTCACTTTGTACTTTATTTCTTAATATAATGGCAGCTAATACACATACATACAGACAAGACGAGTTCTCAGAGGATTGGTGGGCTTCAGCCTGAGCGTACAATATCTCTGTCAGGCGACAAAAGGGTTAATCCCATGCTAGATCATTCTCATACATCTACAGGGTACTCACCGACCCCAATACTAGCAGATCACACAACCATCCTTTTATCAAAAAAATTCAATACACTGTCCTCTTCACAATGCCAACTATTACAAACACCCCTACCATGGACAATGTCATCACAACTTCCGGTTAAAGTTTGGATTACACTATACGGGGAGAGCACACTTGACGTTCACAACAGTCACAAATAATGATTACCGAGAGAACCCTGTAAGACAATAAAACTAGATCTAAAATAAAATAAAAACATAAATAAAACCTAAAACTGAAACCTGAACCTAAAACCCCTTAGGAAAGAGTAGTCTACAAACGACGTCTGCTCCCTCTTCTCATGCCTTTTCTCTCGGTCACGCTACCTCTGGCCGAAACATGAAAACCGCGGCATCCTCCTCCATCTCCACGTCTGGCATCACAATCTACCACATTAGATCACCGGATTCTGCCAAGAATCTCTATTTCTTTCCCGATTCTTTTCTCAATACTACGCCAGCATGTCTTCTCGACTTCTCAGTCAGGCGGAAAAGGAACATCTTCGCGCGCGTCTCCAATCACATGACCCAAAAATACTCTCCTACCAAAAACCTAAATCCTTCAGTACTCGTGATTCAAACCACTTTCCAACTCACAAATCCTTTGTGAACTCATACCCTGTCAATCAAAATAAAATCTTAATAACACAAAAACGTATTTTGTTGTCAAAACATAATTTGCAGCAAATCTACATTTTAACCTCAACAACGCAAAGGGAAACAAACCCGCGGTCCAATCCCTTTTTGACTAACGTAGTTGTTTCCCCTACACCGCAAATCCTTCGCACTTGGTTACATATGTCTCAGTAGTCCATTCACAAACGGATGGTGGGCTTCTGCCTTTGTTGAGCCGGGACGGCTTTTGTCACTGTACTATCTGTATGGTGCCTGTCCTTTATTTTGGGCAGTTCATACAAAAAGACGGGGTCTGACTAAAGACTACGCGACCTTGCGCGGCCTCAAACTAAAGAATGTACATGTAATATTTTTTATATATCTTGTATCTTCACAACATTATCACACTTTGTACCGAGTTTTAAGTCGGAGAAATAAAACATACGGAAGTTATGATGCATTTTTGAAGAGCTAGCGAGCGAAAGTGCAAGCATCGGATACCTGCGTCCGACCATGTTCGCATTGTTTTTAGAATCGCAGGCACGACCATACACTAAAGTATGGTTGTGTAATATTCTTATATATCCAGTATCTTCACAACATCATCTGCCTTTACACCGAGTTTTAAGTCACAGAAATAAAAATAATAAGGGAATAATGATGTATTTTCGAAGAGCTAGCCAACGAAAGAGCAAGCCGAGGATTTCTGCCTCGGATTTAAAAACCAAAAACAATTAAAACAATTCTTTTACAGAATTATTCCAAATGTGGGGGGTTTACTTTATAACGCAACCAAAATTATTTTTAATACAAATTTTGAGCGGAAGGTCAGGCGGAAAATTCGATCAAGTCCGCATTGTTTTTTGAAGCGAATATGGTCGGACGCTGAACCACGATGCTTTCACTTTCACTCGATAGCTCGTCGCAAAATACATCATAACTCCCTTATTTTTTATTTCTGTGACTTAAAACTTGGTATAAAGTCAGATAATGTTGTGAAGATACTACATGTATGCATACAAAAATATTACATGTACATGCTTTAGTTTGTGGCCGCGCAAGGTTGTGCAAGGTCGCGTGCAGTAGCGTGCGGTCGCGTAGTCTTTAGTCAGACCGAAAAGACGCAAGGGAAATTACTCTATTTGGCTGCTGCTGCCATATTTGTTACCTGACCCGAACAAAAACGCCACTCGCTGACTACTACCAAGCGAATTATCTGTGTCATCACTGTATTCTCAAGGTAAAATAAGGAACAACAATGCAAAATTGAGTTTGAGAGAACCAATTTCTTTCAAAGCTTCATCAAGACTGGTCAAATGACCGGTGTGATCGAATGCAGATGTACATGATACTACTGTATGTAGATGCTCCAGGAAATAAGTTCATGCAAATTCTGAAAATGAGAAACTGATTTAATTTGAGCCTAGGAAAACGTCATGTAATTACACTATTTCCAGCCATATCGGAAAGACACGTTACAATCATTCTAATACAAACACATAATTGCTACAAACGTAAATCAAGGGAATGAGGGATTTGACTTAGAGTAATACCACTGGCACTTCCAAAATTGGTCCTGTGGCTGTGCTTGTAAGTGTAACTGATCTGGCAGAATTTTTCACACTTGTTTTTATACACACTCTGAAAATATGACAGTGACAGGCAAAATATTACTTATTAGTTAATTAAATGAAATAACATGTAATGAAATTATCATAATCTTCTAATTAACGAAATCTATTTTTTTGGTCAATCGTTGTCCATGTCATTAAATGGTTTGCACTGGCTTTGTAAGTGCTTTTGAATGAGTGCAGTCTAATAAATTCCCTCTTATTGGCGCAGCTTTGTCTTGTGATATATATCAGAAGATCTCGTGAGCGTAGCCTAGCTAGCTGTCAATTCTGCTGATTTTAAAACTGCACATGAGTCATGGAGTGTCTGGTGTACCGATACTTGTTTAGTCATGGAGCTTTTGGGGTGAAGCGGTGTGTGTGTGTGTCTGGTTGTAAGAGACAGAGAGAGACTCAGAGACAGAGAGAGCTTTTCTCTGCTTCTTTAAATTGCTGATTGAGTCTCGTTTTTCTACACAGCATTAATGCCTTGAAAGCCGATCAGCTATGGACCTGAAAGTGCAACGCCATGAAGAGAGAGCAGCTATGATTGGCCAACAACTTGAACAGTGAACAGTCAGGAACTGTCAGCGCCTTGAACAGTGAACTGTCAGGAACTGTCAGCACCTTGAACAGTGAACAGTCAGGAACTGTCAGCGCCTTGATAAGTGAACAGTCAGGAACTGTCAGCGCCTTGAACAGTGAACAGTCAGGAACCATGTCCTCTCCCAACAGCATGGAGGAAGGAGACACAGCTCTTCTCTCAGATGTCAAGATAGAAATTGATGTTGCAGAAGAGTATTGTGACATCACTGGAACACATCCGTATGGTAAGTGAAATGAAACATGTAATGGGGAGGGAGGGGGGGGGGGTGTTTTGGGTAAGGGGTGGTAGTCAAGTGGGGGAGAGGCATTGTTGACACTATTGGTGACAGTCAGCCTTGGAATAGCAATTCACACCTTTTGAGGGGGGGGGAGGTTGGGAGGGGGAAGTAGGAAAAGAAGTCGCATGACGCCAAATTACTACATTAAGTTTTCTTATCATTTGCTACTAGCACTACATTTAGTCAAACTCACAAAATGAAATTAACAGACTGCATTTTTTTCTTCACCACATTATTAAACCTTACGGCCGTGCGCCAAGAAAGCATTTGACACGTGCACGAGAAAAAACGTGCAGAAAGTGACAAGCCAGTAGCGCATAGCGTTTCACAGGAATTTATAATTGAGATTTTAAAATCTCGCAAAAACGTTTATAGCACAAAAATGAGGCGTCCGATTGTCTGATCAGACAATCCGAATGTCACATAATTCCATTCGGTAGAACGTTTATCAAGGAAACTTGTATTAATTATGTCATTCTATAAAAGTCGCACACTGGACAAAACAAAAAGGTTGCAAAACTGCAGTTGTTTTTGAGAGAGAGAGAGAGAGAAAATTGTTCTGATCTTGTCTTGATGAACAAAGAATTTTATGATTTAAGAATGTTTGTGTAACAAGCTGTCAATTTATGATTTAGATTTTAAAAGTTACGTCTAGCGCCAAAACGAGGCGTCCGATTGTGGTACAGTACTTCAACAATCCGGCTGGCCACTCAAAAAAAATTCTTTGAAATTTTCTCGCTCTTTAGGGGTGCGTATCGCTAGCGCTACGTGTCATTTGTGCTACGTGTCATTTGTCCTACGTATCATTTGTGGTACGTGCCGCTATCGCTACGTTGATTAGTGCTACAAATAATTTGTTTATGAGTCGCTATCATTCGTTCATTATCACTACGTGTTGACAGCACTACATCTTTTAGCGCTACGTGTCATTATCGCTACGTGTCAATACCACTACTTATGACGACTCTCTCTTTCTCATTTTTTCTCTCTCTTTCTCTCACTCCTTCTGGTTTGTGTGTGTATATATATGTGTGTGTGTGTGTGTGTGTGTGTCTGTTTCAGTGTGTGTGTGTGTGTGTGTGTGTGTGTGTGTGTGTGTTTGTCTCTCTAGTCTCTATCTCTCTCTTGCTCACTCGCTCGCTCACTCGATCACTTTGTCTCTCTCTCTGACTCTCTCTGTGTTATGTTATGTTAGTTTGTATAATTTGTTTTTGTTAGTGTGTTTAGTCTGTTAATCGTTTGTTTGTTCGGTTGTTTGCTTTTTATTACTTTTTTGATTCATATTCTAACATTTTTTAAACGTATTATCATTAGATTAAACCCTCCCATGGGCGAGGGCTGGATGTAAAAAAGCACCTGTGTGCTTATGCCATTACCCTCGTTAATAAAGAATTTGTCCGTGTCTTGTCTTGTCTTTTTCTCTCTCTCTCTCTCTCTCTCTCTCTCTCTCTCTCTCTCTCTCCATCTCCATTACACACGCACCAACACATACGTACACACGGTATCGTATACACAAACTCACACACAGAAAAACATCCGTGTATGTATATACGGTATCATGCGAGAGAGAGAGAGAGAGGGGGGGGGGGGGGGGGGGAGAGCGAGAGAAGACAGAAAGAAAGATGGAGAGAGTGAGGGTGAGGGGAGCGGGAGAGACAAGGGATTTAAAAGAGGTACAGAGAAAGAGCGATTGAAAGGTGCAGAGAGAGAGAGAGAACTCAGCATGGTTTATCATACTAAGGCCACAGACTCAAAACCACGGGGGATGGGGGAAGAACAAAATAACAAAATAATAAACACACACCAACAACAACCATGAAATAAATACGTGGTGAAAAAGAGAGAGAGACAGACGGAGACAGACATACAGATCCGACAGACAGCCATGCAGACAACATATATATATAAACAACACAATAATAAGTCCAAAACCAAGCCAAAATATTGACTTTTTATTGTGTTGTTTAAATAAGCTTTTTTAAGTTTTAAAAAGTTTTCCAGCCTTCATTGTGTGGAGTGGTGCAGAGGAAAAAGAGTTTCTTGAATTCTGTATATATATATATATAATTACGTCATGTATAATTACGTCATAGACAGACATTGCGTCAAAGGATATTTGTAAACATCGTGCGAGCTAATAATAGAACACCCTGACGAAGGCCACGAGGCCGAAATATTGGTGAAAACGTGAAGGCTTGTTTTGGTTATTTTTTCCATATTTGTTTGTATATATATATATATATATATATATATTTATACACACACACACACACACACACACACACACACACACACACACACACACACACACACACACACACACAGGGAAGTGTCTGCCTGTCACGTTTCAATATCACAATAAGGTTATTATGAACGGTTAGTTACTTCTAACTAACTAACCACACCACGATGATCCACTCTCGCAGTCATACAAATAGATAGAATCAACAAAAGTATAAGTTTCAGACGCCTGTTTATGTAATATCACGCCACCTCCCTCGAGACTTCACTCCAAAAGATGTTCTTTTAGTTAAAACCGTAAAAACAAGTGGTCACTGACAAAAATGCCAGTTAAAGTACAGAAAATAATAATAACACGCTGATCCCGTGTATAGTTAGGAAATATAGCTGTCTGCCTTAAAGTGCTAATTCATGCAGGTGTCCCACACCCCACGTCATCACCACTCGAGTGTAATCATTAATAATACAGATGACTTGGTGGAAAGAAGGGTGCAAAAGACATGGTGCAACTTAGCTTTTTGCCACTGAGTGGGCGGCCCGTAATTAGTCTGTAGTCTCCACAACTGCTCCGTTGAATGTAGTGCCGGTTAGCGTGGAAATGAAGCAGGGAACAGTGGAGACATCAGGCGCCTCACTCAGTCGCTGAAGGTCCTCCCCGTAGTCTACCAGAAAGATGTAGAAGACGCGTAGATGGGCAGGACGACGACAGCGACAGCAACCGCCAGCACACCAGAACACCAGGTTAGCAGTTTACGTAGAACCGTCGTACGGTAAACAATAGTCGGTAGACGTAGGCAGTCGAAAAACAGCCAGCAAAAGAAGGCTGCAACAAAAAGCATCGGTGCACTAAACATGTCATGCTACCCCTCACACACCACCTTTAAACTTGTCACCTTGACATATTTCATCGAGCACGTGGGCCTGCACAAACGAACTGAACAACAAATCAGCTATTTTCCTTCCTTCTCTCCATATCTGCAAAAACCATATACAGATTAGTATTTTAGCGTCACAAAGAGCAAATTATGCGCTAACCTGGAAAGAACAACAGAGAGTATTTCATTCCACAAACACAGACTCGTCAACAGCGTTAAATAATGATTTATTACCTCAACAGCCTTATGTAATCCGCTTCCTTTTGAATGACTTCTGTTCGTCACAGAAATACCGCCATCCTCCTCTCGCGCTGAATCCTTATGCGGTGAAAAACCTTTTCCGCACAGCGGAGAAACCTTGACGCCCCGACTATCAGCCAGCATGTAAACAGTGAGAAGGCGGTCTGTCCTTGTAGTTCCTTTTAAGCCCTACTGGCAAGCAGCATGGCACGTTGATATACAGTGAAGTAGTTAAACGTGTTGAAGACCATCAAACTTTAAACACCAAATAAAGAAAGAAAGAAAGACCATCAAACTTGTAGGAAAATTAAGACACCGACGCTTCTCTCTCGCTGCTGAGTTTCGAGTGTGTCGTTAACATGTCTCACACAGACAACCTGGACAAAATCACGTGACTCACCTTGTCACGTTCCAAGTTCAGCTATCGCCAGTTTTGCCCCGACAGCAGAAATCACCCACGTGAAATCCGTGCGACACAAAATTCCTGTGTCCGCTATGCTCGGTCAGCTAAAACCCAGCCGTTGACAGAAAGCACAGGCGCTTTCTATCGCAATTGACCAAGAGAAGGCACCCCACAGAGTGACACTTTCTCGATCCATGTCACTAAATCGTGACACTGCCGTTTGAACATGTAGTATAGTGCTATCGACACGTAGCGTTATCGACACGTAGCGCTACAGTACTTTGGTTTTTCAAAAATAGTGATATCGACACGTAGTTCTATTGAGACGTAGTGATAATGGCATGTGTGAATTGTGGCAATAGCACTACGTGCCGATAGCACTACTGTTTTTGGCAATTTGTGTCGATAGCACTACAGAAAATAGCGCAAACGATACGTAGCACAAATGACACGTAGCGCTAGCGGGACGCACCGCTCTTTCGGGAGGGCACCTAGGATGTTCTCAAGCGGTGAGTGTTTAAACAAAAGGGTGTTTGTACTGTGTGTAAAAGCCTGACAGTGTCCGTGATGGTTTACGGGAAGCTGACTGTGCTTTGAATGGGTTTTTGACTCACATGCGAAGCAAAAGTGAGTCTATGTACTCACCCGAGTCGTCCGTCCGTCCGTCCGTCCGTCCGTCCGGACGTCCGGACGTCCGTCCGTCCGTCCGTCCGGAAAACTTTAACGTTGGATATTTCTTGGACACTATTCAGTCTATCAGTATCAAATTTGGCAAGATGGTGTATGATGACAAGGCCCCAAAAAACATACATAGCATCTTGACCTTGCTTCAAGGTCAAGGTCGCAGGGGCCATAAATGTTGCCTAAAAAACAGCTATTTTTCACATTTTTCCCATTTTCTCTGAAGTTTTTGAGATTGAATACCTCACCTATATATGATATATAGGGCAAAGTAAACCCCATCTTTTGATACCAGTTTGGTTTACCTTGCTTCAAGGTCAAGGTCACAGGAGCTCTTCAAAGTTGGATTGTATACATATTTTGAAGTGACCTTGACCCTGAACTATGGAAGATAACTGTTTCAAACTTAAACATTATGTGGGGCACATGTTATGCTTTCATCATGAGACACATTTGGTCACATATGATCAAGGTCAAGGTCACTTTGACCCTTATGAAATGTGACCAAAATAAGGTAGTGAACCACTAAAAGTGACCATATCTCATGGTAGAAAGAGCCAATAAGCACCATTGTACTTCCTATGTCTTGAATTAACAGCTTTGTGTTCCATGCTAGGTTTAGTTATTTGACCTTGACCCTGAAGGTCAAGGTCATGTCAAGGTCAAGCATGTGAGTCGTATGGGCTTTGCCCTTCTTGTTTAATCAGGAAATGATAAAGAATAAAACAGAATCATTAGTGGAACGATTTCTAAAATTGTAAATAGAATGTTAAGATTTTTAACTAGCAAATTCATTAATGAATTTTAAAACTTCTGTGCTGAAATGCAATCCCATAGTTTGGGTTTCATCGAAGATTGGTTTACCAAAATTTTGATCAATTTGATATAAAAAAAAAAAGAAAAAAGCCTGGTATCATGTCATCAGATTCAAAGACATTTATCAACAAAATTATTAAAAAACAATATCTGGGGATATCATTCTCAGGGATGTTTGTAAAGTTTCATGAAGATCGGTCTCTGAATCGCTCTACACAGAGACACCACCACCCTTGTCTCGATTCCCCGTCTATGTTAAAATATTTAGTAAAAAACTTGACTAAATTTTAAAAGACTGTGGCACACCAATATACATTTATTGTGGTTGCAAGCTGGGGCAGTTCTTCTTCTTCTTCAGCGTTCGACGATGGCTGTGTCTAGATTCTTTGGCCCGTGATGTTGACGAAGTGGGCTGTCATTTCCAGGTCCTGAGTGCTGCCCCATAGCTTGGTGTGCAGCGATGTCCCTGTGGGCCAGACATGTTTCCTCTCACTGCAGTGGAGTTGGCAGGTCTGCAGGAAGTGGTCCGGTGTCTGGTCCGCCTTTCCACAATGGCACAGGGCCGACTGTCTGATGCCGATCCTTTTTAGGTGGCTGTTTAGTCCACAGTGGCCTGTCCGGAGGCGGAAGACAATGGTCTGCTCGTGACGAGTGAGCTGATGGAGGGCATCTTCGTGTGGATTATATCCATTATTGTTTTTCTTTTTGAAGGTGGATTTTTGCCTGTTTCGGATTAGGGTCCTGGCTTCACTGTAAGTGAGATTAGAGGGTTGCTGCTCAGTTTTGCTGCCCTCCTTTGCCAGCCGATCCGCCACTTCGTTGCCCACAATCCCTGTGTGTGCAGGGATCCACTGCAGGACAACCGCTGTGGTTTGGGCCAGTGTGTTGATGTTTTGCATCAGGTGTTCCATGGTCGAGTCTGGATTGCCCGAACACAAGGCCTGGAGTGCTGACAAAGAGTCTGAAAGAAAGACAGCTTTCTTGGGACGGGTTTCCCACTGCAGGACTGTCTCTGTGGCTTTGTGGAGTGCCAGAACTTCAGCCTTGTAGTTGGAGCAGTGAGTAAGGGGAAGGTTAAGTACAAGTCGCGTAAGGCGAAATTACTACATTTAGTCAAGCTGTGGAACTCACAGAATGAAACTGAACGCACTGCATTTTTTCACAATGACCGTAGTCCGCCGCTTGTGCATAACGGAGTGAAACTAACGAGCCTGTTCAGCGGGGTAGTGGTTTCGCTGTGCTGCATAGCACGCTTTTCTGTACCTCTCTTCGTTTTAGCTTTCTGAGCGTGTTTTTAATCCAAACATATATCTATATGTTTTTGGAATCAGGAACCGACAAGGAATAAGATGAAATTGTTTTCAAAACGATTTCGGAAATTTAATTTTGATCATAATTTTTATATTTTTAATTTTCAGAGCTTGTTTTTAATCTAAATATAACATATTTATATGTTTTTGGAATCAGAAAATGACGAAGAATAAGATGAAATTGTTTTTGGATCGTTTAATAAAGAAATAATTTTGATTACAAGTTTCCGATTTTTAATGACCAAACTCACTCATTAGTTTTTAAGCCACCAAGCTGAAATGCAATACCAAACCCCGGCCTTCGTCGAAGATTGCCTTGCCAAAATTTCAATCAATTTGATTGAAAAATGAGGGTGTGACAGTGCTGCCTCAACTTTTACAAAAAGGCGGATATGACGTCATCAAATGTATTTATCGAAAAAATGAGAAAAAACGTCCGGGGATATCATACCCAGGAACTCTCATATCAAATTTCATAAAGATCGGTCCAGTAGTTTGGTCTGAATCGCTCTACACACGCACACGCACACACACACACACACACACACATACACCACGACCCTAAGTCACAGAAATAAAAAAATAATGGAATAATGATGTATTTTCAAAGAGCTAGCCAACGAAAGTGCAAGCCGAGGATTTCTGCCTCGGATTTAAAAAACAACAAGTCGCGTACCCAGTAGTTTGGTCTGAATCGCTCTACACACACACACACGCACAGACACACACACACACACACACACACACACACACACACACACACACACACACACACACACACATACCCCACGACCCTCGTCTCGATTCCCCCTCTATGTTAAAACATTTAGTCAAAACTTGACTAAATGTAAAAATGATACATACGAAAGTCACAGGTTTCAATCGCTTAGTGTACACTGTCTTTGTTTCTTGATCAATACTGATTTTGGTACCGTTGAGTTCCTAAGACTCTGCACTTTCCTTTGATATTAGGCATACTCAGTTACTGTGTATAACTGGATCAAACACTGGATAATCATTAATAAATAAAGTAATTAGTTTTTCCGATTAAGGTACATACAGCAACTAATTAAAACATCGAAACCAGCTCTTCAAAACTAACTCTGTACATATGTTTCGACTTTTTGTTTGTTTCAAACCTCCCCTTAGCAACCACGACCCCTGTCATTCTTTTTCTCTCTCATCGAAGCGCGAGATGCACCCAAAAGACATGTACATACACCCTTCTCTTGGCTATTCTACTGTTTTCAGTTCTACTAGGAAAACAGCTAATGTTATGCCTATTTACAAGACAGGTCCTGCAGACGCTTGTAATAATTATCGTCCGATTTCCTTGTTGAGCTGTGTTGGCAAAGTCTTGGAGCGATGTATTCACAGCCAATTATATAACTTTTTACAATCCAACAACATTCTCACACCTACACAGTCCGGTTTTATACCCGGCGACTCGATGATAATTATGTCAACTTGTCTCCATATATAATGACTTGTGTTCAAACTACGACAACGGTTTAAAAACACAAGCGGTATTTTTTTATGTGTCAAAAGCTTTTGATAAAGTTTGGCACAAAGGATTATTGGTAAAACTGGAGTCGATTGGTGTTCGAGGCCGACTATTGTCATGGTTTCGTAGCTATTTAACAAACCGTGTTCAATCAGTTGTTGTTAAAGGTGCCAAGTCAGAGTTAAAAGGTTTACAAGCAGGCGTACCTCAGGGTTCAGTGTTAGGCCCCTTGTTATTTTTGATTTATATAAATGATATTGTAAATGATATTGAGTCTGTTATCAAATTGTTTGCTGATGATACTAGTTTGTCACTTGCATTAAATGACCCGATACGACGTGCCGAAATTTTTAATTCAGACTTTGATAAAATTAGTAGTTGGGCAGCACGTTGGAAAGTTACATTTAATGAAACCAAAACTAAACTGCTGAATATAAAACGTGATTTAAACCAAAATGACCCTCTATTTTTTAATGGAAATCTCCTGGAAGACATACCAGAACACAAGCATCTTGGCATTTTTTTGCAAAACGATTGTAAATGGGACGCTCAAATTAGAAATATTGTGAAAAAGACCACTTTGTTGATTAACTGCTTAAGATATAAGTATAAGTTATGCAGAAATAGTTTAAAAATAATGTATAAATCTTTTATTCTGCCACATTTCGATTACGCTGATGTGTTATGGGACAATTGTACCGAAGCCTTATCAAAAACACTTGAAAAATTACACCTTGAAGCATTACGTGTTATAATTGGCGGTGTGCGGGGACCAAGCCATGATAAGATTTACAAAGAAAGTGGTTTTTGGCTCACGTAAGTGTAGCCTATGCGATGCTAAACTTTGTCTGTCTGTGCGTGTGTGTGTGTGTGTGTGTGTGATAGAAACTTTAACATTTCCGAGTCTATGTGTGTGTGGTTATCCAAGACTCGCATAAGAAGATTACGTCACGGTCAAAAGTGTTTGACGTCAATTAATGCATCATGACGTCATGCCTCCCTGTAGTCTTTCTCTCTCGCGCGGTGTGTGTGTGTGTGTGTGTGTGTGTGTGTTCATTTTGTGCACATGTGTTATTGTTACTGTTTTTGTATACATGTGTACTCGTGTGCGTGTGTGTGTGTGTGTGTGTGTGTGTGTGTGTGTGTGTGTGTGTGTGTGTGTGCGTGCGTGCGTGTAAGAAAGAGAGACTGAGAGAGAGAGAGTGTGTGTGTGTATGTGTATGTGTGTGTGTATGTGTGTGTGTGTGCATGAGATTGTGTGTATGTTTGTGTGTGTATGTGTGTTTGTTTGTAAAGGTGTGTGTGTCCGTCTGTCTATGTGTGTATGAGTTTTGTATGTATGAGATCTGTGTGAGTCACTGTGTGTGTGTGTGTGTGTGTGTGTGTGTGTGTGTGTGTGTGTGTGTGTGAGCCTGTGTGTGTGTGCGTGCATGCATGCGCGTGTGTGGGTGTGTGTCTGTTTGTAAGAAAGACTGGCTGAACACCGAAATACTAATTTTACCGGGTTATTATCCAAGCAACAGCTTCAAAGTATTGAAGCAATGATCAACATTTCGTCGGCACGTATACATGTAGATAAAGTGTGTATCCAAAGAAAACGGGTGGTGGTGAGTTTGGGGGGGGGGGGGGGGGTAAAAACAGGTGACTGGTTTGTGTTGTGTGTGGTATGTAGACCAGGTCAGGGGTCAAGGTTGGGTCAGATCGCGTGAAGCATTGTGGTATAGATTCACTTCTCAGTTCTAACCGAGCTGCATTCGCCGATTCGGGGAAGACGATTTCACATTGTTCGGTTTCGTAGCGGCTCCAGAAAAAATAGATAAAGAAGATACCAAAGGAGATTTCCTACAGGTTGATCTGCACAGCGTGTTTACAGTGTCTGCGCGAGGAAGCGCTGTCGAAAGGGCAGTGTCGATCTCTCAGACAGATCTAGATCTAGCGTCTCCCACTCTTGCACTGAGTCTATGCTTACTGTGTGCGTGTATGTGTGACGGAGTGATTGAGTTTGTGTTACTGTTTGTCGATTTCTTACGGGAGCCTTGAAGGCTTCGCCTCTTGTTGTAGTTTAAAGGAACGCCGAAAACGACATAAATTAATTTTATTTCACAAAATGGTTCACGGTAAATGTCCACAATATTTAATTAACCTCTTGCCACCTCTAGTCTCTTCACTAAATCCCTACCACAGAAGACGACCATTCGAAAGATTCGTACCAGCACATAGGACAGACATATTCCGAACATCCTTCATCCCATTCTCCACAGTTTTATGGAATAATTTGCCTGATGTGATTAAAACAACAAATTCAATAAGCGAGTTTAAGCATTATTTACAAAGTCCTGATCATAGTGTACCAGCTTATTATTTTGGAAAACGACAGACAGAAGTTCAGCACTGCAGAATGCGTTTAAATATTAGTAACCTTAATTCAGACTTGTGTAAACGCCATCTAAAAGATAACGCACAGTGTGTTTGCGGTGATCCAAATGAAACAGCCGAACATTATTTATTAAACTGCACTTTGTATGCAGATGCTCGTCTGACAACAATCAATTCGTTGCCTGTTCACTTCAGACGCGTGGAAATATTATTAAAAGGTAGCGAGCAATATTCTGTTCGTAATAACATATTGATATTTGAGTCTGTCCAATCGTTTATTGTTAAATCTGGTCGACTGATTTGATGGATGTGTTCACGCATTGATAGTGTATATGTGTGTGGGCAGGCGTATGTGTACCTCCACACTGCCTCTCTCTGTGTTATCGTATTTGATTACATAAGCAGCGAATAAGTAATGATTATTATCGTTTGTCTCGTATCTTATATGTTAACGATTTACTGCCTTCCATAAAAAAATTGTTACATTTACTTGAATTTACATGTTGCATGTTTTAGACTTGATGCTCTCTTCCTATGCGCTTTCGTCCTAGTCTCTCCTTGTGGTTGTTAGTACTTTCTTCCTCCTCCCCCTCCCCCTCCCTTTTCGTTTTTATCTTCTGTAGATTCTTTTGTTCCTATTTAGCTCCCCATCCCCATTCTTTCAATTTGTTCTTCTGGTTTATTGTTGTTATGTCCACCATTACGAAAATGTGTGTAATTTAGTATTGTTCTGGTCACGTGATATAAGCATTTGCTTGAGTGCGTGTCCTAGCTGTGTGTTTTGAACTGTTCATGCGAAGAAATTCTGAATAAAGTTTTGTTTAAAACCAAAACATGGCAGTGAGGAGTGACGTATAATAATAATATAATAATAATTAAGTAGATGTGTACTGCCGGGCAGTACATACCCCAAGCGAAGTCGTCCATCTGTGTGTACATGATTCTCTCTCTCTCTCTCTCTCTCTCTCTCTCTCTCTCTCTCTCTCTCTCTCTCTCTCTCTCTCTCTCTCTCTCTCTCTCTCTCTCTCTGTCTTAAAATGTGTCATCGATGACGTGTTTTCATACTTGCTAATGCGGCAGGCTAATCATGACGTCAAATTGAAACTTCTTGAAGTCTCTCAGAAAGGGACATGAAAACCATGTGGGGGTTACTGGTTTGGGCTGAAAAAAAATCCAACTCCACCTAAAATTCAAGCGCCTATGGGGCTGAATTATGCAGCATAAATTGTGAAACATCAGGATATCTCACACTTTCAATTCTGCCATCATGTCAAATCTGACAACAAACCTACCCACAGAATGTCATAAATATCGGTGTAGAATTGAGACTTAACGGTTTTTAACTGCCAAAAATAAGTTTTTTTGACTGGAAATTGTCTTGTCTTGATTGTCTTGAAATTCAGTTTGGGACAACGGACCCACCCACTAAATTTCAAAAAGATAGGTGAAAATTTAAATGTAACGGTTTTTAACTGCCAAAATTATGTTTTTCTTCTGGAAAAGTATGGAGTGAAAATCAGTTGGGGACAACGAACCTACCCACAAAATTTCATAAATATCGATGAAGAATTGAGATTTAACGGTTTTTAACTGCCAAAAATAAGGTTTTTTGTCTGGAAAAGTATGTCTTAAAATTCAGTTTGGGACAACGGACCCACCCACTAAATTTCATAAAGATAGGTGAAGAATTGAAATTTAACGTTTTTTAACTGCCAAAATTATGTCTTTCTTCTGGAAAAGTATAGAGTGAAAATCAGTTGGGGACAACGAACCTACCCACAAAATTTCATAAATATCGGTGAAGAATTGAAATTTAACGGTTTTTAACTGCCAAAATTATGTTTTTCTTCTGGAAAAGTATGGAGTGAAAATAAGTTGGGGACAACAAACCTACCTTTAAAATTTCATAAGAATCAGTGAAGAAATAGGATTTAACGATTTTTTAACGGCCTTTAAATCATTGGTGATGTCATCATAACCCAGTCGTTGTAGTTGTCGTCGTAGTTGTTGGTGTTGTTGTTGTCATGTTCGTTGTCGTGATTGTTGTTGTTCTCGTGTTGTTGTTTTTGTTGTTGTTGTTGTTGTTGTTGTTGTTGTTGTTGTTGTTGTTGTTGTTGTTGTTGTTGTCGTCGTCGTCGATGTCATTTGTTGTTGTTGTTGTTATCGTCGTCGTCGTCGTCATCGTCGTCGTTGTCAGAGGTTATTTCTAAAGATTTCATTGATAGTCTTTGTTCTCGTCACCAAGACTTGCTAAGAACAAGCTTGGAACAGCAAGAGTTCCAAGAACAAGATTAGAACAACTCATTACATCATTACCAGTACGTCATTTGTATTTAGAACACACTTTAGAAAAAAACTCTTCAGCTACAAACCAGTCACCCTCACATGTCGGAGGTGTTTGTCTAAACCACTTACTGAAATGTTTTGAGGTTTAATGACCATACACATGTTGAACCGGTGAGTGTCTTCCGCTGCTTAATTCGCAAATAACTATTTTATTAAAGTCCGCTTGAAACGCTCAAAGATGAAATTCCATGTTAAAAAGTGACAAAAGTTTCACATTTTCCCGTTGTAACAGCTTCCGATGATATTATATGAAAATTCTGATCCTCTGAGAGGATTCCCCGAAACAAAATCAGTTTGTACGCCTAATTTTAATAGAATTGTCCAAACAGTGTCGCTAATATTGTGCTAAAAGATGAATTCTAGAACAATGTTCACAGACAGACACCACTTGGCAAAAAATTTTTCAGTGCTGGGAGATGAAAAAAAAAACTACCTCGCTACGCGCGGGCTTCGCCCGCGCTCCGCTTGGATAACGGGCATTTATAAAGCGCCTTATCAGAACAATACATGTACAGCCTGTTCCAAAAGAAACGCAACCAACCTGTTTCCAAAATCAAAGTGCAAAATTTATTTCGCAAATAATATTTCATGAAGTTACATATTTCATTTTTGGTACATTTCCAAATCACAACATGTGGAACAAAACAGGTTTAACAAGAAAAGTGGAAAACAATGACAATTGAAGCACAATTTATGTCCCTTTTCTGACGCAGCTGTCTTTTCTGCGTTTAATAACGGACGTGTCCTCCACCAGCGTTTCTGACTAAGTGACACCTATTGGGCATGGAAAGTACCTGGCGCCTGAGGAAGGCCTGTGGTACCCGCTGGAACTGCTGCTGGATGGCCTCCTGGAGCTGAGCGACGTCTCGAGGGCTCTCTTTCATTTTTAGACAAACGAGGCATTCTGCAGTCAGTCCAGCTGAAGAAGTCACTGCTATTTTCTACTGTATTGCCAGCTCAGTTGAAACTTGAGTTGTCCCTATGTCGTCACGTATGTAACTTCATGAAATATTATATGCAAAATAAATTTTGCACTTTGATTTTGCAAACAGGTTGGTTGCGTTTCTTTTGGAACAGGCGTATACAAAATTCATACAATCACTGTCAGATTCAAACAACACATCATGCACATCTCACATCCCCAGTCTCTATGCTAAGGAACTATCCGTAATGTTGTTGGAACAAGTGAGTTTTCAAATTGGACTTAAAAGATGAAATGGATGGAGAATGACGTAATTGAAAGGGGAGTGAATTCCATAACTGAGGGCCATAATACAAAAACGTGCGGAAGCCATGAGCCTTGCGTTTAAAGCGACCTTGACGGAGAAGTCGAGCATCAGAAGAAGAACGAAGGGTGCGAGAGGTAGTGTAGAGGGAGACCAGTTCCGAAAGATAGGCAGGTGCCGATTCAGAGATGATATTGTAGCAGAAGCAGGCAGCTTTATACCTAATACGTTCAGACACAGGAAGCCAGTGAAGTTTTTTTCATGAGAGGAGTGCAGGGTTGTCGATGTGTCAATGCTGTGCTCTGAAAATGAGACGTGCAGCAGGGTGTTGTACTTTTTGCAAGGGTTGGAGAGTGGAGTGAGGGCAGCCTATGAGAAGGGAGTTACAGTAATCTAATGTAACGAGAGTTTTAGTGGCATCAACAGTGAGAAATTTTCTCATGGAACCTATTATCTTCTGATCTCAAAGTAACATGTCTGACAGACTTTTTTGATGTGTTGTTTCATGGAGAGGTGGGAGTCCATGATGAACCCAAGATTCCCAGCACTATAGTATAAGAGAAAGAAATGTCACTAGAACCTACTGTGATGGAGGCTGGAAGGGAAGTGGTCAAAGAGGAAGATCCAGAGAAAAGAAGGAATTCAGTCTTGTCATCATTTAACTTGAGCATATTGTTTGTCATCCATGATTTAATATCTGAAGTGCAGTTTTGGAGAGTGTGCGTCAGCGCTTGGATTTCTGTAGGCTTGCATGCTTGTTGGAGTTGTGTGTATGACCGCAACAGTTGGTCTACATCCTTATGGACTGGGTGGCCGAGTGGTAACGCACTTGCGCTCGGAAGCGAGAGGTTGCGAGTTCGACCCTGGGTCAGGGCGTTAGCAATTTTCTCCCCCCTTTCCAAACCTAGGTGGTGGGTTCAAGTGCTAGTCTTTCGGATGAGACGAAAAACCGAGGTCCCTTCGTGTACACTACATTGGGGTGTGCACGTTAAAGATCCCACGCTTGACAAAAGGGTCTTTCCTGGCAAAATTGTATAGGCATAGATAAAAATGTCCACCAAAATACCCGTGTGACTTGGAATAATAGGCCGTGAAAAGTAGGATATGCGCCAAAATGGCTGCGATCTGCTGGCCGATGTGAATGCGTGATGTATTGTGTAAAAAAATTCCATCTCACATGGCATAAATAAATCCCTGCGCCTTGAATATGTGCGCGATATAAATTGCATAAAATAAAAATAAAATAAAAAATAAATCCCTGCGCTTAGAACTGTACCCACGGAATATGCGCGATATAAGCCTCATATTGATTGATTGATTGATTATGTACCCGTCTACGTATGTTTGGTTTTAATTATCTGCAAGAGGAAGTGGATATTTTGGAAAATATGAAATGCAAATGGCGGCCATAATTAATATTTTGTTGATACATGTATCTACTTCCTCTCGCTGATAATCGAAACCTAACGTATGTGTACATAAGGATGTAGATCAACTGTTGCGGTGATGCACTCCTCACTGTCAGATTCCAATTAATCGCTGTATACATGAAACTTAATCGGAACAAAAATTCTATTTGCTTTATTCATTCATCTACTGTGTTTGATCCAGTAATACACAGTTAGCGTGTTATATTAAAGGCAAGTGCAGATCGAGTCTTAGGAACACAACGGTACCACAATCAAAAGTACTGGTCAAGAAAAAAAGACACACGAAGCAATTGAAAACAGTGTGACTTTCGTAGGTATTAGAGAGTGTTGCTTTTGACATTAGTTAGTTAGTTAGTTAGCTGAACATTGCTTTTCGGGTCCAGCATATAATAGGCCAAATCAGGACCCCTTTTGACATTACCTGCATCTGTTTTCAGGTATGTTGAATCAGCAGTCAGATTATCATCACTCAAAACAGGAACCAGGTGAGACATTTGATACAGTGCAGACATTGGAAGGACAAGGTGCAGTCAGCACTCACAGTGATACCTGGCTGAAACAAGAGGCAACAGACCAGTACAGAGGTATACCTCTATTTTAAATCTTCTACAAGTATGAAAACTATAGGTCCTCACAGAAAGAATTTTGTGACTATCAAGAGAGAATTTGAGAAAATTGGGTCTTTATGAAGCGACTAGATGATTACCCGCTTCGCGAGACGGAGTATGAATACCCGGCTTCGCCGGGAAGAAGTTGAGCCGCGGGTGAGTTGCGCACCATACGCCGGCTTCGCCGGGTACCCGGGATTGACGCCACACGAAGGAAGGGAGATAAACGCGCAAAACACTGGAGAAGATAAGGAAGAGTTAGTGGAAATGGATCTACAGAAAAACCAAAATCGGTTCAGCGCTGCGCGCTGAGATCACGGGTTAAATATTTTCATCGACCAGATTGTGTCCGGGCTCTACCTGAATATGCCCACCAAATTTGAAGCAGATCCATCGAGAACTGTGGCCGTGCATCGCGAAGAGAGAGAGAGAGACAGACAGACAGACAGACACACACACACACACACACACACACACACACACACACACACACACACACACACACACACACACACACACACACACACACACACACACACACACACACACACACACAAAAGCCGTATATAGATATAGATAAAAGGGATTTGATAATGTTTTAAAAAAAAAACCAGGTTTCACAGTAAGGCACAGAGAGAAACCGTATGTAGGCACTCTGTGACCGGACATTCAGGTAACCTAGAAGTCTTGTGGGCAATTGTGTTTTATCCTACATACTGAGAGAGACACTCGTGAGATATTATAATCGTTCAAATCACACGTGTGTATATTATGTAAATGAGGTCATGTCAAGCAAGTCTGGCAGGGACCTGTTTTTCCACTGCTTATGATGCCAAAGTAACGTCATTATAGAATAGAAAAAATTGCGCTCGCTAATAACTCTCCGTGATTTTTTAGAAGTTGCACGTCACGCCACACTTTCAGGGTGACGTTTCTTTTCTTTGACATAATAGATTGCACGTCAAGGCTTTAGAAGAGATCGAGGTTCCAAAACAAGCGTCTTCAATTTTAGCTGCCTCGACTGCAGGACATTTTCAGTGAAATACACAGTATGTAGGATAAACAGAATACGTGACATGGCTTGCTGTGTCATACCAGATTTACACGAGTTTTTTGTGTTTTTTTATATTAGAGACATCCAGATTTGCCTTCGTCAAAAGTTCGTGAGTTCCGATCTTCGCGAGTTTGTTGAAGTGGTGACGTCACATCCGGTCACGGTCACCACTTTCCAATTTCGGTCCAGATCTACGCGAAGTTCTTCGTGCGCGTTCGTCTGTTTTTCGAAACAGTGATGACGAGTAGTGTTATATATGACGAGTCTTTTTTATCGAAATATTCCAGACATCTAAATATGCGGGGTACACTAGCAAAACTGAGAAAACAATTCTGAAAAGCGAACCAGACGCGGAACTGGCACACGGTAGGATATGTCGCCCGTCGACTCAAGTTGTGAGTTTTGTGTGGGTATCCGTGTTCATGCACTAGGCCTCCAAAATGAAAAGTTGACAGATGCACAGCCCACAGAAGCATCGTAAAGATATTAAACTTTAACACTGCGCGCATTAAACATTTTTTTAACATTATGAAAAGGACTAAAAGTACTCACGAAGATTGCTAATTGAGGTTCGTCAAACAGGCCTTTTTCACCACGCAGATCCCGGTCTTCGGCAAGCAGTGGTGGGCGCAAAAAACCAAGCGCATGCGCATTGAGGCACAAAGTTCAAAATAGAGAGGAAATCCCCACCACCGACGAATGTTCGTCTGACGAAGGTTGAATCTGGATGTCCCTAATAATTGAACTGCGAGCAAAAACGAGCTGTTCACTATTTGAAAAAGCAACGAGGTAGTAATTCTCTATATATTTACCAATGGGCAAACTCTTGAATCTTGCTGTAATTAAACTTGATTTGCCAATCCACTGAACTAGTCAATCTATACTATCTTGTAAGCTTTGAATCTCAAGTATCAGATGCTGCAACATCTAGATTAGTTTTTAGTTCCCTCTGCAAATACTTTGACACAAGGTCATCGTTTACCAATCTTGTTTGCTTTAGATACATGAGTCGTTTTGAAAGTTACCAAGTGAAACAAGCTTACTTGTACACTGTAGCCGGTTTTTCTTTTTATTCAAGTTATGATTCAACAATTGTTTGAGAACTTATTTTCTGATATTGTGAGTTCAAAAGCTGCAAGCAGAAAATCTACAAGACAAGGGAGGTAACTGTGTTATTTGTCAGAATGTTTTTTGCATGGTTATTTTCCTGTCTGTTCATAAAAAATGTTTTAAATCAAAGACAGAATTCCTTTAGATAATTTCATGAACTATAAAAATTAGTTACAACGGTGTTTGAAGAAACAATACAAAAGAGGACAAGCAAACAAACAATTTCTGAACATGTACACTAAGTGACTAACTGAAGGAGACGGGCCGCCCATGAGGTGGAATGTGGCTGTGTTTTGTTGAAGGACAACCTGAATTGATTGCATCATTACATTTAGTCAAATTTTGACTAAATGTTTCAACATAGACGGGGGAATCGAGACGAGGGTCGTGGTGTGTGTGTGTGTGTGTGTGTGTGTGTGTGTGTGTGTGTGTGTGTGTGTGTGTGTGTGTGTGTGTTACGATCTGTTTAATTTTGGAGTTGATAAGCAAGTCGTGTGGAGCATATTAATACATAACAATGTGGGTCCACATGGCCCCACGTCTACAGAAGGGTATTCACGTTTTTCCTTTTTTGAGAAGCTTTAGTCGGCACGGTAATGGTTAAATTAATTATTTTATTTTATTACATCTCGCGAAAATTTAATCACGGCGTGTACGGAAGGGCATAATGCACGTTTTTGCTTTTTTGGAAAGCATGGGTCTTCGGAAGGGTATGCATATTTTTTCTTCTTTGAGAAGCAAAATATGGGTCCGCACGGCCCCACGATGTCTTTGTGTGTAGTCGATAACGCGGTCGGGCGAAGGTTAACAGGTCCGCATTTTTTTAAACAGGAGAAACATTTGATGTTATTCTCATTTCTGGGATGCTGCCATGGGGTCGCCTTCACGCGGCGGGGGTGTTTTCACCAAGCTACCCCACCCCTTTACTTCTCTTCTTTAATCTTATTTCTGCCTTACCAGTCCTCTCACCTATATTTCCTTCCAAGAAAACTCTCCCTACTATTCCCTGCAGTTTTCTAATTCTTTTCTTGTTGTCTTATTTCCACCTGACTGGATCCATCACCTTTATTTCACTTACCAAAAGTCTTCTTTTCCACATCCTTATTTCTCTGCACCCCACATGTCGTAAGAGGCGACTAACGGATTCTGTTTCTCCTTTTACCCTTGTTAAGTGGTTCTTGTATAGAATATAGTCAATGTTTGTAAAGATTTTAGTCAAGCAGTATGTAAGAAATGTTTAGTCCTTTGTACTGGAAACTTGCATTCTCCCAGTAAGGTCATATATTGTACTACGTTGCTAGCCCCTGGAGCAATTTTTTGATTAGTGCTTTTGTGAACAAGAAACACTTAACAAGTGGCTCTATCCCATCTCCCCCCTTTCCCCTATCCCATCTCTCCCCTTTCCCTCGTCGCGATATAACCTTCGTGGTTGAAAACGACGTTAAACACCAAATAAAGAAAGAAAGAAAGAATTTCTGGGATCATGATCAGCATTCTCATATGGCTTTGGTTTTACTTTCATTTTTCAGTGCCGGTCAGAGTTGCTGTGGCCACAGAGAACACAGCTACCATGCCTACAGTGCAGACGTTTGAAGTACAAGCTACAGACAGCACTCACCGTGATACCTGGCTGAAACAAGAGGAACATTCAAGTACTGAGTGTGATACCTGGCTGAAACAAGAGGAACATTCTAGTGCTGAGTTTGATGCGGGGCTGAAACAAGAGGTACATTCCAGTACGGAATTGGATTTGGGGCTGAAACAAGAGGAACATTCAAGTACTGAGTGTGATACCCGACTGAAACAAGTAGATTCAAGTAGTCCTGAGTGTGATGCTGGGTTTACACACTCGGGTACTTTGAACAAACACATGGTAACACATACAGGAGAGAAAAAGTTTGCTTGTTCAGAGTGTGATGCTAGGTTTAAACAGCGTGATTATTTGAAACGACACATGATGACACATACAGGAGAGAAAAAGTATGCATGTTCTGAGTGTGATGCTAGGTTTAAACGGCGTCAAGATTTAAAACAACACATGTTGACACATACAGGAGAGAAAATTTATGCTTGTTCAAAGTGTGATGCTAGGTTTAAACGGCATCAATATTTGAATCGACACATGATGACACATACAGGAGAGAAAAAGTATGCATGTTCTGAGTGTGATGCTAGGTTTAAACGGCGTGATTATTTGAAACGACACATGATGACACATACAGGAGAGAAAAAGTATGCATGTTCTGAGTGTGATGCTAGGTTTAAACGGCGTCCGGAATTGAAACAACACATGTTGACACATACACGAGAGAAAAAGTATGCATGTTCAGAGTGTGATTCTAGGTTTAAACTGCGTGAATATTTGAAACAACACATGATGACACATGCAGGAGAGAAAAAGTATGCATGTTCAGAGTGTGATGTTAGGTTTAAACGGCGTGAATCTTTGAAACATCACATTATGACACATACAGGAGAGAAAAAGTATGCATGTTCAGAGTGTGATGCTAGGTTTAAACGGCGTGAATCTTTGAAACATCACATTATGACACATACAGGAGAGAAAAAGTATGCATGTTCAGAGTGTGATGCTAGGTTTATACAGCGTGCTAGTTTGAAGCGACACATGTTCACACATTCAAGGGAGAAAAAGTATGCATGTTCAAAGTGTGATAGGTCATAGACCAAATAGCCTGGACCGCCAACTCGTCACGTGACCCTTTGAGGTTACGACGCCGCCTTTCAGGGGCGCTTAGCGTCCGGTTTGAAAGGCCAGCGATTCGAAGACAGTGAAAAGAAAGCACACTAGAGTTATTTGTGACAATGGTAGGTGACAATGAACTGGATTTTCCAAAACTCCAAACTAAACTTAACAAAACTCATCGAAAAACATGTTCCATATGCACTTTTGCTGAGTTTATTTTAGCATTTTCAGAACTTACCTCGGCAACTTCGTCTATGTTTACAATCGACACCGGATATCACGTCCCCCTGATTTCTGAAAGGCTTGAAAGCGTAGGTTTCTAAATGCGAGAGGCCGCTACCTTGTAATAGTGAGAAAGAGCGGAGAGAGAGCCAGTTGGCGGTCCAGGATAAATGGTCAATGGATAGGTTTATGTGGCGTGCAAATTTAAAGCAACACATGTTCACACATACAAGGGAGAAGAAATATGCATGTTCAGAGTGTGATGCTAGGTTTATGCGGCATGCAAATTTAAAGCTACACATGTTCACACATACAAAAAAGAAAAAGTATGACTGTGTATAATGTGATGCTAGGTTTATACGGGGTCAAGGTTTGACACACACCGACACAGGAGGTTGAAGCAACACATTCAGGATTAAAGAGTCATACATGATTTGAAAATAAAATGACAATTCAGTGTAATAGTATAGAGCGACATATGTTAACCTTCACTGTATCACGCTTTGGACTTCACAGTCCGGATGATGTGGGTCGAGCATGACCCATACTTTCCAAAGAAAGATTCAATGTAAAAATTATTGGTCAGGTACGACCAACGCCATCCGAACATGGAAACAGCGTGGAAATTCTTTACGAAACTCCATATGGGTTGTCCAAGTTACGTCATCGTTTAAGTGTTCGCTGGGTATGTGTGTATGTACTGTATAGCTATTCTGATGGACACGTGGGGGAATTCGGGGGCTGTGATTGGATGGTCTCAACATAATGCTACGGAAGTCGGCCATTTTTGCCAATATCCAAAAGCATATTGGCAATAACAAAGACGCATGGTTCCGGTTTACCCATCAGTGTACCACACGATGTTAACAATCGACAACAGCATACACTAACAACTTGAAATTCTTCTCGGGAATGTTTTTCAGCTTTACAAATGTCGATAGCATACCGTTTTCTGCTTACTTCCCGATGAAACTGGACTAAACCAATTATTTTCTGTCCCAAAACACCACAAAATGCACAAAGTCGAACTTTTGCATTCGGCTTTTCTTATCTCCTAGTCGTTCATGTTCTTATTCATGTAGTCGTTTATAACTGAGGTAGAAAAATTCGCTTCATGACGAATCCCCAGCATGTCGTAAGAGGCGACTAACGGATTCTGTTTCTCCTTTTACCCTTGTTAAGTGTTTCTTGTATAGAATATAGTCAATTTTTGTAAAGAATTTAGTCAAGCAGTATGTAAGAAATGTTAAGTCCTTTGTACTGGAAACTTGCATTCTCCCAGTAAGGTATATATTGAACTTCGTTGCAAGCCCCTGGAGCAAATTTATGATTAGTGCTTTTGTGAACAAGAAACAATTGACAAGTGGCTCTATCCCATCTCCCCCCTTTCCCCGTTGGATATAACCTTGAACGTTTGAAAACGACGTTAAACACCAAATAAACAAACAAACTTGAACGACGTTAAACACCAAATAAAGTAAAGTAAATTCTGTATATATGTTCATTTGCAAAGGGCCTAGAGCCATAGGTTAGGCACTTAAAAATGTCCAGTTATTATTATTATACATGAGTAGTCGTCGCGATATAACCTTCGTGGTTGAAAACGACGTTAAACACCAAATAAAGAAAGAATACATGAGTAGAAAATATATACCGAGCAACAAAAGAAATGCGAAAAAATTCGTCATTGTTTGATTGACAAAATTTCCAACAATTATAGAGTTAGAATTATTAAACCACAAACGTTTGATGAAGGCATTTTTGACCTTGCTTTTGTGTGATTATTTTGATGCTGTGACTGTTTTATCACACGCGACCAGCAGGTTTAACGTTAAACACATAATGCGCGCTTGCAGCACGTGCAAGTGGAGCAGGAGAAATGTGATGTATGAAATGTGTTCACTAATGCATTAGTAACCAAAAGAGACCATGGCACGCTTGCTGCCAGTCTCACTTTTGAAACAGCCAGGATGCCAAGATTGACACCACCAAAATGCCAGGTCGATTTAAAGCTGGGGATGATCCAGAAGCGCTGGCATGTGCTTTAAACGTGCATATGTCAACAGTCTATCACCTTCAAAATAATCGCACAAGAGCTAGGTCAAACATGCCTTCATCAAACTTTTGTGGTTTGATAATTCTAACTCTATAATTGTTTGAGATTTTGGCAATCAAACATTGCAGAATTTGTTCGCGTTTCTTTTGTTGCTCGGTATATATGTAGTGAGTGTGGTGCTAGGTTCACTTGGTCTGGTACACTAAGCTGGAAAGGTATTTGCTTTGGTTGCCTAGGAAACTCCAAGTTAAACTAGCAAAATTTAGAACAAGCAATCATAAGTTGCCAATACATCAGCACAGATTTTTTAATGTTCCTAGAAATGAAAGATTGTGTGACATGTGCGATAAAAATGAATTAGGTGATGAGTTTCACTATTTGTTCAGTTGTACCGACGAAAGTATAGTGTCTGAAAGAAGAAAATTAATTAGTCCTTATTACCGATCTCACCCAAATTGTTTAAAATATGAACAGTTAATGAATTGTAAATCTAAGATAAAACTAATGAAGCTAGCAAGATTTGTAGCCCATGTTATGATTTTAGTATGTTAGCGTTATATCTAGTTTCTTTATTGGTATGTATATATATGTAATACATGCTTTTGTTTTGTGTTTTTACAAAAGATGCATGGCATAATGGTATTGCCAATTTATTTCGGCTGTATATTATCGTTGTCCGCTTAATGTATACCGTACTTTCCGGGTGACTCCCGCAGTGGGGCACTGCGGTTATGAAATTAAAAGCCCCTCCTGTTTTTGGAACCGCAGGAGCTTTCTAGTTTGCTGTTAGGTAGATTTTTGGTTCCTCTTTCCTGTCATGCTCTCTTTTTCTTCATGAATTCTTTTCTTTTTTCTGCCTTCTTGCTCATTCACCTGTATTTTTTCCAAAAATCTCTTCTCTTGCCGCTTGTCTCGCGATTCATGTATAGTTTAATCTGTTAGTGTTCTGATGTAAGTCCAGCAGTAGATAGGTTAAGCCTATTTTAACATACTGGAAACTGGTAATCTTCCAGTAGGTATTAATTTAGTTTTACTAAAGCCTGCTGAGACACAAGTAATGGGTTAGTGCATTTGTAAACAGGAATCGCTTGACAAGTGGCCCCCTTCATCCCCCCCTTCCTCGTCCTGATATGGCTCTGCGTAGTCGGCTGGACGTTAAGCAACAAATAAACAAACAAACAAACTTTCCGGGTGACAAGGCGCTTCGTTATCTAAGACGCACCCCCTTCTTTTTAAAAAAAATTGTAATCCAGTCACCCATTGGACGCAGGGGGCCGATAGGGCGCACCAAAATTGAAAAAGTATACCGGTAGTCGAAGAATGAAAATAAGCCGGCGAGATCAAAGCCAGGTCCATTGTTTATAGACACGACCTTCTTCCCAGGGGTCAATGACCCAGTTTTTGCCATGAGAGGTGGTTCCTGTCATATCTGAGAGAGGAAACACTTCCTGCTTCGGGGTCAGTGACCGGTCAGTGACCGAGTTTAACAGAGTCGAACTCTGTGTGTGCGGTGAGATCAAAGACATTGTGATAGCTGGGTGGCCTTGTTTATAGACACGACCTTCTTCCCAGGGGTCAATGACCCAGTTTTTGCCATGAGAGGTGGTTCCCCTGTCATATCTGAGAGGAAATACTTCCTGCACCGGGTCAGTGACCGGTCAGTGACCGAGTTTAACAGAGTGGAAATAATTATGTGTGCTCTGTGTGTGCGGCCAGATCAAAGGCAGGCATTGTGATAGCTGGGTGGCTTGAGAGCTGAGGAAACTTGGCCAGGGCAGTACCTAGTAGCTGAAACATGCATTATCACAAGTTGTTTGACTGGTACTCAGGCGGTCTCTTTGATTTTTTTCGTATTTCATACATGGATTAGACGCTTCGTTATACAAGACGCAGGGGTCGAACTCGAGGAAAAAAGTCGCGCCTTATGACCCGGAAAGTACGGTACATATTATCTGCCTGATTTCTTACCTGATTTTGTTAAACCTATTTTTCTTTTTGTTTGCATGTATGGAAGTGTATATTGCCAATTTAATTTGGTTGTATAGTATTGTTGTATTTGTCCGCTCAATTTGTATACATATATTAACTGTCTGATTTGTTACCTTTTTTGTTAAAGTTATATCTTTGTTTCAAAGCCCTCTGGGCCCAAAACAATAAAATACTTGACTTGACTTGACTTGACACTAACAACAAATTCAGGAGTAACTTGAAGCAATGACATGGTTATACAGATTAGTTGTCTTACCATTTCTTTCTTTCTTTATTTGGTGTTTAACGTCGTTTTCAACCACGAAGGTCTTACCATTTGAAGCGACACATTTTAGCTGACACTTGAGTAAAAGAAAGTACAGTATTCATGCTAGGCTCACACAGTCTGGTAATTTGAAGCACAAATTAGTGTTTTGAAATGACTTCTTTGTAGTATGCTAAACGACTGTGCAAAATGACTTTAACACTGCCAATTGAGCAAGAATTTGCTTCGTTTGCCTGTTTTAATTGCATTGTCTGCAGCAGCAGTTGCAAACATGCATCGCACTGTGTTTGTGTGCATGCGTTTACGTGTGTTTTCTTTTGAGTTATATGTTTCTATTATTTTATGAATAACCAGGTAAACTTGATTTTTAGTTGTTCACTTTTTTTAAAGCAAAAAGGAGAGGTTCACATTTTTTTCAACATTTTTTTCCCCCTCTTGTATGTTATACAGTAGATCCCGCCTTCTACGACCTCCAAAATTCTGAGAAAATCAGGTCTTAAAAGGGAGGGAGTCTTTAAATGAGGGGTAAATTTTACAAAGGTTTTGAACAGAACATCTGAGAAAACAGGGTCTTGAAAGAGAGGGAGTCTTATATTGGAGGGTCTTAAAATTGGGGTTCCACTGTAACAGTCACTTTTAATTTCAAATATGATCAGAACAAATCTGTTTAGATATAAGATGCAATGTTGATGACAAATGACATTCATTTATGTTGTTTGAATCCTTCAAATCTTAAATTAACTGAGACAAGTCGACTACGCGAGGTATACCTGGAAGCTTTGTTACTGAATTTACTTTTGAGTAAAAACTTTATGAAGTCTTCACAAAATCGACTTAAAGGATTACTGGCTTAACAGTTTTTAGTTTTTGCCCTGTTTTGTCATTCTCCTAAAAGTGTTCATGTGCTTTCACCAGTTGTTAATATGGCATCCGAATACTTTGGGTTTTGATGCAAAGAACGTTTATATTACATGCAATTCATGAATTTTTTTTCTCTCGAGCAATTCAACCTCTTACTCAATTTTGTTTCAGTTCTGGTTTGTGTGTGTGTGTGTGTGTGTGTGTGTGTGTGTGTGTGTGTTTTGTTTGTTTTGTTTGTTTGTTTTTGTCTCTATTTTTCTAAGTCTAGAAATTCGTGAAAGAGGCATATTGTTCAATAAAACATGCTTTCAGCTTTACATCTCAAAGATTGTCAGTCTTACATTCTTTGTGTAAATGCGTGTTTTCCCAAGAATGTTTTTTGATCTAACACTGTTCATTTTTGCATGGTATCAAATGCACACATATAAACATGATCTCTCCCGCTAGAAGTTTGTTTTGGATGTAAGGATAAGCTGTAAGAAGAGGTTTTACTTTAAATCCTCGTAAAATAAAGTTCCATTATCACCTTTCCGTCTCCCCTCCTCTCTCTGTGTCTTAGATCTCTCTCTCTGTCTCTCTCTCTCTCTCTCTCTCTCTCTCTCTCTCTCTCTCTCTCTCTCTCTCCCTCTCTCTCTCTCTCTCTTTGTATCGATGTCGCTCTCTCGGTTTCAGGCTCTCTTAAAAATACATAAAAATACAAATAGTGCATATCATTTGCACTCACACACTAAACAACACGCAAACATAACCATTACTATTATACCCCCCGAAAACAGATCAATGCTAGACTATAACTGTGGTTTGTGAACTGACATCATTTTTGTGTGCTTACATTCCTGAAAATTGATCTATTCAAAAAACTGATTAGAGTGCTTGTCATAAATGAGCAGCATGTAAGTGAACTGACATATTTTGAGAAGTATGTTGTGCAGTCGCGGAACTTGGCATTACAAGTACTCGACCAATACATAAGTTTCATTATCTGTATTTAGTGTTTTTTTGTGTGAGAATGTTAACTTTATTTCTTTGACTTGGTCACCTGGAGGACTAGTCTTTCATATCAAATGTTACAACACAGTGCTAATGTTCCGGATCGTGCGCTCAGTAGGGTTTATATTGTACGTTTTTTGGTGCCTGTCCTTTATTTTGGGCAGTTCATGCAAAAAGACGGGGTCTGACTACGCGACCTTGCACGGCCTCAAACTAAAGCATGTAATATCTTTATATATCTTGTCTCTTCACAACATTATCACACTTTGTACCGAGTTTGTGGGCAGTTCATGCAAAAAGACGGGGTCTGACTACGCGACCTTGCACGGCCTCAAACTAAAGCATGTAATATCTTTATATATCTTGTATCTTCACAACATTATCACACTTTGTACAGAGTTTTAAATCAGAGAAATAAAACATACGGAAGTTCTTCTTCTTCTTCTTTCTTGATGTGGACTGGGTTCATCAGAACGTCTGTAGTCCAGCGGCGGAGTACTGGGTGATTGGTTACTGGTGGTGGGTGACCCAATAACTCCGAGAAGATGGTTAAAAGTATAAAACTATTTACACGAAGAGCTGCAGTTATGATGCATTTTTGAAGAGCTAGCGAGCGAAAGTGCAAGCATCGGATACCTGCGTCCGACCATGTTCGCATTGTTTTTAGAATCGAAGGCACGACCATACACTAAAGTATGGTTGTCGTGTTTTTCCTTTCGTCACTCTCAGTCGCAAAGGAGACACAACGATTTGTGTAGGTTCTGTAGATTTATTAACAGCTGGAACAACGGTGACAATATCTCTCAGCACAGTGTAAGAAAGAACAAGTGCAAGACTGGTAAAGAACAACAATACGTGTGCGCAGCCCTACTTATATAGTTAATGGACATACGAGAATATTCGGGAAACATCGACACTAATCTGGTTAGATCTACACAGTTCCGTCTGTTCGATGAGCGTCTACGCTTACGTCATGAGTGACTGCGCACTTAATCAAAGTAAGTTCTATAATGTTCTATATCCTTCCATTCGATTCCAGTGGTATCTAGCGATCTCCACAACACCTCCCCACCTAAACTGATGCTACTCCTCAAGCATCAACAGCAAAGTCTCTCTGTGGGTTTGCGTGTTCTCTTTGACCGTCTTGGATTGTCTGGTCCATACTCTGGAACGGATGGAGTACCTTTGGGTTTGGTCTGTCTCCGAGTTTGTGGCACAGTTTCCAAGATCTCCATGGGGTGATCTGTTACAAGTTCAGAAACAGTGTCCACTTCCTCACCAGGTTCATTGTCTTCCTCAGTGGTGTAGCGTGGCTGTAGCTGTTCCCAGTGTCGTCTCCATACTGGACCATGAGGAATGACCATGACGTTGAAGCAGCGAGTACCCAGAGACTTCTTGATGACTGCTGGTACCCATCGGGGTTGTTTGTCTCGGCGAGGTCCATGGTACAGAGCATACACAGGATCTCCGGCCTTGTACTGTCTGGTTACCTTGACGACAGCTTTCAAGTCTGGAGTCATCTGAGACTTGGATGCCTCCTTGGATTGCTTGCCCTGAGCGATGTGGGCTGGCGAGGGCAGCAGAGTGTCGATCCTTGTCCGTAACTGCCTGGAATTCAAGAGTTCACTCGGAGAGAAACCACAGGATGTCGGCGTTCTCCGGTACTGCATCAAGAACTCTTGAAGAGCACGCTTCGGTGGCAAAGAAGATTTTCTCAGTGCTTGTTTGAATGTCTGCACCAAACGTTCGGCGGCTCCATTGGTAGCAGGATGATATGGTGCCCCTGTCAGGTGCGTGATCCCCCGTTCCTTGCACCAGCTCTGAAATTCTTCAGAAGTGAAGGTCGGCGCGTTGTCAGTGACAAGTGTGTGAGGCAATCCAAAATGAGCAAAATCTTCTTCCAGCAGGTCTAGAGTGGCTCTAGAGGACGTGGATGACGTAGGATGAATGCATGGATACTTGGAGTAAGCATCCGTGATCACCAGCCAGTCTCTACCCATGAAGTTGATTGCATGGTCCAGGTGTAAGCGGCTCCACGGCTTTTCTGGTAGCATCCATGGGTGAACTGGAGGCTTGGATGGCTTGTTCTGATGTTCACCACACGAGTCACATCGTCGAGTAGCCATCTCAATAGCAGCATCGATACCGGGCCAGTAAACAGCAGTTCTTGCCAACTGTTTCATGCGTTCCATGCCGAAGTGTCCGAGATGCAGCAGATCAAGGATCTTGGACTGCAGGCTCTGTGGAATCACCACTCTCGATCCATGGACGAGGCATCCGTGGCAGATACTGAGAGAGTCCGACAACTTCCGGAACTTGTTGACATCTTCATTGATCTCAGCGTTCTTTGGTGGCCAGCCTTCACGGACGTAGCGCATCACAGTAGATATCACTGGATCTTTTCCTGACTCTTGACGGAGGATATTGGCATCCACAGGCTGGACTTGAAGACTGAGAATCTTGATGGCACACACCATGTCCATGTCTTCACCACTTTCCTCCCTGTCGAAGTCGATGTCATCTCCGTATGGCAAGCGACTAAGGGCATCTGCATTGCCATGATCCGCTGTTTTCCGGTACTCGATGGAGTAGTTAAACTGGTTCAGCCACAGGGCCCACCGAGCTAGTCTGTTAGCTGCGAGCAGTGGAGTCCCTTTCTTTGGTCCGAACAGTGATGTCAGCGGCTTATGATCTGTCACCAGTATGAACTGACGTCCGTAGAGATACTGGTAGAACTTCCGCAAGCCAAAGATGATGGCCAGGGCTTCCTTGTGGATTTGGCTGTAGTTCCTTTCTGCAGCCGTGAGAGTCTTGGACACGTTGGCGATTGGGCGCTCGCTTCCATCTGGATAGCGATGAAATAGGACTGCTCCAATTCCAACGTTGGACGCGTCACAAGCTAGTCCCAAAGTCTTGTTTGGATCGAAGTGTACCAGAACTTGATCCGAGGAAAGCACATTTTTCAACTGTTCAAATGCTGCCTGTTCCTCATCTCCCCACTTCCAGGGGTTCGCCTTCTTCGTCAGGCGGTAGAGCGGCTCTGCCATGCTGGCCAGGTTAGGGATGAACTTCCCGTAAAACTGAACTGAGCCCAAGAAAGACTTCAAGCTTGAGACGTCCGTAGGGGCTGGCATTTTCAAAACTGCCTCGACCTTCGATCCTTTGGAGATCCCTTCGGCCGATAAGGTATGTCCAAGGTATTCCACACTGGCTTGTGCGAACTCGCACTTTTCACGACGACATCTGAGTCCTTTGTCGTTCAGACGAGTGAGCAAACGTTCCAGGTTGCTCAGGTGGTCGTTGGCGTCCTTCCCGCTGACGAGTATATCATCTTGGAAGACGGCAACACCAGGTAGATCACATGTCAGGTTTTCCATGATCTCTTGAAAGTAACCAGGTGCTGACTTTATCCCGAAAGGAAGTCGTTGCTGCAGGAGTACCCCACGGTGAGTGCTGAGGGCTAGCCTGCGTTGACTCTCTGGTGCCAGCTTGATCTGGTTGTAGGCATCAGCAAGATCGATCTTGGTGTATCCGAATCCACCTCCTAGCTTCTGCATCAGTTCCTCTGGGAGTGGCATTGGATGACGGTGATCTTCAAGCTGATCATTGATGCCCACTGAGTAGTCACCACAGATCCGTAGCTTGGGCTTCAGGGTGCCCGAGGTTTGTGCCTTACGAATTGGTACCACTGGCGTTCCGTATTCATTGAACTGGACTGGCTTCCAGACTCCTTTGGCGATGCCTTCTTCGTAGCCTTTGGCGAGGTCATCACGAAGAGCGAAAGGTACCGGACGTGCCTTGTGAAAAACCGGCTTCGCATCAGACTTGAACTTCACGTCCAGTTCGAAGTCCTTGAGACATCCCAATTCTTGTTTGAAGAGATTTGGGAATTTATCAGACAGTCTGTGACAATCTCGTTGCAGGGCAGCATAAGGCGCGTTGGAGGTCGCTGGATGCGTAGGTTTTGCACCCTCACTCTTAGCGTGACTCTCTATGCTCCTCAGTCCTAGAGCATTGTCCACAGAAATTCCCAGAGTCTGGATTGCGTTGCGTCCTAGCAGATTCAGATGAGGGATCTTGGTGACGATGTACGGAATTGAGCTTTGCTTACCAGTCACTGGATCCTTGGTTTGGCCCATGAAAGTTCCCAGCACGGGCAGGTCGTGCTTGCTGGCAGACTCGTAACGATGTGTGACGTCATCCAGCTTCGGTTTTCCTAGTTGTCTCCAGACCGGAAGAGAAACAAAATTTCCCGTAGTTGCGGTGTCCAGTTCCATGGTGAACTGTCGGTCCTGGATTGTTATGGGTACATCCAACCTAGGAGTATCTTGGGGAACTTCACCGAGGATCGCGTTGACAAGCTCTGCTTTCGTGACTCTCTTCACGGAAGCCTGGGAATGTCGTTCCCGATTCTGATGTTGCTTTTTTCTACAGACAGCTTCCAAATGTCCTGTGACGTCACAGTATCGGCATTTGGCGTCTTTGTAGGGGCAGTCTGTTGCTTTGTGGGCCTTTCCACATCGGTAGCACTTCCTGTCTGTGGAATTAGACTGCTTGTGGTTCTTTCGTGGACCCGTAGTCTTGTTCTGGTGGACCTTGTTGACTGGCATGGTCTTGGAACCGTAGACAGTTTCCTTGGCAACCTTCGCTGCGTCTTCAGTCTCAATCGCGACTTGGACAGCACGTGCGAAATCCAGCTCTGTGTCCTTGATCTTGAATAGAGCCTTTAAGACAGCCTCATTGTTGACAGAACATATGAATCTCTGTCTCAGAGCTTCGTCTTGTGGGTTTTTGATCGAAGGAAAGTCACAGGTAGCGGCGTCTTGGCGTATGCGCGCTGCTAACTCCTGGAGAGTTTCGCCTGGCTTCCGTTTCATGTCACTCCAGAACTTGAAACGTTCTCGCACTATGAAGAGTTTCGGGTCGAACTGTTCTTTCATGAATTTGACAATCTCGTCCATTGTCAAACTGTTGATGTCCTTGGGCGGATTTTGCTGAGTAGCCAGATTTGCCAGTTGTTTGTAGACCGTAGCAGTCTGATTCGTCAAGAAAACTTGAGCCTTGCGCTGCTCCGGTACGGAGTTGGCGACCACAAACGTGCAAAATCTTGACCAGTAGTCAGGCCACAGTTCCGATGTTGCATCAAACGCAACAAAAGATGGGATTGCAGCTGCCTGTGTAGTAATGGGAAAACGTAGATTCGAAGCACTCGGATCGTCGTAGCTTTCCTCCCTGGCAGAAGCTGCGGCACCACTGAACACTTTCATCATCAACTCCATCTGGTGCATGTGTTGCTCCATATCTTCCTTGTGCTGGCGTTGCTGTTGCTCCAACTGCTCCCTTAGAAGCGTTATCAGCTGCTCTGTTTCCGTCATTTTGCAGTAATAAGTCACTCCGAATAGACAAGGGAAGTAACTGTCGGCGACGCCAGTTGTCGTGTTTTTCCTTTCGTCACTCTCAGTCGCAAAGGAGACACAACGATTTGTGTAGGTTCTGTAGATTTATTAACAGCTGGAACAACGGTGACAATATCTCTCAGCACAGTGTAAGAAAGAACAAGTGCAAGACTGGTAAAGAACAACAATACGTGTGCGCAGCCCTACTTATATAGTTAATGGACATACGAGAATATTCGGGAAACATCGACACTAATCTGGTTAGATCTACACAGTTCCGTCTGTTCGATGAGCGTCTACGCTTACGTCATGAGTGACTGCGCACTTAATCAAAGTAAGTTCTATAATGTTCTATATCCTTCCATTCGATTCCAGTGGTATCTAGCGATCTCCACAACAATGGTTGTGTAATATTCTTATATATCTAGTATCTTCACAACATTATCTGCCTTTACACCGAGTTTTAAGTCACAGAAATAAAAAAATAAGGGAGTAATGATGTATTTTCGAAGAGCTAGCCAACGAAAGTGCAAGCCGAGGATTTCTGCCTCGGATTTAAAAAACAAAAACAATTAAAAACAATTATTTTTTTTACACAATTATTCCAAATGTGGGGGGTTTACTTTATAACACAACCAAAATTATTTTTAATACAAGTTTTGAGCGGAAGGTCAGGCGGAAAATTCGATTAAGTTCGCATTGTTTTTAGAAGCGAATATGGTCGGACGCTGAACCACGATGCTTTGACTTTCACTCGATAGCTCGTCGCAAAATACATCATAACTCCCTTATTTTTTTATTTCTGTGACTTAAAACTTGGTATAAAGTCAGATAATGTTGTGAAGATACTACATGTATATATATAAAAAATATTACATGTACATGCTTTAGTTTGAGGCCGCGCAAGGTTGTGCAAGGTCGCGTGCGGTCGCGTAGTCTTTAGTCAGACCGAAAAGACGCAAGGGAAATCACTCTATTTGGCTGCTGCTGCCATATTTGTTACCTGACCCGAACGAAAACGCCACTCGCTGACTACTACCAAGCGAATTATGTGTGTCATCACTGTATTCTCAAGGTAAACGCTTTGACAGGTTAAAATAAGGAACAACAATGCAAAATTGAGTTTGAGAGAACCAATTTCTTTCAAAGCTTCATCAAGACTGGTCAAATGACCGGTGTGATCGAATGCAGATGTACATGATACTACATGTGTCATGTAGATGCTCCAGGAAATAAGTTCATGCAAATTCTGAAAATGAGAAACTGATTTAATTTGAGCCTAGGAAAACGTCATGTGATTACTATGACGGCTTACTTGTGCCAAAACCTAGGGTTATCGTTTTCACCTGAAAATTAGTAATTAACAGTGTCAATTACTAATTTTCATTTTTGCCTCGTTTTCGGTCACAGTAGTCGGATTTTAAGAGTCCGCACTGAGAGGCTTCAACGCCCGGCAAACATCACTCTCACACTATTTCTAAAATATCTTTTAATAGAAGGCCTTATCGAGCAAGTAATTCGACGGGAAGATGCATGTCTCTGTTTTCTGCAATAGCGCTATCCTAAACGTTGTTTTGGGTATCTTAGAAAAGAATAATCGACCCTGAAAACTTTCGAAACGAAGCTGTTCGTAGCAGACGGACTTTTGATCGGCTGTGGTCTCACACTTTCACAGATATCTTTCAATATAATTCCTTATTCGACAAGTTGTCAGGCAGACAGCTGTACTTCATATTTGTTTCCACTACCACACTCATACATTTGCTTAAAAGTGTATTAGGGAAGGACAATCGATCCGAAAATGTTCGAACCGAGAGAGGAAAAATGGCGGCCGGTCGGACATGTGCAAAAGGTCCGACGACTAGCAGACGGATCTCTTTATCGAGACTCGCACACTTTCAGTTTCACAAATATCTTTCGATAGAATTCGTTATTCAACAAGTTTTCGGACAGACAGTTGTATGTCACGGTTATCTACACATGCGCTCAGCTCTTAGTGTTAATTTACATCTAATTAAAGAACTATGGACCAGAAAAGTTTTGAATCGAAGGATGTTTTGCTCTGGCAGGTGAAACAGTCGCGCATGCGCATTGAGCCCCCACAGTCACGAGGTACGCGTGAAAATTACTAATTTTTGACTCACATGCGAAGCAAAAGTGAGTCTATGTACTCACCCGAGTCGTCCGTCCGTCCGTCCGTCCGGAAAACTTTAACGTTGGATATTTCTTGGACACTATTCAGTCTATCAGTACCAAATTTGGCAAGATGGTGTATGATGACAAGGCCCCAAAAAACATACATAGCATCTTGACCTTGCTTCAAGGTCAAGGTCGCAGGGGCCATAAATGTTTTCAAAAAAACAGCTATTTTTCACATTTTTCACATTTTCTCTGAAGTTTTTGAGATTGAATACCTCACCTATATATGATATATAGGGCAAAGTAAGCCCCATCTTTTGATACCAGTTTGGTTTACCTTGCTTCAAGGTCAAGGTCACAGGAGCTCTTCAAAGTTGGATTGTATACATTCCCTGAACTATGGAAGATAACTGTTTCAAACTTAAAAATTATGTGGGGCACATGTTATGCTTTCATCATGAGACACATTTGGTCACATATGATCAAGGTCAAGGTCACTTTGACCCTTATGAAATGTGACCAAAGTAAGGTAGTGAACCACTAAAAGTGACCATATCTCATGGTAGAAAGAGCCAATAAGCACCATTGTACTTCCTATGTCTTGAATTAACAGCTTTGTGTTGCATGACCTTGGATGACCTTGACCTTGGGTCAAGGTCACATGTATTTTGGTAGGAAAAATGTGTAAAGCAGTTCTTAGTGTATGATGTCATTGCTAGGTTTAGTGAAGGTCAAGGTCATGTCAAGGTCAAGCATGTGAGTCGTATGGGCTTTGCCCTTCTTGTTAGTTTTGGCACTAGTAAGCCGTCAGGAAGCGAGCCAAAACTGAAAATTAGACATTAACACTTGAAAATTAGTTATTAACACTAGAAAATTAGTAATTAACACGTGAAAATTAGTAATTTTCCCGTCAGAATTGTAATTTTCTCGTGAAAATTAGTAACTTTCACGGGTTAATTACTAATTTTTAGTTTTGGCGCTAGTAAGCCGTCATAGATTACACTATTTCCAGCCATATCCAAAGACACCTTACAATCATTCTAATACCACTGGCACTTCCAAAATTGGTCCTGTGGCTGTGCTTGTAAGTGTAACTGATCTGGCAGAATTTTTCACACTTGTTTTTATACACACTCTGAAAATATGACAGTGACAGGCAAAATATTACTTATTAGTTAATTAAATGAAATAACATGTAATGAAATCATAATCTTCTTATTAACGAAATCTATTTTTTGGTCAATCGTTGTCCATGTCATTAAATGGTTTGCACTGGCTTTTTATGTGCTTTCGAATGAATGCAGTCTAATAAATGCCCTCTTATTGGCGCAGCTTTGTCTTGTGAAATATCAGAGGATCTCGTGAGCGTAGCCTAGCTAGCTGTCAATTCTGCTGATTTTAAAACTGCACATGAGTCATTGAGTGTCTGGTGTACCGATACTTGTTTAGTCATGGAGCTTTTGGGGTGAAGCGGTGTGTGTGTGATTGTGAGAGACAGAGAGAGCTTTTCTCTGCTTCTTTAAATTGTTGATTGAGTCGTTTTTCTACACAGCATTAATGCCTTGAAAGCCAATCAGCTATGGACCTGCAAGTGCAACGCCATGAAGAGAGAGCAGCTATGATTGGCCAACAACTTGAACAGTGAACATTCAGGAACTGTCAGCGCCTTGAACAGTGAACAGTCAGGAACTGTCAGCGCCTTGATAAGTGAACAGTCAGGAACTGTCAGCGCCTTGAACAGTGAACAGTCAGGAACTGTCAGCGCCTTGATAAGTGAACAGTCAGGAACTGTCAGCGCCTTGAACAGTGAACAGTCAGGAACTGTCAGCACCTTGAACAGTGAACAGTCAGGAACCATGTCCTCTCCCAGCAGCATGGAGGAAGGAGACACAGCTCTTCTCTCAGATGTCAAGATAGAAATTGATGTTGCAGAAGAGTATTGTGACATCACTGGAACACATCCGTATGGTAAGTGAAATGAAACATGCAATGGGGAGGGAGGGGGTGTTTTGGGTAAGGGGTGGTGGTCAAGTGGGGGAGAGACATTGTTGACACTATTGGTGACAGTCAGCCTTGGTAGCACTTCACACCTTTTGAAGGGAGGGGGGGGGGGGGTGGGAGGGGGTAGTAGAAAAACATGTTGCATGATGCCATTAGTTACTACATTTAGTCTTCTTCTCATTTGCCACTACTGTACGAGGGCTGTTCCATTATTATTTAGAATCCAGGCTCCTGGAAGTATGGCGTTTAAATACAAAATCATGCTGTCAAATAATAGACTATTGTGAGGCTTGACACAAAAAATGAAGTTCCAGAGTTATGTCGTTTTCATATGGTTGACTCGGGAAGATACTCACCGCGCAATGTATGAAATTGCGTCATGAAGCTCAAATTCGCGATTTCGGACCGATAACTTACAATATCTACAAACTAAGGGTTAAAAGAGGCGGATTTGCATGAAGGTGTGATGCAATGTTTTAGGATGAACACTCCTTGTAGAGCCGTGGTTTAAAACTGGAACAGCAATTTCAAACCCGGTAGACAGAGCCTTGAAAATTATACCCACCCTGGTCTACTCATTTCATCCGTTATCCTCAAAAACATTGGCGCTGTTGAACAAATAATAAGAGAAGATCCCTTAATTTTATTCAGGGAGATGCAATATGCCCTTGGCATTAAAAGCTCTGCATTTGAAAAGATCTTACACAAATATTTAATGGCCCTAAAGCGATGTGCCGGTGGATACCACGTGAAATCAGTGACGGGAAGAAGAGGGGTAGGGCACAGTGGTGCCTGACAATACAGTGGACGCCGCTTAATAAAACCGCGGTTAATAGAGCCAGCCGCTTATAAAAGCCGATTTCAGACGGTCCGGATAAATCACTATATCTTATGTATTAGAAAAAGCCGGTTAATAAACCCAACCCGCCGCTTATTAAAGCCAGTTTTCTCAGAGAAATCACGTAGTTTGTGACTAAAACTCACATTATCTTGTTCTTGTAATCACTCAAGTCATAGGCCTATTTATGTCCAGGCTCACGCGTATCACGAAGTAACCAAGTTCAGAAAAGAATGTCAGTCAATGTGCGAATGTGGAAGCCGGGCAATCGGACTTGACAGGTGATGATGAAGATGACGAGGAAGATGAAGAGATGCCACCCCCACCGCCTTCAAACCCAGAGATGAGGCAAATAATGACCCGCCTTCAATCTGGTCTGGAAAGTCGTGGTTACCGCATGGAAGAATTTGAACCATTCGCAGACTCAGTGAGAGAACTGATGTGGAAGACGACCAACAAACAAACACTCATAAAATCGTTCTTCTCTGCCGAGTAATGATTCGTGACGGTGACAGTGAAATTATTGATGAACCGAAGTGATCAATGTACATGTACATAATTAAAACAAAAGTTCAACATCCTTCGTGAAGTTTTGTTGAGATTCAAACAAGTGTAAATGAGAAAGAAAGTGACTGATCGAGTGACGTAATCAAAAGAGAAGATATTTTTTTCTTTCGAAAATGACGTATTCCAGGACTGCCGGTTAATAAATCCGCCGCTTATTAAAGCCATTTTTCGTCAGTCCAGAAGTGGCTTTATTAAGCGGCGACCACTGTACTTGAAAAAATCAGCAATGGCTTGTCCAAATCAACATGGAATATCGTCAGTGGTGACGAAACCTGGGTTAATTAGTTCCAATCTGAAACCAAACAACTGTCGTCTGTTGGGGTGTTTAAGCAGGTGACCCAACCCTTGCCAAGTTCAAATAAGAACCCTAAGAAGCCCTACAAAATGTTGTGCATCTTTCGTTGCTAGATCAAGGTACATATAAACACTGTGACTCTTGAGGACAGGCATACAGTCACGTCTGACTGCTGTGTCCACCACTAATGGTTGGAAATATTCGAGGCTTGGTACAAACACCGTCCAAACACGGGTATTCGAGGGCTTATGCTGTAACATGGCAACGCACCTGTGTATACTGCCTTTGCGACAAAAAATTTCTTGGCACCAAAGGGAGCACTGCTGCTGGTTGCATCCACCCAATTTTCTTGACATCTCCCCATGCAAGTTCAGCCTGTTCTTGGATTTTAAGAAATAATAGCCGCAGAAACGCAGTTAGAGACCCCTGAAGACTCTGTGCGAGCCTTCACGGGGGCCATACCAGGTATAGCTGATGTCAAGTGGTCCCAGGCCCGAATGAGAACATTTGAGAGGATGGCCAGTTGGGTGTCGGCTGGGGAAGGATTGGTGTAGAAATTGGCCTGGTTAGCTTGTTTATATGTGTTTCCGTTTTTGAGATTCTAAATAATTAGGGAACAGCCTACATACTAGCACTACATTTTGTCAATCTGTCAAATTCACAAAATGAAATATACTGCATTGTTTCCACCACATCATTAAATCTTACGGCCTTGCGCCAAGAAAGGGTCTAACACATACACAAGAAAAACGTGCAGAAAGTGACAAGCCAGTACATAGCGCATAGCGTATCACAGAAATGCCGTTTTTTTTCTATTTTTGTTTTCTGAGCGTGTTTTTAATGAAATGATGAAAAATAAAACAGAATCATTCGTTGATTGATTTCTAAAATTAGAATTTTGAGATTTTTAATGAGCAAACTCATTAATGAATTTTAAAGCTTCCGAGCTGAAATGCAATCGCATAGTTTTGGCTTCATCGAGGACTGCTTTACCAAAATTTCAATCAATTTGATTGAGGAATAAAAGCCTGGTATGATGTCATCAGATTCAAAGACATTTATCAAAAAAATTACAAAATAACATCTGGGGATATCATTTTCAGGGTTTGTAATGTTTCATAAAGATCGGTTCAGTAGTTTTCTCTGAATCGCTCTACACACATTCACGGTCACACAAACACCACCATGCACTCTCGTCTCGATTCCACGTCTATCTTATTGTTCAAATATTTAGTAAAAACTTAATTGTAAAAAGACTGGCACACCAATATATACATGAATCGTTGTTGCAAGCTGGGGCAGTGAGTTGGGAACTTGACACAGTTTGGACTTTACTGAGTGTTGCTTTTCAAAATGACCTGCTTCTGCTTTCAGGTATGTTGAATCAGCAGTCAGATTATCATCACTCAAAACAGGAACCAGGTGAGACATGTGATACAGTGCAGACATTGGAAGGACAAGGTGCAGTCAGCACTCACAGTGATACCTGGCTGAAACAAGAGGCAACAGACCAGTACAGAGGTATACCTCTATTTTAAATCTTCTACAAGTATGAAAACTATAGGTCCTCACATCCGGCACGGTTGGCCTTGTGGTAAGGCGTCCGCCCCTTGATCGGGAGGTCGTGGGTTCGAACCCCGGCCGGGTCATACCTAAGACTTTAAAATTGGCAATCTAGTGGCTGCTCCGCCTGGCGTCTGGCATTATGGGGTTAGTGCTAGGACTGGTTGGTCCGGTGTCAGAATAATGTGACTGGGTGAGACATGAAGCCTGTGCTGCGACTTCTGTCTTGTGTGTGGCGCACGTTATATGTCAAAGCAGCACCGCCCTGATATGGCCCTTCGTGGTCGGCTGGGCGTTAAGCAAACAAACAAAATAGGTCCTCACAGAAAGAGTTTTGTGACTATCAAGAGAGAATTTTAGAAAATTGGGTCTTTATGAAGAGATGGGATTTTAAAATGTTTTACAAAAAAACAGGTTTCACAGTAAGGCATGTCGATGCACAGACGAGAGAAATCGTTTGTAGGCACTCTGTGACCGGACATTCAGGTAACCTAGAAGTCTTGTGGGCAATGGTGTTTTATCCTACATACGTGAGAGAGACACTCGTGAGATAATAATCGTTCAAATCACACGTGTGTATATTATGTAAATGAGGTCATGTCAACCAAGTTTGGCAGGGACCTGTTTTTCCACTGCTTATGATGCCAAAGTCACCGAGACAAACGTCATTATAGAATAGAAAAAAATGCGCTCACTAATTACCCTCGATGAATTTTTAGAACTAACACGTCACGCCACACTTTCAGAGTGACGTTTCTTTGCTTTGACATAATATACCGAGAGGCATAAATTCCGCAAACTGAACTTTAAAAAATCACAAAAAATCAACTCAGTGGTGAATGTTTTCAATGTTTGAATATTTTATTTATTGGCCATTTTAGTGTTTATAAACCTTCGCTTTATTGATTTTGAATAGAACATCATGAAATGACAATTTTTCAAAAAAAGTGACTGAGTCCAAGCGCAATGATTTCGGAAAACGTTCAGTGTTCATCACGTTCAATGCTTTGGCCAGCTCTAAGCATCCCAATCGCTTGCTGTCTCTCTCCTTCATCAAGTCGTGGCATGATTGCGATATCTGATACAGCCAAACAGCCTGTTGCATTTTATAGGGCCATACACTATCTTTTTTACGTTATTGTCTCCCGTTCAGCCCATTGTCTTTATTAGCACAGTGAGCTGTGGCTGGATCAGCAATACTGCAAAGCGCACGCTGACAGCGTGAAACATTTGCTCCGACACTCAAGATGTCAACTACAAATTACAGGTTCAATCTGATTTTCGTTTGAGAGCAAAATCGTTCAATGAACATGCCTTTCAGTATAGATTGCACCAGGCTTTAAAAGAGATCGAGGTTCCAAAACAAGCGTCTTCAATTTTAGCTGCGTTGACTGCAGGACATTTTCAGTGAAATACACTTAAGTACAGTATGTAGGATAAACAGAATACTACATGGCTTGCTGTTTCATATCAGATTAAATTACATATCTTACCCAACTCACATATAGCAATTAACCCTGGTTCAGTGCTGGTAACGCTGTACGCGTCCCCTTGGTAACAAGGGAGACCACTCTAAAAAGAGTGACCAATACCCATAATGCCAGACTAACTCCGAGTCTGACTTCCGTATGCGTGTGCATATGCCGCCATTGTATCATTCCAAACTCAGCGCTCAGCCTAGCTGGTCGCGTTTTCTGTACGCTCTGGCTGTTTTCAGCCGTTGTTACTTGGTCTATGGACTGGGTTTCATTCCTCTTGGTTTCTACTTGTCATGTCTTCGCTACTATGTTGAGGTGAGATCATTCTTTGTTTTTTCATGATTTTGTGGGCGTTTTGGCCTTAATTTGGACTTGTGAAATCTTTTGTTGAAAATTTTTCGTGAGTTGTTTTTTGGTCATGGCGGATAACGCCAAGAAGAGGCAGACTCCTAGACATGTTGCTGCTGAGTCCCCGCCTCCTAAGAAAACACATAGGGAAGCTTAATCATCCGGCCATTCGGTCGTTTTCGGTTCTAGAACCGACTTCCAAGAAATGTATTGATGTATTGGTTGACTTGCCTTCTACCTCCATTTTACCTGTTAAACCTTCAGACGAGGTTGCTCATGTTGACAAGCGTGTTAAAGGGGCTTCTGTTTCCGTTATTCCTGGCCTTGCTTTCGCGGACGTAGCGTCGTTGCTACTTTCACTTAGTTCACAGGTTTCGTCGTTGGCCGACGAGATTTCGTCCACGAGAGCGGAACTGCGTGCACTTCCTTCCGGGGTGACTGGGGTGTCTTCCCTAGCCAATGTTCGCCCTTCCCTTCCGCTACGGTTTCTCGAGCGGATGTTCTTGCTTTGCAGGATGATGTTATCAGGCCTTTCCTTCCGGCGAGTGTTCCGTCTTCCGGCGTTTCTCGTCAGACAGAAGGTATGCAGACCTGTTTACCAGTACGATTTGGGCGTATTTTGTACGCCAAATTATTATCGGTACGCAAATACGCGACACACGCACAAAATACGCATAAGAAAAAGTCTAGAATACGTTTTCCGGTGTTGGTGTGCTGATTACGGGATGGTACAACTGATACCAGTTTCGGTCGAAGGGAGATAACCATGACAGCGAGTCTTCAGCTGTGGAAACCTTGTTCAGTTGTTGGCACGTGCGATCGTCTGGACAATTGTAGCAAAATGAAGCGGTAAAATGTGCCAGTTTCGGATGACTGTACCAAGTCTAAACAGCAGAAGCAGCAGATTTTCTTGGAGAAATATAAGAAAGAGCCAGGAATTGTGGAGTCTACTGTGGGGGAAAAGTCATGCACACTGCAAGTATTGTAAATCAGATTTCTCCGTTGCCCATGCTTGGAAATATGACATCGAACGACTCTGCAGTTCCAAAACTCACCTGGACAAGGTTGCTGCAAAGAAATCCGCTGAAAGCTGCCAAGGAATTATGAAGTTCATTCCCGCAAAGCAAATCCTGCCAGAAGAAAAGGCTGTAGTCCGTGCTGAAGCAATGTTTTTTGAGATGATTGTAAATCTGAACTTGCCACTGTCAACCGCAGATGTTATTTCACGAACTTCATCTTTTCATTATCTATCTGTTTGGAAGACACTGGTTATAATGCTATAAACTGACAGGTAAATAAAATTGTTTTATCCTTGTTGTATTGGAAGGCGTTAAATTCTGAAGGTGTTCACAAGACATGCTATTCTTACACAAACACGTTTGCACCCGACGCGTACATTTTCCCTAGCCCATATGGCTTTGCTTGCAAAGTACACCAACTTTTTGAAAAATACACTCAACTTTTTGGGAAAGTACTCTTGCCTCGGGTTTAGGGTAAACAGGTCTGGGTATGTCTGCTACACAAGTAACCGGGTTCTCCGTCCAAAGTGTAGCGCGTCTCCAAGAGGAAGTAGCCCCGGGCATTGGTCGCAGGGATGAAAGTTCTGATATTTGGGCTGGCCATTATACCGAATCTTCGGTCGGTCAGTTCAGGGTAGGGACCTTGGAGAGCGAACGGAAGTTTTGGTGCACCCATCCCCGTCACACGACGCTGGACAGGGTGTGCAGCTTCCGCTTCCGCCCCCGCCCTGGGGGCAGGAAGAGAACAGTAAAGCTGGCTCTTTGTCTGACTATGACAGTCAAGCAAGGGGTCAGCTTCCGGATTGCACGGGTGTGCATGATGGCTGTTCGGATGAAGGTGCTTCCGCATTGGCGGAAAGCACTGAATTCAGACTTCCGTTCAAGTTGGCAAGTGCAGTGGCGCTCGTAACTGAAACGGCTTCAATCCACTGCCGGTTCCGCTTCCGCTTTTGCGGCTGTGTCTTCCGGTGGCAGGATGGTATAGCCTTCTGTCGTTAACACTGTGGTGTTTGGTAGTCGGCACTCATCGGCCTTTGGCTTCCGGTTCCGCTACGGCGGTTCCTCTGCTTTTACACAGGCTTCATCCACTTCCTTTTCCAGTCGTTCAGCTGGCATGAGGTATGTGGATGGAGAATCCGTTCACGGAGTTCCGGCTTCCGGGAATTTTTTCCCAACCTTTCCCGGTTTGCGGCAGGTGTTGCCTCATCGGGATTGGTTTCCGGTTCTCATCCTTTTGAAGTTTGTTGGGATGCTACTGAACAGGATGATGAGGATATGGAAGACGAAGCTTCTGAGTCAGATGGAGATGCCTCTTTCTGACTTTCAGCTAAGCTGCCATCTTTGTTAGCTCTTGCTGCAGGGGTTGCTACACGCTATTTCCCCGAAGGGGTAGCAGTAGCATTGTCATCTGCCCTTTTCTCCTCCATCTTTTTTGGCGTGTTTTGCTCCTTCTCAGGAACAATCTGCGAACTCAAACGATGTTTTTTGCCCCACCTCTGCCTTTGCTGGCATCTCTGGGGAGGCTCCTGCTTCAGCTTTGCCGTGGTTTGCGTCATTTTCAGCTGTTTTGAGCCTCCTAAGGAAAATCTTTCGTCGCGATATAACCTTCGTGGTTGAAAACGACGTTAAACACCAAATAAAGAAAGAAAGAAAGGAACATCTTTGAACGTCAAGTTCTTAGATCCTCCATCGGGGGCGTGTGAACTTGTGGAAGTTTTTTCTCAAACGAGTCTCCTTTGTCACCACTTCCTTTATGGGCAGTGCTCGGCTAAGCACCTGCTGCGGCGTTGCTTTAGCTTGCGTCACTGGCTCAAGTAGCGCATCACTCGCTGAGCGCTATCCGTAGGCCTCGGTTAACTCCAAGCCTAAAAACTTAGTTTTATTCTTTTGTTCTTTCTACGGAACCGCCCCCGGGTTCCCCGGAATTGACGGACATCCATCTGGATGTTTATAGCAAGGAGAAACTGTCTTTCTGTAAGAACAAGGATCTGCTGGCTGTGGAAGATTGTGGCCGCACTTCTTCATGATTTTCGCCTTTGAACAAGGTTTTCATTTGTTCTCTTTCTTGTGGGGTTACGTCCTCGCTGGATATCTTTGTGTTCCGTCAGGACGCAGATACAAAGGATGTAGCTTTGCTGTTCGCCTGAGAATAGGATTGTTCTTTTGGCGAGACTTTAATCTATTCTTTGCTTGAAGGTTCTCTTATCGAGTCCGCTTTTATGCTCGCGGACTCTTCTCCAACAAAGAGAAGCTCGCTGCAAAAGGAAAGCGCATGGCAGGCCTTGGCTTTTTCTTATCAAAAGAAAAGCTTCAGGCTCGCCGTTCTCGGCTTTAGTTTTTATCTCCATGCTCTATCCTTCGCGGCAGGGCTCTGTGCCAATTACCCAGCTCTCTTTCCCCTGGGGAGTATTAGCGGTGGGCACACAAAAGCACGCTTTCTCTCACACTCCCGGCAGTTATGTCAACTGGAGTTTTAGTGCTCGGCATCACTCTTTTTTCCGCCTTTGTGTTTTACCACAATGGCTGGTGGGGATTAGGACTCCCACTTTATGGAGGGAGGCTCTAGGGCCTTCCTTTTGGGTCTCGTACAGAGATCGTATGGATGTTACTTCCACATTTTGTTTCACAAAATAGATCGGAAGTGGCTACATGTTTTTGGTTTTTGAGCTTCAGGGTTCTGATTTCTATTCCAAGTCAAACAAAGTTTTGGCCGTTTTTGGTCTCTTTTGAGGAGACTGTGCAAGCGGCTCTGTCTAGAAGCCCTCTACTCCAGATGAAAACTGGAATTGCAGGGCTGGGACACATTAGATGGTTAAGGCAGCACAGCTTTGATATGGCCCTTTGTGGTCGGCTGGGCGTTAAGCAGTCAGACAAAGGGCTAGAACATGTGTTGATTCAAGCAGACAACACCACAGTGGTGCTTTATTTCAACAAGCATGGGGGTCTCTCACTCCCTATCGCTTCCTCATCGAGCATTAGAGGTTCTGGTGTGGTTTTACCAACACGAGATTTTATTAGCAGCGAAGTACCTTCATGGGAGGCTTAATGACTTGACGGGCTCTCCAAGTCTGTCGATCAAGAATGTCCACTCAGAGTGGACTCTACCTCACCACTCGCTTCTACGCCTTCGGGTGAATTGGAGAAGCCGCTGATAGAAGTTTTTGCCTTTTAGTACTATCGCCTTTTGCTTATGTTCTTCTCCCTGTTTCCTGATCTCAAAGCATGGAAGATCAATACACTTGATTTTACTTTGAGCGGCCTACAGGTCGCATAGTATGGGCCCGTACAATCTTGGTTGCCAGGCCTCTAAAGGCTGGCAAGAGGGCTCCGTTTTTTCTCACACTGGTGCCATACGGGTGTCTACTGTACGGGAATCATGGAGACGCTCATGGGCTTCTGCCTCAACTCTGGATTTGGCCCAGAGATCTCGTAGGGGTTTAGCGTCTTCGTTTTACTTGTCACTTTGACTGGCTTGGAACAAATGGCGTTTTATTAACGGAAAGAACTTATCTTCTCTCCGTTCAATGCAGGTGGCGATCCACCTATCCTGGCTTTCGAATTTTCTCCCACGTCTTTGATTTAAGACGTTACGCGATATCAGTTTCACTGAGCCAGCTTGGTCGCAATATTTCTCTTGGGGCCTCTATAGCCAGCACGTTTAAGGGAGCCTCCCTTCGGCTGGCTGAAAGCAAATCCCCAGTTCTGACTTGGGCTTTGCTCTTAGTTTTAGAGCTTTTGACTTCGGATTTTTTTATCCTTTACAAAAATGACCTTGCTGATCAACAAGAAAAGCGGGCATGCTTACTCTAGTAGCTTCTTAGGGAAGTGGAGTAAGTGTATTTTCTGTCTAGTTGTGCTATAGACAGCTCTTTGGGTAAAGACTGATCTATGGCTCTTAGGTTTCTTTCTAAATTTCTGACAAATAAGCGGAAACTGGAGTAACCAGCTCCGATTCACAATCCAAATTACTTAGCAATATTTTGGCTCCTCCAGAGCCATATTTAGCCATTTGAACATTTCAAGTTTTGAAAGCTTTTTTTGGATTCGCACTGATCGTTTTAGGTCGTTAAAACAAAGGCTCTTGTTCATTTCTATCAACTCCGTTGCAATATAATCTTGAACGGTTGAAAACGACGTTAAACACCATAAAGAAAGAAAGAATATATAGCAGCATTGGTAGAGGTAATGACTTTTGTAAGTCAACCTTAGCTAGATGGACTGCCACATTGTTTAGGCATGCTTCCAAGTGGTGGCAGGAAAAGGGGGGGGGGGGTGGCAGTCAGTCCTCCCTCTTCAGGCAGCACGGTCTTGACTTTCCTCTCTTGAGCAAGTTTCTCGCTCATGGAGATCCTGATGTACATAGTGGTCCTGTTATAGCCCTCAGCAGTTTTCTGTTGCGGACTCTGCACACTCGATCGGAATCTCATAAACTTCTTTTTATCTCACTCAACATGGTGAAGTGTATAGATATCTCGAAAGTCACGTTAGCCAAGTGGGCCTCCACCATAGTTAGACAAGCTTATGTCTGCTGGCGGAGTCGGTCAGGTGATGTCAGGGCAGTCTTGCCCTTTACTGCAGCCAGGTCTCATAAGGCAAGAGATTGCGCTTCCTCTCTAGCTTTTCTGCGATTTGGTCGCCTGGCAGTAGTTCTTGAGTTGGCTTACTGGCTTTCTTAAGATGGTTTTTTTCGATGTCTACCTTAAAGATGTCGCTGCATTGAGACAGGATGCAGTTCTGTGTTACCTGCTCTGGTAGCGGCAGGACAGATTCTCAATTCCTGATTGGGTAAAGTGCCCTCCACCTTTAGTAGCAATCTGCTATATGTGAGTTGGGTAAGATATGTAATTTAATCAAAAATTTTAGCTAGAATTTCAAACAGAATGAGGCAGAGCGAAGAGAATGAGGATGAAAGTCGCTTGTTCATTTCAATGCTTGTTATTCTCTCAGGTGCCAGGAGAAAAGGTTCCGTACAACTCTCGCTTACTCTATTACACATGTCGTATGCATTAAGAGCGATTACTTCCCTTTGGTTATTTGATATACAAATTTTAGTAATGAATTTTCATTTGATTAATATACTTACCCAACTCACATCATTTATTCCCACCCGCCTCCCCGCTGTGGGGGTATATGTTTCTAAAAAAAAGAAGTGAGTTGGGCTTCGTTTTGAATGATACAATGGCGGCATTTGCGCACGCATACGGAAGTCAGACTCTGAGTTAGTCTGGCATTATGGGTATTGGTCACTCTTTTTTAGAGTGGTCTCCCTTGTTACCAAGGGGACGCGTACAGCGTTACCAGCACTGAACCAGGGTTAATTGCTATATGTGAGTTAGGTAAGTATATTAATCAAATGAAAATTTATTACTAAAATGTTTGATTTACACTCGTTGCTTTTTCAAATAGTGAACAGCTTGCTTTTGCTCGCAGTTCAATATTTTAAAAAACAACTCATGTAAATCTGGTACGACACAGCAAGCCATGTAGTATTTTCTATATATTTACCAATGGGCAAACTCTTGAATTTTGTTGTAATTAAACTTGATTTGCCAATCGTAAGTCCACTGAACTAGTCAATCTATACTACCTTGTAAGCTTTGATTCTCAAGTGTCAGATGCTGCAACATCTAAATTAGGTTTTAGTGCCCTCTGCAAATACTTTGACAAGGTCATCGTTTACCAATCTTGTTTGCTTTAGATACATTGAGATACGTTTTTCTTTTTATTCAACAAATGTTTGAGAACTTATTTTCTGATGTTGTGAGTTCAAAAGCTACAAGCAGAAAATCTAAAAGACTAGGGAGGTAACTGTGTTTGTCAGAATGTTTTTTGCATGGTTATTTTCCAGTCTGTTCATAAAAAATGTTTTAAATCAAAGACAGAATTCCATTTAGATAATTTCATGAACTATAAAAATTAGTTACAACGGTGTTTGAAGAAACAATACAAAAGAGGACAAGCAAACAAACAATTTCTGAACATGTACACTAACTGAAGGAGACGGGCCGCCCATGAGGTGGAATGTGGCTGTGTTTTGTTGAAGGACAACCTGAATTGATTGCATCATTACATTTAGTCAAGTTTTGACTAAATGTTTTAACGTAGAGGGGGGAATCGAGATGAGGGTCGTGGTGTATGTGCGTGTGTGTGTGTGTGTGTGTGTGTCTGTCTGTGTGTGTGTGTAGAGCGATTCAGACTAAACTACTGGACCGATCTTTATGAAATTTGACATGAGAGTTCCTGGGTATGAAATCCCCATACGTTTTTTTCATTTTTTTGATATATGTCCTTGATGTCGTCATATCCGGCTTTTCGTGAAAGTTGAGGCGGCACTGTCACGCCCTCATTTTTCAACCAAATTGGTTGAAAATTTTGGAATGCTGAGGGAGTCCGAGCCAAGAAGCTCGAGCTCCAAAACTTCCTCAAGAACCAAAACATCGATGTCTGCTGTATACAGGAGACTCATCTCAACCCAAATCATCGCTTCTCCGAGACCGAGATAATGGGCCAAAAGGAGGACTTCTCACCCTGGTAAAGAACACCCATCGAGCGGCGGAAATCTACTCTGCAGGCGAAGACACAGAAGTCCTTGGAATTAAACTTCTGCTAGAAAGAAAACCATTGTCCATATTCAACATCTACTCCCCACCACCAAAACAGGTCCGACTCCAAGCTCTTCAGCCTGAAAGAGAAAGGTGGATAATTGTTGGAGATTTCAACAGCCACTCTCTCCCAGTTGGGGCTACCCGAATCTTGACCACAAAGGCGAAGAGGTGGAAGACTGGATTATCACCAATCAGATGGTGCTCATCAACCACCCTGATGACCCCCACACCTACTACTCCAGGGCGTGGCGAACAACAAGCTGCCCAGACCTTGCCATCGCAACGGACGATGTAGCCAAAGTCACGCGACGACAGGTGGAACAACAGCTAGGAGGAAGCGACCACAAACCTGTCACCCTCCACATTGAGCAAGACTCTAGGCCTTACAGCAGAAAGCAGTGCCCAAGCTGGAACTACAAAAAAGCAAATTGGACAAACTTCCAAAGCAAAGCAGAAACAAACTGCAAAAATCTCAACTTCGGGCAACATCACCTAAACAGCAAAGTAGAGTTCTTCACTGCAGCCATCCTGAAAGCAGCAAAGGACTCAATACCCAGAGGCAGAAGGAAGACCTACACCTCTGGTTGGAACAACGAGCTCCAACAACTCCACAACACCGTCACCGAACTCAGAGAGAACATGGAACAGTCCCCTACAGACCAGAATACAGCCGCTCACAACAAAGCCAAAGCAGAATACACACGCCAGAAGCTTCAACAAACTCGCGCAGCATGGCATGAAAAAACCTCTTCCCTAAACCTGGAAAAAGACACAAACAGGCTGTGGAAGCTCACCAAGCTGCTGAACGAAGACAACCCAGAACGTCGGCAAACTGTCCTAGAGTCAGACGGGGAACTCCTCACACAAAAGAAAGCAGCCAACCACCTGGCACATCACTACCAACATGAGAGCAGTGTCAAGCTTCCACGAGAACGGACAAGACTGGCCAGAACACAAATACAGGAGCGGCAGAACCAGAGACCAACGGATAGATGCATGCAAGAAGCCATCAGGCATGAATGAAATTGAAGCCGCCATCAAACAGCTTAAACCCAAAAAAGCACCCGGACCGGATGGTGTCACCAATGAAATGCTAAAACACCTCGGACCTCTTGCCAAAAGAACACTACTGAAACTCTTCAATGAGTCATGGAAAACCGGCAGTGTTCCAGCCATATGGAAGAAGGCAACCATCATCCCTATCCACAAGAAGGGAAAAGAAAAGAAGAACCCAAACAGCTACCGACCAATCAGTCTCCTCAGCTGCCTGGGCAAACTCTTGGAGAGAGTGATCAACAGAAGGCTCCTTTACTTTCTTGAAGACCGTAACATTCTGTCACCAACACAAACTGGATACAGAAGGCACAGAAGACCAGCTAGCCCTCATTGCCCAAGACATAGAAAATGCGTTCCAGGAAAAGAAAAAAGTCGTCGCCGTGTTCTTTGACCTGACAAAGGCTTTTGACAAAGTGTGGAGAGAGGGCCTTCTGCTGAAGGTGCTTGAGAGCGGGGTTTCTGGAAGGATGTTCAGATGGATCCGGGGCTTCCTGCATGAACGATCAGCAAGAGTCAAGTTGGACGGACACTTGAGCCACAGTGTGAAGATGAGAGAAGGAGTTCCCCAGGGAGGCGTTATATCACCAACTCTCTTTCTCCTGTACATCAACATCACCACTGTTCTCCCCCGCCATGTCTCCAACACTCTGCACGCAGATGATCTTGCCATCTGGAGTACAGCAGACCTGGCCACGTCTGCAGCATGCAGGATCCAGACAGCTGTGCACGACGTACACCAGTGGATAGAAGACTGGGGTCTTCAGGTCAGCGAAGTCAAAACTCAGGCTACTGTGTTCTCTCTCTCCACCACCAAAGAGAAAGTCACCATCAAGCTCGGCGACAGAACCCTGCCCCAAGTTGAGACTCCCACTTTTTTCGGGGTAAAACTGGATCCACGTCTCTCTTGGAAGCCCCAGATCGAAGACATGGAGAAAAGGGGGATCAAGAGGCTTGCCTTGATGAAGAAGCTCTCGGGAACACATTGGGGGGCCAACTCCAAGATACTGAAGACTGTGTACACAGGAACAGTTCGCCCAGTGCTGGAGTATGGGGTAAGTGCTTGGGCAACCGCAGCCAAGACGCACACCAACAAACTGGACCGGGTCCAAAACTTTGGCCTCAGGATAATCCTTGGGGCCATGAAATCCACTCCTATTGCCGCAATGGAAAAGACAGTTGGAGTTGAACCCCTTGAGAGCCGACAGCGAAGCAAGCTTCTTGCACATGCCGAAAAGATGAAGAGGCTACCAGACCACCCCCTGCATGACAAACTAAAAAGCCTGACAAAGAACAGGCTAAAACGGAAAAGCTTGAACCATCTTGTCAAGGAAGAGCAACGCATGCAGGCTGACATCTTGACGGCAAACATCGAACTGTGCGAGAGACTTGATCCAACCAACTGGCCCCCAAAAACCCTTAAGTCAGAACCACCATCCCTGGCATTACTGTGAAGGAAGACCAGAGTGACGCTGTGCTGAAAGCTCTGACAATGGAAGAGATCGACAAGCGCTACCCTGCAGCTAGATGGACACACATCTTTACCGACGGATCAGCTGAAGACGCCACAAGAAACGGAGGATGTGGCGTATTCATCAAGAAACCAGGCCTGCCCCCAGTCTCGGTGTCAGCATCCGGAGGGAAATTGTGCTCCAACTACAAGGCTGAAGTTCTGGCACTCCACAAAGCCACAGAGACAGTCCTGCAGTGGGAAACCCGTCCCAAGAAAGCTGTCTTTCTTTCAGACTCTTTGTCAGCACTCCAGGCCTTGTGTTCGGGCAATCCAGACTCGACCATGGAACACCTGATGCAGAACATCAACACACTGGCCCAAACCACAGCGGTTGTCCTGCAGTGGATCCCTGCACACACGGGGATTGTGGGCAACGAAGTGGCGGATCGGCTGGCAAAGGAGGGCAGCAAAACTGAGCAGCAACCCTCTAATCTCACCTACAGTGAAGCCAGGACCCTAATCCGAAACAGGCAAAAATCCACCTTCAAAAAGAAAAACAATGGATATAATCCACACGAAGATGCCCTCCATCAGCTCACTCGTCACGAGCAGACCATTGTCTTCCGCCTCCGGACAGGCCACTGTGGACTAAACAGCCACCTAAAAAGGATCGGCATCAGACAGTCGGCCCTGTGCCATTGTGGAAAGGCGGACCAGACACCGGACCACTTCCTGCAGACCTGCCAACTCCACTGCAGTGAGAGGAAACATGTCTGGCCCAGAGGGACATCGCTGCACACCAAGCTATGGGGCAGCACTCAGGACCTGGAAATGACAGCCCACTTCGTCAACATCACGGGCCAAAGAATCTAGACACAGCCATCGTCGAACGCTGAAGATGAAGAAGGTTGAAATTTTGGTCAAGTAATCTTCGACGAAGCCCGGACTTCGGTATTGCATTTCAATTCAGCTTGGTGGCTTAAAAATTAATTAATGACTTCGGTCATTAAAAATCTGAAAATTGTAAAAAAAAATTTTTTATAAAACAATCTAAATTTACGTTCATCTTATTCTTCATCATTTGCTGATTCCAAAAACATATAAATATGTTATATTTGGATTAAAAACAAGCTCTAAAAATTAAATATATAAACATTATTATTAAAATTAAATTTTCGAAATCAATTCAAAAACACTTTCATCTTATTCCTTGTCGGCTCCTGATTCCAAAAACATATAGATATGATATGTTTGGATTAAAAACACGCTCAGAAAGTTAAAACAAAGAAAGGTACAGAAGAGCGTGCTATCCTTCTCAGCGCAACTACTCACCCGCTTATCTTGTCAATTTCACTGCCTTTGCCGTGAGCGGTGGACTGACGATGCTATGAGTATACGGTCTTGCTGCGTTGCATTGCGTTCAGTTTCATTCTGTGAGTTCGACAGCTACTTGACTAAATGTTGTATTTTCGCCTTACGCGACTTGTTGGCTCACGAAGTGTAGCCTATGCGATGCTAACTTTTGTCTGTCTGTGCATGCGTGCGTGCGTATGTATGTATGTATGTATGTATGTATGTATGTATGTATGTATGTATGTATGTATGTATGTTCTAGAATGAATACCCGCTTCGCCGGGTAGCCGGCTTCGCCGGAAAGAAGTACTTAGAGCCGTACGCCGGCTTTGCCGGGTCCGAACAATGGACCCGCCAAGCTTAGGTCCCTCCCAGATTCGTGGAATGGGAACAGCACGAAAATGATTCAGTGGCCATAATGCCATTCCTGACCATATCGAGTCCCATCCTTGTCGACGAATGTAACCGTGTTAATCACCTTTGGAGGCGAACTCCACTCAAACAGGACTGAGCAAGTTAGAGCTTATCTCTAAGCCCTTTTGAACTGTTATGGCTTCTCAAAGGAAGGCCAGTACATAAAATTACACAAAAGCCGCCAGACCACATCACAAACAGAACTGAACAATGCACAGGTGTTGCTCACATAGACACACACACACACACACACACACACACACACACACACACACACACACACACACACACACACACACACACACACACAAACACAGAGAAGCCGTATCTATAGAGAGATAGATGACAGTGTATTTTTCGCGTGGCTATAAATTGATTCGACCTTTGCACTTTTACAGTGAGAATAATTTACGGGTCCAATTTACATTCTGGACACTGCGGTGACCTTCTAAAAATAGTAACAGAACGCCGGGAATATCCGAAGATACTATAGTGCACCATACGAAGGAAGGGAGATAAACGCTGAAAACATGGAGAAGATGAGAAGATAAGGAAGAGTTACTTATAATGGTGAAATGAACACAAAAACCAAATTCGGTTCAGCGCTGCGCGCTGAGAGCACGTGTTGAAATATCTCATCGATGATATTGTGTCCGGGGTGTAGCTGAATACAGTGTCCAAATTTGAAAAAGATCCACCGAGAACTTTGGCTTTGGTGTGTCGGTATGGGGGCCCGGGTAGCTGAGGTGGAACCAAAATAGCTGAGGTGAAACCAAAATCGGTTCAGCGCTGCGCGCTGAGAGCACGTGTTGAAATATCGACCAGGTTGTGTCCTGTACCGGGTCTACCTGAATATGCCCACTGTGACGTCTGCTTCTCGTTCTAGGGCTGATCAGTGTTTAACAGAGACAAGTGCAAAGAAGTAATAAGAAATTTAATAATTCTGTACTTTCATAAACATGCACATGATCATTCTTGCAGACATCAATCCCTTTCTCTTAGAATCTTCAAATGAAAGTTTTATAGATTATGATTTCGCTGGTGTGATTTCACACACACATAACAACATTGTCTTTCTTCTTCTTGTTGCGTCGACGTTTAGCATCGAAGAGCGGAACGTACTTCTTCTCGTTGAAAATGTATTTCGGTTTACACAAATGAAGACATGAAGGTGTGTAAATGTTCACAAAATATAACGTAGTCTACTCATCATGATAAACTCGATCTGGGTGACACTTGGGGACGTTGGTGGTTCCTTCCGTGGTTACCGCTGACGTTGCCCTTCCCACAGTGTTCACACGACATCATTTACACAAGCATTGTACACCCCTGTACACTTGCACCTTCTGCAACACACACGTGCAATATCTGTTATTATCAAGTATGATTTCCATCGATATCATTCAATTTGTTTCTCTAAAACAAACACAGAAACAAGAGTTCACAGACTGACACAAACACATGGAAAATGAACAATACCTGTGTTTTCCTGTGAATCAATAATGTTAAAATGTATTAGCGTGTTTTACCTGCGGTTAGTGGACCTTTGGAGATCGCAAAAATGTGGAAATCCGTCCACGGAAGGTGAAACATATGCTAGTGCAATCTACGTGGCTGCGTTGATTGCTGCCATCTTGGAGTCAATGAAACGGTCAGAGCATTGCATCCTAGCAACCTCAACTGAATATATGTACAGTTCATATTCACGAATTAATACCAATGCACGCTGTTTCCTTTTGTTCTCTTCGTTTAAATTTCTTTCCATGCAGATAAACAAATTCTTACCTTGTACTAGTTTTGGACTAATGGCGCGAGCGTTGACGTCATATGCATACAGTGTCGTCATGACGTAGTCTCGGTCATTTAACCTCGTTTTGTGTACGCAACTAGTGAAGTCTCGATTAATATGAGAGAGGGAGTCGATACACGAATTCCATTCGTCACATAACCCCATGGATCAAGATAATTATCCTATCCCAAGTAGATAATTATTCATCGTACGACGCTCTGCTCATATAATCTGCACCGTGGTTGTCCTTCCCGGGGATAACACGTACGGTGAACTCGTATGGCTGCAGTTGGAGGGCCCATCTCATCAGACGAGGGTTGTTCGGTTGTCGTTGGAGATGTTTGAGTGGGCGATGGTCTGTCTCAATGGTGAAGTGTTTCCCGTACAGATACCGTTCGAACTTTCCCACTCCCCAAACTGTAGCTAGGCATTCTTTTTCTACGGTGGCGTACCTACTTTCTGCTCCGTTGAACTTCTTGCTTTGGTACGCAACAGGTCGTAGAGTCTCTTCGTGCTCTTGCATGAGAACAGCACCCATTCCTTTGTCGGAGGCGTCCGTCCTTAGCACGAAAGGTTTGCTGTGGTCTGGCATACACAGCACAGGTTTCTGTGAGATTTTCTCTTTGAGTGTCTCAAAACTCCTTCTCGCTTCGTCGTTCCAGACAAGCTTGTCTGGGTTGAACTTCTTTGTCAGGTCGGTTAACGGAACAGCTATGTTCGCGTATGACTCGATGTAGGATCTGTAGAAGTTGCAGAGTCCTAGGAACGACCGTAGTTCCTTCTTCGTGGTGGGTGGGAGAGCGTCTTGAATCTTCTTGATCTTGTCGCTTTCTGGCCACCTTTTTCCACCTCCCACTTCGTGTCCGAGGTACGGCAACTCTGTGTAGCCTATGTAGCACTTGGAGGGTTTTGCTGCCAAATTGGCTTCTTGTAGCCTCTGTAGTACTGCCTTCAGAGCTGACATGTGCTCTTCCCAGGTTTCAGTTGCTATAAGCACGTCGTCCATGAAGTGGTGGACGTCTTTTCTTCTGATTGGATTGAGTAGCTTCCTCATCATGCGGTTAAACACCCCCGTCGCTGTTTTCAATCCAAATGGCATGTTGGCCCAACGAAATTGGCCCGCTGAAGTTGTGAATGCCGTCTTGTCTCTATCCTCCTCCTCTATTGGGATCGCCCAATATCCTTTCGTCAAGTCTAGCTTTGAAAAGTATTTCGCTTTTCCCAAACTTTGAAACAGATGGTCGACATCGGTGATGGGTTCAGCGTCGAACACTACCACGTTGTTCAGAGCTCTCAGATCAGAACAGAAACGGTACTTTCCGTCCTTCTTCTTTATCAGGACGATGGGAGAGTTGTATGGAGAGTTTGCAGGTTCGATGACATGCAACTTCAGCATTTCTTCAATTTCCTTTTCGACAGTTTCTACCATGGCGTGAGGTATGGGTCTGGGTTTCACAAAGACTGGTTTCTTCTCTGTCACTTCAATGGAACATTTTTCCAGGTTCGTCGTCTTTGGAACATCTGTTAGGAACTCTTCAAATTCTTCACAGATCATCTTCGCCTCCTTGACCTTTGCCTCGTCCAATTTCTCGTCGAAATGGATGTTCTTCACATTTTCGGTTCTTTGAGTTTCTAGGAGGGGTAACATCTTCTGAGTGTCATACTTGAAAATGTCATCGTCCATCGTGTTGTCCTCTTCCATGACAACAGCCACGACCTCTTCTCCTCCGTCTTCTTCATCACTTTCTTCTTCGTTTGAAGCAGGAACACTCGCTTGGGCAGATGAACTGGGATTGGGAGTGGCGGAACTCAATTCCCGTTCTTGGTATTCCTTGATGAGGTTGATGTGGTAGATCCGTGTTCTTCTGCCAACTTGGATCTTGTAGTCGAATTCATTCAACTTTTCCACAACCTTGTAGGGACCTGACCATGTAAGTTCCAGCTTGTTGTTCTTCACAGGGCGTAGAAGTAGAACACGTTTCCCGACTTCTAGCGTCCTTGGTTTCGTTTTCTTGTTGAAGAAATGGGCTTGCTTGCTGGCCGCTTTCTTCAGGTTCTCACGTGCCACGTTGCACGTTTCTTCTATTCTGTTCCTGAGGTTGACTACATATTCCGCTGTAGTCTTCTGCTCCCCTGAGATTTCTTCTTCGGTCCATGTTTGGCGCAGCACTTGCATGGGTCCTTTGACAGATCTCCCATACAGCAGCTCAAACGGCGAAAATCCCATGCTTTCTTGTGGGGCTTCTCTGTATGCGAACAGGAGGGCGGGGATAAACGTGTCCCATTCCCTCGGTTGATCGATCGCTAACTTTTTCAGCATGCTCTTCAGTGTGGAGTTGAACCTTTCGACCAAACCATTCGCTTGAGGGTGAAACGGTGCGGTCATATGGTGTTTGATGCTGAGAAAGTCGTTCACTTCTTTCATCAGGTGGCTGGTGAACTGTGTGCCTTGGTCCGTTATCACTTCATCTGGGATTCCCAATCTGGTCCACATCTCCCAGAGAGCTTCAGCTACGGTGTCTGCTTGGATGTTTTTCAGGGCTACGGCTTCGGGGTATCGGGTAGCGTAGTCAACAGATACCAAGATATATTGTTTCTTGCTCTCCGACATAGGTTTGACCGGGCCGATGATATCCACCGCAACTCTCTTGAAAACCGAACTGATGGGTGGCATCCTTCCCAGAGGGACTTTCTTTGTCTGACTTTTCGGTGCAGTTCTTTGGCATGTGTCACAGGACAAGCAATACCTACGAATGTCTCCTGCACACCCTGGCCACCAGAATTCTGCTCTAATTCTGTCAGATGTTTTTCTTTGACCTAAGTGTCCTGCCATGGGGTGATCGTGACCAAATGAAAGAACTTTGTTCCTGAGTTTCTTCGGAACGATTACTAGTGAACGGTCGTTTCCGTGGCGATCTTTCGTTGTTCTATACAGGATTTCTTTCTTGTATGAATACCGTATCCCATTGATCCCTTCTGGAGAGTTGGCAAATTGCCTGATGGTCTTCAACGTAGGGTCACTTGCCTGTTCTCTCTTCAGATCAGCTGGCGAATACAGTCTTTCTTCTTCCTTGACTCCCTGTTTGTGACTGCAGCTTGGTTTCTGGGCGTCTACTGTCGCTTGTGCTCTCGTGGTAACAACAGCTGCCGTCCCAGGGTACCACGCTGGGTCTCGAACAGGATATGTGGGAGTCAATTTCTTCTCTTTACCTAGTCCATACCATTTACCTATGAGGACAGGGTAAATTGGGTCGTCCATCACCGTTACTTCTGTCTCGGAGACAAAGTAGGGTGAATCGATGTGCACCACGGCGGTGTGGTACATCTTCTTGGAGTCTTTCTCTGCCAGAGTAGTCTCCTTCATTTTCGCTGAATATGCCTCCTTTGGCACAAACTTCTTGCTGACAATGATACCAGTACATCCAGTGTCTCTCAAAGCGTTGACAATTGTTCCATTCAGCTTCACTGGAACCACTTCGGCGCATTTCTTTTCCTTGCAATTTCCGCAAAGTTTTTCTAAGAGGATCGGTGTCTCAAGTGTATCTTTCTTCGATGAAACTGCACCTGCTGTGTCTCTCTTGTTTGGACAAAAACGAGAGACATGCCCTTGCAATTTACAAATGAAACAACATCCAGATGCTCGCAGTTTCTCTCTCTCGGCGTCACTCAACTTGGCCTTTAGAGTTTGATTTGCGGGTTTTGTTGATGGAGCAGCTATTCTTGTTTCTTCTTGGGGAGAACGACGTTTTTCAGGCTTGACGTACGTTGATGAAGTTTTGACGTTCGATCTAGATTGTTGATATGTGTTGGCTATCATCCCAATCTCTTTGGCGCTCTTAGGGTCTCTATCCCTAATGTGAACGGCGAGGTCAGGAGGAAGGGTGTCCAACACCTGCTCACGGACCAACAAATCTTTGAGATCTTTCACATCTTGGTCGCATTCTGCTAATTCCACCCACTTGTCTAGATACCGTTCTAGCTTCGTGATGTGCTCTTTATACGTGTCAGTGGCGCTTTTCTTGGTTTGGCGAAACTTCTTTCTATAATCTTCGCTAGTGAGTTGGAAGCCCTCATACAAAGCGTGTTTGAGAGTGTCGTAGTCATTAGCGTCTTCCTCGTTCAGCTTTGAGAAGATGACTCTCGCCTTACCCTTCAGAAAGTACACTACACGTGAAGCTTTTGCTGTATCACTCAGGTTACAGTCTCGAGCATAATGCTCGAACTGATGGAACCAGCTCTCGATGTCATCACGGTCGTCTAGAAAAGGAATCTTGGGCTTGAAACCATCATCTTCGCGAATACGTCCTGGCGAGTTGTTGTTCCTGTTGCCCTCTTGGTTGGCGTTCTGGATTTTCAACTGTTCCAGTTGGAATTGTCGTTCAGCGTCACGTTCTAGCCGTAGTCGTTCAGCGTCACGTTCTTGTCGTTCAGCATCACGTTCTAGCCGTTCAGCTTCACGTTCTCGTTCCTCGCGATCAAGAGTTTGTTGCTTCTCTTTCTGATCAAGAACAAATGCACGCAACTCGGCTCCTTCTAACCCCAACAACTGTCCTTCGGCCATTAGCTGTCTAGTCAACTCTAGCGGATCTACACTTGTGGACTGAGACATATTTACAGGTGACACGTCCGTGCACGCCTGTGGATCAACCTCTTCTTCGTTACGGTTGCTGTCAACTTGAAGAGAGAGATGCACACTCTCTTCTTCGTCAGCAGGGACTGGTAACGAATCTATCACCTCTTCCCGATCGTTACCGGCAGTAAGGTTTTTTCTTCCCTTCTTATTTGCGGTCACTATGGGGAGAGATTTGTCGGCCGGCTGTTTCCGTGCCAACTGGGCTGCGATGGTGGACTTTCTAAAATTATGAGCTGGGGAACTGTCGTCACTCATAAGTCACCTCGCGTATTATTCCAAAACGTACAAAATGTATGTTGCTCAAACACCGTCGAGCTACTAAATTTCGGATCAAATTACAAAAAGAAACAGTCGGGCGGCGCCTTCGTGCACAAAATGCAAGTCCTAGTTTAGCTCTACTTCTACTGTACTTTGAAATAATTCTTCAACGTATGTTACGTTACGTTTCCACACAACCACCCAAAGAGTTATGTTTCCACGTTCTATCGTGAGTCAGTTTACTTCTATCTACCAACGAGAACTTACACTGTAAACTTTATTTGACTCTTTCTGGCGAAAAGATCAATCTTTCACTCGATCGAACGTTGAATATACAAGATGTATCAAATCAACTGTCAATTCGCATCATTTACTGTGTAGATTAATTTACAGCCACTTCTACAGCAAGTAAATACGACTGATATCCACAAGTCGATTATATAGGGCTTCACAGGGAAATACAGGTATTAAATCCTTACCTCTTAGGTACCTGACTCCCACCAACCTCCCGCGTAATTTAGAACAAACTAAGGGGAATGATGGTTCCGATAGTACGTGCAAGAATACTATCACACTGATGAATTGGAACACCACAAATAAAATTGGGAGCTAACAAATCAAAAGTGGTCTCGCTAAATATTGATTTTTTAACGTGTCGTTTCAGCTGACAACACTTCCAGTTTTTATTTTACCGTGTGATAGGGCACACGTTGAGTTATAGATCTGTGATAAGTAATATAACTAAAGGTAAATAAATAAAATTATATGATGAGACGATGGCGATGAAGTACGAACATTTACAATACAAATCGACATGCAAGAAACCTACAGCAATTTTGAAACGAGAAAAATTTGGAACGGCTGGATCGAAAGTAAAACGTTGATTCAATATCCCGTGACTCGAGCCCCCATTGTGACGTCTGCTTCTCGTTCTAGGGCTGATCAGTGTTTAACAGAGACAAGTGCAAAGAAGTAATAAGAAATTTAATAATTCTGTACTTTCATAAACATGCACATGATCATTCTTGCAGACATCAATCCCTTTCTCTTAGAATCTTCAAATGAAAGTTTTATAGATTATGATTTCGCTGGTGTGATTTCACACACACATAACAACATTGTCTTTCTTCTTCTTGTTGCGTCGACGTTTAGCATCGAAGAGCGGAACGTACTTCTTCTCGTTGAAAATGTATTTCGGTTTACACAAATGAAGACATGAAGGTGTGTAAATGTTCACAAAATATAACGTAGTCTACTCATCATGATAAACTCGATCTGGGTGACACTTGGGGACGTTGGTGGTTCCTTCCGTGGTTACCGCTGACGTTGCCCTTCCCACAGTGTTCACACGACATCATTTACACAAGCATTGTACACCCCTGTACACTTGCACCTTCTGCAACACACACGTGCAATATCTGTTATTATCAAGTATGATTTCCATCGATATCATTCAATTTGTTTCTCTAAAACAAACACAGAAACAAGAGTTCACAGACTGACACAAACACATGGAAAATGAACAATACCTGTGTTTTCCTGTGAATCAATAATGTTAAAATGTATTAGCGTGTTTTACCTGCGGTTAGTGGACCTTTGGAGATCGCAAAAATGTGGAAATCCGTCCACGGAAGGTGAAACATATGCTAGTGCAATCTACGTGGCTGCGTTGATTGCTGCCATCTTGGAGTCAATGAAACGGTCAGAGCATTGCATCCTAGCAACCTCAACTGAATATATGTACAGTTCATATTCACGAATTAATACCAATGCACGCTGTTTCCTTTTGTTCTCTTCGTTTAAATTTCTTTCCATGCAGATAAACAAATTCTTACCTTGTACTAGTTTTGGACTAATGGCGCGAGCGTTGACGTCATATGCATACAGTGTCGTCATGACGTAGTCTCGGTCATTTAACCTCGTTTTGTGTACGCAACTAGTGAAGTCTCGATTAATATGAGAGAGGGAGTCGATACACGAATTCCATTCGTCACACCCACCAAATTTGAAGCAGATCCATCGAGAACTTTGGCCGTGCATCGCGCACAGACAGACACACACACAGACACTAGTCGTATATATATATATATATACTAGATGATTACCCGCTTCGCCGGGAAGAAGTAGAGCCGAATACCCGGCCGTCGCCGGGGACCCGGCTTTGCCGGGTGTACGCCGGCATCGCCGGCGCACGAAGGAAGGGAGATCTAAAAATAGTAACGTGCAGTGACCTTCTAAATATAAACGTACAAACGGGAATATCGATTGACGCCAGCGCACGAAGGAAGGGAGATCTAAAAATAGTAACGTGCAGTGAAAAACGAAAATCGGTTCAGCGCTGCGCGCTGAGAGCACGTGTTGAAATATCTCATCGATCAGGTTGTGTCCGGGGTCTCTGTCAATAAGCCCACCAAATTTGAAGCAGATCCATCGAGAACTTTGGCCGTGCATGGCGATCAATCACACACACACACACACACACACACACAGACACAAGTCGTATATATATATAGATGTCTGTGGTAGAAACTTTAACATTTGAAGACGTCATATTACATTGACGTCACATTATGACGTACGAGGGTTAGACGTCACGCGATGGAATTACTGAAAGTCTCGGTGATTGTTATTTTGAGCGGGCCGAGACTATTTGGCAGTCGTGTCCATGTAAGTAGGCTACATGCAGACAGACAGATCTAGATCTAGTGTCTCGCTTTCTTGCACAGTTTCACCTATGCTCTTTCTGTGTGTGTGTGTGTGTGTGTGTGTGTGTGACGGAGTGATTGAGTTTTTGTTACTGTTTGTCGATTTCTTACGTGAGCCTTGAAGGCTTCGTCTCTTGTTTTTCTTTTGAGGTAAAGCTGTGTGAATGATGCACCAGTGTCTTCTGATTGTGTATGAGAACTTTCAAACATTCTGTTTCCAGTCAGATATGTTTGATTACTCAATCAATCAATCAATGAGTCTTATATCGCGCATATTCCGTGGGTACAGTTCTAGGCGCTCTGCAGTGATGCCTTGTGAGATGAAATTTTATACGGCCAGTAGATTGCAGCCATTTCGGCGCATATTTACCTTTCACGGCCTATTATTCCAAGTCACACGGGTATAGGTAGACAATTATTAACTGTGCCTAAGCAATTTTGCCAGGAAAGACCCTTTTGTGAATCGTGGGATCTTTAACGTGCACACCCAATGTAGTGTACACGGGGGGAGGTTCGGACACCGAAGAGAGTCTGCACACAAAGTTGACTCTGTGAAATAAATTTCCGCCGAACCTGGGATCGAACTCACGCTGACAGCGGCCAACTGAATACAAATCCAGCGCGCTACCAACTGAGCTATATCCCCGCCCCGAAGTTACTGATAAGCAACTGCTTGCCTTCTTGCCAACCATTCTGTGTGTGTGTGGGGGGGCACTGTGTTCCATTTCAGGCACTGTGAGCTGCAGACTGGCTCCAGCTAAAAATAACTGGCAACAACCACTCCCCTCCCGCCTATCTACCCTTTCCTCCCCCATTTCCCTCCAACACCTCCCACCCACAGTGGCGCCTGAAATTGGGCCAGACCACTCTTTTTTGTCTGCAGCGAGCGTGCATTGCCCGCTCTCTGTAAGCTGTGTTGATAAGAATGCCGCCGAGCAGAGAGATAGCAGTGGTTCAGTGCGCCCTCCCTGCCTTTTGGAACTGATGTTTTTAGTGTTTTGCCGGGCATCTCTCAATAGTTGTATTTATTGCAATGCATGCCACAATTCACAAGACAGAAGAAAGGATAAATGAGTGCATGCTGCATTTAATGAAACACCTTGAAACAACGCAGTAAACAAAACATCCTAAATGTGCCACAATAAAAGAACACAAAATAATGAAAGATAAAGACAAAGGTAATCCCCAAGTACATAATACATATATACAACACTTTACGAAATATATACAAACAGTAGAGTATATACAGTCGTATATTTACATACATATTATGCCAAGGACTACTAGTAGAAGTCATTGATGGTGCGCATGTAAAATTTGTTTTGCGTTTGTATAAGTATATAATTCAAAATAGTGTAGATAATGTCAGTAACATATAAGAAAGAAAAAAGATCTTACGGTAGTTCATGTTCATGTTACAGTGTTAGCTGCATGTGAATAAAACAAAAAAGCTTACCTCACGGCCCTCCTATACAAGTCTCACAAACTTGTATATATAATATACCACAGGAGAAAAAAAAACGTAGCTTGCGCGCGCTCACCCAAATCCGCGCGAAGTGCCACATGATATTATACCCCGACAACACATAGGCGGATAATACATGTATGTCAATAGTATGAAACAAAACATGCCACAATTTTCAAGACAGAAGAAAGGGTAAATGAGAGAATTAGAAAAAGTGTTTGCTCCTCAAGTATATAATTATGCCACTCTTTACACTCTGAAAAACATGTGCATGTTGCATTTAAAGAAACAGGAACGGCACAGTATGTAAGACGGCAGAAGACAACACAGTAAACAAAACATCCTAAATGTGCCACAAAAAAAGAACACTAATTAATGTCGTATTTAAAAACATATTATAGGCATGCGTATGGTGCGCATGTGAAATTTGTTTTGCGTTTATATAATTCAAAATAGTGCAATTAATGCCTGTAATATAAAAGAAAGAAAAAACGGTCTTTCAATACATGTTCATGCAAATTGTTAGCTGCATGTGAAGAAAACAAAAAGCCTACCTGATGTCTCCTCCTACATGAGTAATCCAATAGCAGCACACAAGTCGATTTGAAAGTTTTTCAACACAGTTTTTCACTCGTATTGTTCTCACAAACTTGTATATATACCACAGGAAAGAAAACTCGTCGATCCGACGACAATTTAACGTTTGTTTCATTATCGCAAACAAAACAGAACAGACAAAACGAAACAAAACAACACAGCCGAACAGTTGGGGTTGTTATTTCTCTGAGATGCTGAAGAAAAAAAAGATGACGTGCATTGTAATGGAATAGAGTGGGTGTAATTTCAAACTAAACGGTTCAAATGTGAGTGTAAACACACTCTTTACGCGGGATCACATTCCCTCACACGCATATGAACACACACACACACACACACACACACACACACACACACACACACACACTATGTACATTTTTAGAAAGAAAAACAAAACAAAAACACAATGTACATTGTTAGAAGAAGAAAAAAAACAATATGTACAATTTTAGAAGAAAAACAAACAACAAAAAACAATGTTTTAGAGCTGTTATTGTGTCAATATGCTAAAGGCCTCAATGACTTTTTATCATTCTTGTTTAGGATTTTGTTTTTGGCGGGGTGTCAAGCAGCATCGGTGAGGTCTTAATTTGTTGCTCTTTCATTAACTGGCAAAGTTGCTGTCCCTTGTTTTTCATGCCCCAAACTCTCCTTTTCAAATTGTTGACGTCAGAATGTATTTTTTCGCCGCCCTGTTCACCCATCAAACCAAGCCCCATCCCCCACCTGTCCATAAACTCTACACAATGTGCTTCAAGTATGTGCTGCTTTGGGATGACATTAACGTTGTCAAGGCACACGTTACCTCTGTAGAACTCCATGTATTCAGAAATAGCTACTTGGATGCCAGGAAGGTCATCTTTCCCAACTGGTTTTGTGTGTGACACAAGCCTGTGCACACTGGAGTAAAGACTGTTCAAACGGGTGTGTTTGTCTTTGATTTGACCTGCAAGGGTGTGCACGCCATAATCATCTGTCAGGATAAATGCCCTTCTTTCTACGCTGTCTGCTACGGCAGTAATCACTTCATCTTTAATGTATTTGTTGCAGTGATTCCCATTGAAGCTACCACCAAAAAAGGCCTGAGGTGTTATGCTATGCTTATTCAAAATCTCAGTAACCCCTGCAACTGTTGGTCCTTCAGATCTGTCGAAGACTGGAAACGTTTTCAGATTAAGTTTCCCTTTTTCTCGGAGATTATACATTTTTCTGACACACCTTCTGAATGCTTCGGTAGTGTTGTCAATCACCACCAAACGCTCTTCACTCAGTTTTATTTTAGAAAGGGCATCTGCTATTTGCTTGTCAAGCTGGTGACACTCATTTGCAAGAAGATCGTGGTGTTTGTTCACAACACCAAGGAGCAAATGAAGGTAAGGCGGCGCTACATGACTCACTTTGACGTCCCATATTGGAGCACGAATGACGTTGTAGTGGTCTTTGGCATGTTTTTTGTCACTGCCAGATTCTTGGTACCCTATGAGGTCTTCTTTCATGTTTCTTAACGTTCTTTTGGGGGCTTTTTCTCTTGGACTCCATTGCATTTGCGTTTTGGAAGTCTTGCACCAAAGACATGGATAACTACTCTGGGCTCCTGACAGTCCATACATTTTTGACTGGAAATCATAATCCCCAAACATAAACACTCGCAGCCTTTTTCCTTTCCACATCATGCCGTTGACAGCACTAACTCCCTCTTTAATAGTGCTGCCTAAAATCTTTTCAAGGTTTTCAGCACAATCTTTGGCTTCAGTCATCACAACCAACTTTGAGTTCGCATTTGGATTGTGGAGATTTGCTACTTCAAGAACAACTTTAAAACTCCCCCCTCCATGGTCACCCCCGATTTTAACCCAAATTTCATTTTCTGGCAAGGTGTTGTTATGCCATGTTAGCATGTTCTTCTTGTCGTACTGGTCTAAGAGATCCGTTACAAACTTGGGCCAGCTGACAATAGAAGACACGGGAATGCCCCTAACTTCCTCTTTCTTTGTCGCTTTGTTGATGCATGAGAGACGTAATGTGTAAACTTCTATTTTCCCACAAAGCACTCCCTCCTGAAATTCCCTCTCCTTTTTCTCACACTCCATTTTTATTCCCATTGCCTTGTTTAATTTTCGCAACTGCCTTTGTTTTGCCCAGCTAAGTGACAGTTTTGCTCTAATTTGAGCTGCTGATTTTGAAGAGACGCGTGCCTGTCCCAACCCAGCTGTTTTCAGAATGTCATCCCTTTTGCGCTTTGTAGTGTGCTTGAGTTCAGTGCTTTGTTGTTTTATTATGTCAGCTTCCGTGGAACCGGAAATTTCTTTTCTCAAGTTGGCAATTTCCTTTGCTCTTCTCTTCCTCATTGGAGTAGAAACTAGCGCTGATGACTTTTTCGCTCTCACAATTTTCTTTAGGACAAGTGGCTGTGCTTTTGTCTTACATATCAACGTCTTCTTGTCATCTGACTGTGCCAGTTTCACCCTAACTAAGCCAGTTAAATACTCTTCCTCTTTTTTTGTCAAAGGTGCTTGCAACTGTTCTATTGGGCGGAGTTGGGTTTGTGGTTTGTTTTTTGACAAAACAGTGTTAGTATCTGTTGCTTTCTGTGACTGAGATACAGACTTTGCTACAGGTGTGTTATCGTTTGATTCTGCTGGGGCTTGGGTTTGAAATGATGTTGAAGCAGCTGACACGACGACTGTGTCATTGTTAGTACTTACATCACTCTGACTCTGAGTCGTACCCTTGCGAGATGTCAGCAGGTCGAACAGACGTTTTTTGACCACACGGCTTGCGGTTTTTGTTTCAGGTGTTGAAGAACACTGTGGCTGAAAGGTTTCAACAATAGAAGTGCTTGTACAGGCATCAGTACTGTCAACACATGTGCCTTTTCTTTGCGGGCTAGCAGCTTTTTCACTGGCTTTTCTTGGTTTCTTACGACTACCAGCCATTTGTTCGGCAAACGTTCTACACACACTACAGTCAGCTACTTCCACTTTGGAGTTGTATTGTGTCCACAACACCTTTGTTTTTTCAAGGTTATTATTCATTGCTTTTGACACACCTTGAGTTGGAATGTTAGTTTTTGACTCACATGCGAAGCAAAAGTGAGTCTATGTACTCACCCGAGTCGTCCGTCCGTCCGTCCGTCCGTCCGTCCGGACGTCCGTCCGGACGTCCGTCCGTCCGTCCGGAAAACTTTAACGTTGGATATTTCTTGGACACTATTCAGTCTATCAGTACCAAATTTGGCAAGATGGTGTATGATGACAAGGCCCCAAAAAACATACATAGCATCTTGACCTTGCTTCAAGGTCAAGGTCGCAGGGGCCATAAATGTTGCCTAAAAAACAGCTATTTTTCACATTTTTCACATTTTCTCTGAAGTTTTTGAGATTCAATACCTCACCTATATATGATATATAGGGCAAAGTAAGCCCCATCTTTTGATACCAGTTTGGTTTACCTTGCTTCAAGGTCAAGGTCACAGGAGCTCTTCAAAGTTGGATTGTATACATATTTTGAAGTGACCTTGACCCTGAACTATGGAAGATAACTGTTTCAAACTTAAAAATTATGTGGGGCACATGTTATGCTTTCATCATGAGACACATTTGGTCACATATGATCAAGGTCAAGGTCACTTTGACCCTTATGAAATGTGACCAAAATAAGGTAGTGAACCACTAAAAGTGACCATATCTCATGGTAGAAAGAGCCAATAAGCACCAATGTACTTCCTATGTCTTGAATTAACAGCTTTGTGTTGCATGACCTTGGATGACCTTGACCTTGGGTCAAGGTCACATGTATTTTGGTAGGAAAAATGTGAGTCGTATGGGCTTTGCCCTTCTTGTTCTTTAGTTGGCTGAGACGAGCAAAGCATGATGTACATAGTGTACTTGAGAAAGTGGTGCCATTGGCTTCTTCAGAAACGTGAATACCGTGAAACTGAAACAACACTGATGCGTAGCTTTTGCAATGCCTAATGGTATGATTTTTGTCCTTCGCTGTCTTTGATCTTCTGCCACACGTTCTGCACATAGCATTTAGCCTAAATATGTGGAGATCTTCCGTATGTTGCACTGCCGCCATTCTTAACTGAGACACCTTAAATCAATAAATAGAGTGACTACAAATTAAAAGAAAATGACACAAATAAACAAGCAAAACCATGTACACACATACAGACAGGCAAGAACATAAGCACAACTACAGTCACAACATTAATTTAAGAATAAACACGTCACATGCTTAAGAACAAAAAAGAAGGGGGAAAACACAAAACAAAACAAACAAGATGAAATGCACGACAGTCAACAGAGCTGCATATAATAGCGTACTGTAGCGAGTGCCTGTTCCGAGAACCTGCGCGTGGGTTAATTCACACAACTTACCCCACAAAAGTGCTTCAGGAATCATACACAAACACCTTTAACCTAACTTGTTTTCACTCTATCACACAGTTAAGACTAAGTACTTACTGATGGCAAAATAAAAACACAGTCGGTTGGGCTGTTATCAGTATTCAGTGTGATTATAAACTGATATACAACGCGCAAATTCTGTTTCTTTTAACAGGAACAAAGAACAAGAGCTGAGTGCCAGTGATATTAGTATTACCACAAAATCAAACAAAACGAGTCGAATGAATAAACTCCAGTTTGCACCAACACAATGCCTGTATATTCAAGTAACAAAATACACAAGATGAACATAATCCCAGGTGTAAGTCACTGAAACGATCCCTTTTTCACACCAAGAATCACGTATTTTTTTCAAACTGGCGCCATCGCACACAAGCTCCATAGAGCCTTTGTGTGCTAGAGACAGCGCGCGAAAGGGAATCAAGGTCACTGGCCGCGCCGCGGCACGCTATAAGTGAGCCAACGAGCTCTAAGCGAGTTCAGCTGAAAGTGCAAATCTCGCACCAAATAGAACAGTGTGGGGGGTGTTTAACCTTTGCCGGTCGTAGTGGGTCTGCGTGGACCCAGAAGGGTGTTTAATTGCAAATATTTCTTAAACCATTTCTGGAATTTTTTAATGAGCTTTTAAGAATGCCTCAGACACTTATGAAGCTCTTATGTTCTAAAAGATCATTACATTTCAGCGAGAAGTAATTAAAAAAACAAAGGTCAAATTTACACTACACACGGAAGACATCATGGGGCAGTGCGGACCCATGTTTCTCAAACTGAAGGAACTTACATAAAAACTAGGGAGAGAAGTCACAAACCTTCATGTATTGTCTCTAAACTGTTTATTTTCTACGATCTGTTTAATTTTGGAGTTAATAAGCAAGTCGCGTAGAGCGAAATTAATACATAACAATGTGGGTCCACATGGCCCCACAACGTCTACAGAAGGGTATTCATGTTTTTCCTTCTTTGAGAAGCTTTAGTTGGCACGGTAATGATTAAATTTATTATTTGATTTAATTACTTCTCGCGAAAATGTAACCAGGGCGTCCACGGAAGGGGATGCATGTTTTTGCTTTTTTGGAAAGCATGGGTCTACGGAAGGGTATGCATATTTTTCCTTCTTTGAGAAGCATGGGTCCGCACGGCCCCATGATGTCTTTGTGTGTAGTCGATAACCCGGTCGGGCGAAGGTTAACAGGTCTGCATTTTTATAAACAGAAAACAGGAGAAACATTTAATGTTATTCTGGGATCATTCTCATATGGCTATGGTTTTACTTTCATTTTTCAGTGCCGGTCAGAGTTGCTGTGGCCACAGAGAACACAGCTACCATACCTACAGTGCAGACGTTTGAAACTACAGACAGCACTCACAGTAATACCTGGCTGAAACAAGGGGAACATTCTCGTGTCAAGTTTGGTGTGGGGCTGAAACAAGAGGTACATTCCAGTATGGAATGTGATGCGAGGCTGAAACAAGAGGAACATTCCAGTGCTGAGTTTGATGCGGGGCTGAAAATGTATGCATGTTCAGAGTGTGATGCTAGGTTTACAAGGCGTGGAGATTTGAAGCAACACATGGTAACACATACAGGAGAGAAAAAGTTTGCTTGTTCAGAGTGTGATGCTAGGTTTAAACGGCGTCAAGTGTTGAATCAACACATGTTGACACATACAGGAGAGAAAAGGTATGCATGTTCAGAGTGTGCTGCTAGGTTTAAGCAGCATGCAGGTTTGAAGCAACACATGTTGACACATACAGGAGAGAAAAAGTATGCATGTTCAGAGTGTGATGCTAGGTTTAAGCTGCATGCAGGTTTGAAGCAACACATGTTGACACATACAGGAGAGAAAAAGTATTCATGTTCAGAGTGTGATGCTAGGTTTAAACGGCATCAAGGTTTGAAGCAACACATGTTGACACATACAGGAGAGAAAAAGTATGCATGTTTAGAGTGTGATGCTAGGTTTATACGGCGTCGAGTGTTGAATCAACACATGTTGACACATTCAGGAGAGAAAAGGTATGCATGTTCAGAGTGTGCTGCTAGGTTTAAGCAGCATGCAGGTTTGAAGCAACACATGTTGACACATACAGGAGAGAAAAAGTATGCATGTTCAGAGTGTGATGCTAGGCTTAAACGGCGTTCAGTGTTGAATTAACACATGTTGACACATACAGGAGAGAAAAAGTATGCATGTTCAGATTGTGCTGCTAGGTTTATGCGGCATGCAGGTGTGAAACAACACATGTTGACACATACAGGAGAGAGAAAGTATTCATGTTCAGAGTGTGATGCTAGGTTTAAACGGCGTGGATGTTTAAAAAAACATATGTTGACACATTCAGGATTGAAGAGTCATACATGATTTGAAAATGAAATGACAATTGTTAACATATTCAGTGTGATAGTATGGAGTGACACATTATAACCTTCACTGTGTCACGCTTTGGACTACACAGTCCGATAATGTGGCTAGTTTCACATACCCTAGTAGTTTGAGGCAACACATTAATACATACAAGAGACAAGAGTTTGCATGTACTAAGGGCTAGTTTCACAGACCCTGGTAGTTTGAGGCAACTCATTTAAGTATGTACAGCTGGAATCGTCTATAACAAAACCGGGTATAACGAATATTGGTTATAACGAACATTTTATTTTTTCCCTGCCAGCGGTGTTCTTAGTTATCACTAAAAACAAACCGGTTATAATGAAACCGGACCCCCCCCGCGGGTTAGGGGGAAGAATTTACCCGATGCTCCCCAGCAAGTCGTAAGAGGCAACTAACGGATTCTGTTTCTCTTTTTACCCTTGTTAAGTGTTTCTTGTATGTAATATAGTCAATGTTCGTAAAGATTTTAGTCAAGCAGTATGTTAAGTCCTTTGTACTGGAAACTTGCATTCTCTCAGTAAGGTCATATATTGTACTACGTTGCAAGCCCCTGGAGCAATGTTTTGATAAGTGCTTTTGTGAACAAGAAACAATTAACAAGTGGCTCTATCCCATCTCCCCCCCTTTCCCCGTCGCGATATAACCTTCGTGGTTGAAAACGACGTTAAACACCAAAACGAAACCGGTTATAACGAGAAACCGCTTATAACGTTAACATTTCTTGTTCCCAGACCAGAAAAAGAACCGGTTAGAACAAAAATATGACGCAAATCCAACCTTTTCGTAACTTATGACTTACTAGAATGAATACCCGCTTCGCCGGGTAGCCGGCTTCGCCGGGAAGAAGTACTTAGAGCCGTACGCCGGCTTTGCCGGGTCCGAACAATGGACCCGCCAAGCTTAGGTCCCTCCCAGATTCGTGGAATGGGAACAGCACAAAAATGATTCAGTGGCCATAATGCCATTCCTGACCATATCGAGTCCCATCCTTGTCGACAAATGTAACCGTGTTAATCACCTTTGGAGGCGAACTCCACTCAAACAGGACTGAGCAAGTTAGAGCTTATCTCTAAGCCCTTTTGAACTGTTATGGCTTCTCAAAGGAAGGCCAGTACATAATATTACACAAAAGCCGCCAGACCACATCACAAACAGAACTGAACAATGCACAGGTGTTGCTCACATAGAGACACACACACACACACACACACACAAACACAGAGAAGCCGTATCTATAGAGAGATAGATGACAGTGTATTTTTCGCGTGGCTATAAATTGATTCGACCTTTGCACTTTTACAGTGTCCAATTTACGTTCTGGACACTGCGGTGACCTTCTAAAAATAGTAACAGAACGCCGGGAATATCCGAAGATACTATAGTGCACCATACGAAGGAAGGGAGGTAAACGCTGAAAACATGGAGAAGATGAGAAGATAAGGAAGAGTTACTTATAATGGTGAAATGAACACAAAAACCAAATTCGGTTCAGCGCTGCGCGCTGAGAGCACGTGTTGAAATATCTCATCGATGATATTGTGTCCGGGGTGTGGCTGAATACGGTGTCCAAATTTGAAAAAGATCCACCGAGAACTTTGGCTTTGGTGTGTCGGTATGGGGGCCCGGGTAGCTGAGGTGGAACCAAAATCGGTTCAGCGCTGCGCGCTGAGAGCACGTGTTGAAATATCGACCAGGTTGTGTCCTGTACCGGGTCTACCTGAATATGCCCACCAAATTTGAAACAGATCCATCGAGAACTTTGGCCGTGCATCGCGAACTCACACACAGACACACACACACACACACAGACACACAGACAGACACAAGTCGTATATATATATAGATGACGTCAACTTAGGGAAGTAATTCATACAACAAGATGGCGACTAAATATTGGTTATAACGAACATTTTTTTTCCTTGCCAGCGGTGTTCTTAGTTATCACTATAACGAAACCGGATATAACGAATATTGGTTAAAGCAACATTTAACGAACATTTTATTTTTTTCCTGCCAGCGGTGTTCTTAGTTATCACTAAAAACAAACCGGTTATAACGAATGCAAAGCAGAAACAAAGGTATAACTTTTGCAACTTGAATTTGTTTGTTCTGTTATAGAGTCACGCTGCAGCTAATTTTCCTTATTCAAATGTATCGTTTCCCGCAGTGGGGCACTGCGGTTATGAAATTAAAGGCCCCTCCTGTTTTTGGAACCGCAGGAGCTTTCTAGTTTGCTGTTAGGTAGATTTTTGGTTCCTCTTTCCTGTCATGCTCTCTTTTTCTTCATGAATTCTTTTCTTTTTTCTGCCTTCTTGCTCATTCACCTGTATTTTTTCCAAAAATCTCTTCTCTTGCCGCTTGTCTCGCGATTCATGTATAGTTTAATCTGTTAGTGTTCTGATGTAAGTCCAGCAGTAGATAGGTTAAGCCTATTTTAACATACTGGAAACTGGTAATCTTCCAGTAGGTATTAATTTAGTTTTACTAAAGCCTGCTGGGACACAAGTAATGGGTTAGTGCATTTGTAAACAGGAATCGCTTGACAAGTGGCCCCCTTCATCCCCCCCTTCCTCATCCTGATATGGCTCTGCGTAGTCGGCTGGACGTTAAGCAACAAATAACCTAACCAAACCAAATGTATCGTTGCTGATCTGTGTTGACCATTTCATGTTGCGTTAATTTATGGGAAGATTTTTATTTAACGACGCTATTATATTAATCCAACTGGATTGCTAGTGTCACGATAGTTAAGCATTTGTAAACACTGTCAAGTTGTACAGGTTATTTTTGTGTTTCATTTTTAGTTTGAAAAAAGAATCCATTTTTCCATAAATATGTAGTTCCAAAAGACAAGGATAATTTCTAATTAATTACAAATGAATTTATTCGAATTGTTTTCACCTCCCGCAGTGGGGCACTGCGGTTATGAAATTAAAGGCCCCTCCTGTTTTTGGAACCGCAGGAGCTTTCTAGTTTGCTGTTAGGTAGATTTTTGGTTCCTCTTTCCTGTCATGCTCTCTTTTTCTTCATGAATTCTTTTCTTTTTTCTGCCTTCTTGCTCATTCACCTGTATTTTTTCCAAAAATCTCTTCTCTTGCCGCTTGTCTCGCGATTCATGTATAGTTTAATCTGTTAGTGTTCTGATGTAAGTCCAGCAGTAGATAGGTTAAGCCTATTTTAACATACTGGAAACTGGTAATCTTCCAGTAGGTATTAATTTAGTTTTACTAAAGCCTGCTGGGACACAAGTAATGGGTTAGTGCATTTGTAAACAGGAATCGCTTGACAAGTGGCCCCCTTCATCCCCCCCTTCCTCGTCCTGATATGGCTCTGCGTAGTCGGCTGGACGTTAAGCAACAAATAAACAAACAAACAAACAATTGTTTTCACCAGTTTCTATTTGTAAATTGCTTGATAGTTTAAGTAAACATCTAAGTTGTTTTTTTGTCTGTTGGCATATTCGGTTTTGCATTGTTCTTTTACTATTTTCTTTTCCGCCTGCAAAACAAAGCCATTATTTTGTACATCAATTTTTAGACACCAGGTCTTTTTTTCATTTTCGTTTTCATTGTTACGTTCTTGGGTACCGGGTACAAGGTTATGGCCAAATAAACTTTGGTATTTCTGTTGAAAACGATCTCTCCAAATTGTGCTTAATTATTTATTTGACCGTTGTATATGTTACAGTAAATTCTCAAAACTAGGAAATTTGTGAAATCCCTGAACATTTCAGTAAATTTGTGAATTTCCTGTTTCACTCGGAGATTTCACGAATTTCCTAAAAATTCTAGGAAATTTGCGAATTTCCTGAAATGAGCATGCCATTTTTTCACAAATTTACTGAACAATGAAAAACGTTTCAGTAAATTTGTAAAATTCTTTAAAAAAAAAGGAGTCCGTTTTCTTTATTTTACATTGTGATTTTGATAGATTTACTGTTAGAAGAAAGAAAAAAAGTTGATTTGAGCATGATTTGAACCGAACATCTTCAATTTTTGGGTCCGACACACTACCAACCGGCCACGCCAGCCACATGAAAGGAAAGTGAAAATAAGTTATAAGAAGTTTGTGGTGTTGGGATTACGAAAACTCATGTAAAAACAGCTCACACCTGAACTACCAAATCTGACAGACCATAAGCCTTTGCAGTTCAGTCCGCGTTTGGTTCATTTTGCTGATAGGCAGCCCAACAGGATGGCAGGCAATGCAGATGTTGAACTGAAGTTCACCACAGAACTTTTCAGACAACGTGAGGAAAATAAAACATATTGCTTAATCCCAAAGTCGGAATATAACAAGATGTCAAGACTGCAGCCGTGAACAACGCAACCAAAAGTCGACAGGAATATTATAACCTGGCGAAGTGAGTTTGTCTTTCTCTGTCGGTCTCTCTGTATGTCTATTGCTCCGTCTCTCTCTCTCTCTCTCTCTCTCTCTTTCTCTCGCTCTCTCTTTCTCTCTCTTTCTCTCTCTCTCTCTTTCTCTCTTTCTCTCGCTCTCTCTTTCTCTCTTTCTCTCTCTCTCTCTCTCTCTTTTTGCTCTGGCTGTCTTTTCTGTCTCTGTCTGCCTTTCTGTGTGTCTGTCTCTCAATCTCTATCTCACTGTCACTCTTTTTATCTGCCTGCCAGTCTGCTAGCCTGGCTGGCTGGGTGTCTTTCTGTCTGTGTCTGTCTCTGTCTGCCTGTCTCTCTCTCTATCTCTATATCACTGTCGCTCTTTACACCCCCGGTTTTGGGGTGTGTATAGGATTCGGTCCATGTGTTTGTTTGTTTGTGTTCGCATATAGATCTCAAGAATGAACCGACCGATCGTCACCAAACTTGGTGAACAGGTTCTATACATTCCTGAGACGGTCCTTACAAAAATCGGGACGAGTCAAACACACGGTTAGGGAGTTATTGGATTCGGTCCATGTGTTTGTTTGTTTGTGTTCGCATATACACTCTTCAAAAAAAGTTAAGGATCACTTTTTTACAAGCACGCCACACAAAACAGACAAGACCGAATTCTTTCATTTTTTTAAAATTATATAATTGAACAACCAAAAAGTAATGACAAACAAAGCAAAAATCGAACGCAGCAGCGACAATTTAGCTAGAGTGTGTCAAACGTGACAACCCTCGAAAATGGAATTCACAACAATGTGAATCAGTGTCAATAACGCGTGTGCCCTCTGTTGTGTGCCAGGCATTGAACACATCGTTGGCGCATGGAGTGGATCAGGTTGCATATGAATGCTCTGGGAACTCCATTCCACTCCTGCTGGAGCCATTGCAGCAGTTAACCCAGATTGGCAGGAGGAAGGTGATGTTGCTGTACCGGCCCGACGACAAAGCTCGTCCCACATGTGCTCCATGGAGTATGGAAAGCCGTTTGGCTCATAACTATTACAGCTGTAATTTAAAATAAATACACACCTGTAATGAATAATGATACTTATTGTATACGTTTAAGAAATAAATACAGCTGTATTTATCATTAAATACAGGTGTATTTATTTTAAATTACAGCTGTAATAGTTATGAGCCAAACGGCTTTCCATAATGGAGTTCAGGTCCGGGCTGTTGGCTGGCCACAGCATCCTGTTGACCCTGGCCTGCTGGATGAAGGTGTTTACAGCTGCAGAGCGATGGGGAGGTGCGTTGTCATCCTGAAGAATCGCACGAGGGCCGATCGCTTGGAGGGCTGGAACGACCAGGGGTTGCAGGATCTCATTCTGGTAGCGGACACCGGTCAAGTTGCCCACTACATGGTACAGAGGTGTCTTTAGACATGTGCTGATCCCTCCCCAGACCATCACAGAGCCTCCGCCAAAACGCTGTCGTTCCAGAACAGCGCCTTCTGCGAAGCGCTCTCCGCGACGCCTCCACACTCGGATGCGACCATCAGCAGGTTTCAAGCAAAAGCGGGACTCATCTGTAAACTACACCTGAGCCCACTGCTGACGTTGCCACCTCACATGTTGAGTACACCAGGCTCGGCGAGCTGCTCGGTGATTAGCAGTCAGGTACGTTGTTCCTCGGACTGGACGCCTTGCACGCACGCCAAAGTTGTGTAAGCGGTTTCGGATCGTCTGACCACTAACAACAGTGTTGGTGGTAGCTTGTAGGCGTTGCCTAATGTTGTTTGCCGTAGCCATTCTTTGTTGCATGGCCTGCCTCTGAACGAAGCGATCCTCTCTTTGTGTGGTGACTCTGGGCCGACCAGAACGTTGTCGCTCCTGCACTCTTCCAGTTGCGTGGAATCTCTGTTTTAGTCTGATGATGACAGAGGGAGCCACTGCAAGCCTCTGGGCCACTTGCCTGGCAGCAACACCGTCTTGTAGCCATCCTCTTGCCCTTCCTCTATCCAAATCGCTCAGTTTTCTTCGTGGGGCATGTTGTTACTGTGCATAATTGTGTCAGCGTGTCAACCTTTAAACACAAGCTGGTGAGCGATGTTCATAGCCAGGACCCTGTTGTAGCACGTGCATCACAACCTTTTGCCCTGGCATGCGTTCCGCAAAGATCATGGGGCTATAAACAACACCCTTTTTCTTTCAAAATGCAGAAGCTTTTGAGAAGTCACACAAAGGGAAATAACTCTGCCTGCCAAACAAAGTTCTAGGTCAAGACTCATTGTTCATTTGTT